>NC_143437.1:38134230-38443269 GCF_987193195.1 Phasianus colchicus | reverse complement strand
GTCAAAATGAATATCAGCAGTACTGGCACTCATGGCATTCCTTGCTGAGGGCAAAGGCTTGCTTGCTGAGGTGACAGATGTGCTTTTTGGCAGAGACTTTTGTTTGGCTGGGGGCTGCTGGATTTGGGAGTCAGGGAGCTGGGAGCACTCAAAAATATGCTCTTTGAACTATTTGTTGAATTTGTTGCATGCTCTCTGCAAAGTAACACAGCAAACCTTGCATGAAGACAGGAAAAGACCTTTATGCACAGTTACTTGGGGCTGAGTTAGACAGGAGAGGGCGCTTACAATGACCATTTCCAACCTGGGGATCTCCCAGCTTTTCCAAGTTTCCAGGCCTATCATCCAGCCACATCCTCTCTACTCACATCGATGCCTTCACTTCAAAGATAACAGCACACAGATGTGTATCTGCACCGCTCTTCATCCAGCCACATCTACAGGCTGGCTGTGCAGGAGGCTGGGGTTCACCACAGACATGCTCAGTTGAGGACCATCACTGCCCTGGTCCCTAGTGTGTCACCTGCACATTGTCAGACAACGTAATGTTCCAGAGGGAGGCAAACGGAGCTGCTGACTCCTCTCAGCACACCCTGAAGAAGATAAAGGTAAGTAAAATTATGCAGAAGCTGATGTGATTTCAATCATAGTTAAGCTTTCTTGGGAAGATCTTTATTGGGTTTAATAAAAATTAAACCAGTAGACTGCTTGACAAACTATTGTAATAACTACGGAAGTTAATAAGAAAAACCTTCTCTATTGAGCTATTTCAAGAGCCCCAATTTAAAACTAGAGTTGGAAGGATGATTTAAGTTTGCCACAGATATTTAGTAGGCTCTAAGGATTTCTGCTATGGAGAAAGCCCATTAACTTTTTTATCAGGCTCTCTAGGAATCTTCCATAAATTGATTAACCTCCAGAACTGGATGTACACAACATTACCTATATTTCTTCTGAGAATAAGTTTATTTCCATCTTATTTCCATCCTAAAAGCTGTTTAGAAATCTACTGTCCTTTCTAGAAAAGGTATCAGAAATAAGGTTTCTGCCCAAATCATAACTAGTAGAGCAATCAGGAGTCACATACTATCCTTATTTTTAATAAAATTTCAAAGTATTAATATTCTAATATTTATGATTTTATAATAGAACTTTTTTCAAAGGCACAGATGTATGATGTTTTATGTGAATAATAAAAAAAACCTCTGTCAAGTTATAACATCAGAAATAATGAAGATGAAAACTGAAAAAAGGAATCCATTGATTTTCTTAGTGGGTGGTTTCTTGGAAGTTATGTTTCACACCAAGTTAAAACATGAGCCTTCTCATTTGCATTTTCTAATACATCTGGATTACAGTATTAATGAAAATTCTTTGGCTTTTTTCTTCCATGCAGACAGCTGAGCACTGTAGTCAATATTCTTTTCAGACTGTTTGTTAACAAAATAAATAAATTACTTAAATTATTTCACTGTGAAGAATTTCCTCCAAGCCTTGAATTGCTCTGCAACAGTTCTATGCCGTCATTTGATTTTGCAACATCCTTTGAAATAAATGGGAGTAGTTGAGCTGAGTGCTACCTTGTCACATCAGCCTCACCAGCCCTAGAGAAATCTTCCTGCATCCTGGTTGTTTTACCCTTCTTCTTATCTAAATGGCCAATTAAGAACAACTGCTTTAAAAAGGAGCTCTGAAAGCACATATGAGATGTTGATGAGGATGCTACATTTTGCCTTGGAGAGCCAGGAGTGAGAGGGATGGGCTGCTTAGAGAGAGTACTGAGGAAAGGTGTTTGGGTGTGGAATATAGGACAGTGGTCTGGGAGAAAGGCTGATTAATGTGATACTTGTGTGTAAGAAATGAATGTAACAAAATACGTGGCAGGGCCTTATGTGTGACCTCTTCGAGCACTGAGATTGGAATACTGGGTATCTGCCCTGGACAATTTAGATGAGTCTGAGCCCTTAGACAGGCTCCCTTGGGGGATGTTGCAAGAAGCTATGGGAAAAGCAAAGCTTTTTTAGATGATGAAAAAGGTGGAGGTGCTTGGAAGGGATGAAGTGTGATCACAGGTGGGAGGTTTCAGCTTTGGGTTCCTGCTCAGAAGCACCGTAATTGGAAGAGTTGTTTTAGCAAGCCACTAAATTGCTAACCTAGTGACTGGCTACTCCTCATCTCATTTTAAAAACCCTAAGTTAAAGCATGGAGCAAAAAGAGCCATTAGTCCATTTGGAAGAAGAGAGCTTCTGGCAGGTAAAAGTAATTACCATTGTGGGTCTTTCAATCTGTGTCTGTCTTCACATCTGAGCTCTCCTCTAAGCTGTCAGGCTGGAGCAGGCTCTGGCCATTGCCTCCTTCCAAGGGTCAGTAGTTGGCACGTTATTGCTCAGTGTGTGGGAGACTGCTGTTCCCTGCCCCTGGTTTATCTGGTATAAATATTTATGAAAAAATGATGAAAGACTAGGTTTGAAAAGAAATGACGGACAGACAGCAATTATCAGTTGAAATTAATGCCTTGTTAGCGATCCTGTTTTTTTTTGTTTTTTGTTTTTTTTTTTTTTAACTCAACCCTATCAAGGGTTCTTCAAGGGTCCTGCATTAGTGGCAATAGCAACTTAGGAATATTACATTTAAAATAATCAGAAGTAAAAATTTCTCGAGCTGCCTTTTTAGGGCATGTTGCATTATTTGTTTCATGAGGTTTTTTTTGATCTTTTGGTAATAAAGAGAATTTAATATATATATAACTGAGTATTATTGTCACTTAGGAGATTGTTCTTTTTGTCAGAAAGACTACTGTGCTTCTGGCAGTGTTAGTCTGTGAAACTGTACAAATTGTTTGTGTGGATTCCAGAGAGACCTCAACTCATCTGTTAGGTCATGGCTTATGTTGCAGAGCATTTGTTTGCTTTTTTCCTTTGTTTTTAATAACACTCTAACAGTGGTCCAGGTTACAAAGAACTTCACAGATATATGAACAAAGATCTGCCTCTCCATCATGAAAGAATCAGTTGTCTGTCAAGGTGACTGATATTTCCTCAGTTCCCTACTCCTTCCACTTAACATTTTCTGAGCATTGTACAAATTGATTTAAGCAAAATATCCTGATGCTGGCTAGCCTGTTGAGTAACCACTCTTGTTAATTTTTTTAGTACAGTTTCATTCCATGTTAGTCACATAGGAGGTATGGAAAGATTTGAGGGATAAGGAAAGGGAAGACCTAAACTTCACCTGTAAGACCCATGGGTTCAGGCTCCTTTTCTAGTGCTTCTACCTCCCTTGCATAACAAGAAGCAACAGAGTGAAACTTCAAACCAGTGCAAATAAAAGAACAGTCTGATGAGGTTTGAGGGAGACAACTCCATGTACTGGTGCAGCAAGGCCATACGTTTTTTTTTTTGGCTTAGTGTATGTTTCAAGGAAAACAAATATGTTTGAGATGGGTGCTTCCTGGGGAGGAATATGGATAGGTTATATGATTTACCATAGGTTGAAACTGAGTACATATTTAAGTATTTACCTTCATGCTGTATGTAAGGTCTCCGCATTCCTCCATGTCTTTTAAAGGTGCCCAACTATCAGAACAGTTTCAGAGTCTGCCAGATCATAAGGAACATGCTCTTCTGATGTTTGAGCTAGAGGTACAAAGGTTGCGTATTCTTTCTTTTCCAGTTGACATGGCAGTTACATAAGTATCTGAAGAATTTTTTGTGGAGTTTAAGAACAGTAACTAGAATTTTGTGGCCTTATGTTGCATGGTATGTATATCCAAAATAGCTGTGGATGAGGGTTCTGGATGTGCAGAGCACCTTGATCAGTCCCTTGTTCTGGAGTAAAACGCAGTCAAATTCATTCTTGGAAATGTACCAAATTTCTTTGCTAAAAGAGAGGTTTTTATCTAGCCCTCTCCTAAGGCACCGATTTACTGAGGTATGTGCAAAACATCTTTTATGAAGGGTGCACAAATCTGCTAGAAGCTGTTTTCGGTGTATGCAAATTGGCATGCACTCCGTCTCCTACAAAAAGAGATGATAAGGAACTACACAATGGGGTGCATGAAAGATTTCTTCTGAGATTAGCCTTTGAGATTTTTGTCAAATGCTTCAGTAATGATTTTAAGCCTGATTGAATTTTCTAAATGTGTTAACAACAAACCATTAAGTTTGTTTTCTAATACACTTCAATGCGCAGTATAAAATACAGTAAGGATTGAATTATATGGGTATGTGATTATGCTTGTGAAAATGTATTGCAATAAGCTTTTCAATTTATAAGTAGGAAATGAAGCTCTGCAATTATGGGATAACATAAAAATCAGAGCAGTAAAATTGGAATTTGGTCATTTCTTTTCTAGGTCTACTGTCAGCAAACATGAACTTGGCCTGTTCATATTTCCTTCACATTTCCCTATAGTTTTAAAAAGAATTCTGGTGAGAATCCAGTGGGAAAGTGGTAGTTTAAAAGCTCCTGAAGAGCTTAGAATGTGCAAAGCCCCAGCACTGGCAAATTGTGGGGTAATGCCCCAAGGTACCTCAGCTCCCTTGCTGAAACATGAGCTCTGTCAGGAAATAAGCACTTATTTGAACTGCAGTAAAGCACCACTCAATAAAGATCATTCTGAGCTAGTTCTGGAATCTTCTCTGTTCTGAGCTGATATGATGCCGTAAGATGTTCTCTGGCAACTACACATGCAACAAACTTCCTTACCAAAGCCATTGACTCAGGACTTCAAAATGTAAGCCACAGAGGTTGAACCTATTGACCACTTAATGGTGCTTAATCGTTATGAAAATGTGATGTTCAGAATAGAGTGATGATATCAAGAAAACTTGACAGTACCAGTTTCATATGACATGAAGTAGATGTTTATATGACATAAATAGAATAATTTATAGGAAAATGGCAAAAAGAAGATGAAACTGATACTTAATGAGTTATCCATTAATTTTTTTGAGGAGAAAAATAAAACAGTTAACGAGAATTATGTCTACAGTGTAATGTGCTTTTCAGTGATAGTCTGTAAAGCATAGCTTCCTTTAAAGAATAATAGTTACTTTTATATTTCCCTGGATTGTACTCTGGTCTTGCTGCTTCTGTGTGAATATGAGGAATATCAAAGTGTTGATCTTCAGAATAAGAAGAGTAGAGTCTGAATCATAGAATCCTTAGACTTGGAAGGGAATTTTAAAGTTTATCTGGTCCAGCTCTCCTGCACTGAACAGGGGAATCCACAACTAGATCAAGTTGCCCAGAGCCTGATCCAGACTTGCTTTGATAATCTCCAGGGACAGAGCATCAACCACAACTCTAGGGAACCTGTTCCAGTGCCTCACCACCCTCATTGGAAAAGACTTATTCCTTATGTCTAAGCTATGTCTACCTTCTTTAAGCTTGAAACCATTTTCCCTTGTCCTGTCACCACAGACCCTGCTAAAGAGTCTGTCCTTTTCTTTCTTGTAGCTCCCCTTTAGATATCAAAAGCCCACTCTCAGGTCTCTCTAGAGCCTTCTCTTCTCCAGGCTGAACAGCCTCAGCTCTCTCAGCCCCTCCTCATAGGAGAGGTGTTCCATCCCTTGGATCGTTTTTGTGGCCCTCCTCTGAACATGTTCCAATAGGTCCAAATCTCTCCTGTACTGAGGAATCCACATCTGGATGTAGTATTCCAGGTGAGGCCTCACCAGTGCAGAGTAGGGGGACAGGATCACCTCCCTTCACCTCACTAGGAATCAATACTCCTGCTAGGAACAGTTCATCAGCAGAAGTAATCCATAGCTCCCTTTGTGATCATCTAACTGTGAACAGAGATTTAAAAATAAAGGAAATGGACAGAAAAATGTCTTTGGTTATGGCTGAGAGAGGAGCACACACACAGCTGGAAATAGGCTGCTGAATGAGGCTGGGCTATGAGGGGGACCCTTCCCTGCCAATGTCTGCATCTGGGCTATGAGTGATAGGGATCTTAGCCTAAAGCTCAGTTAGGGATACACTGAGAGATACTAGTCACAAATCTAGGACAGAACTAGCTTGTCAAAAATACAGGCAAGCAGTTAGTTGCTAGCAAAACAACAACCCCTGTGTTTTCACTTTAAATCAGCTGTTACAAAGAGGTGCTCTTACCAACCTCCCCTTTGGTTGTCAGGTGCTGGATCAGAAGCTGGTATGCTTTATTAAGCCACCTTGTAGCTGAAGCTCTCCAGGAATGATTCTAGTTCTCTGGAAGGCGTTTTACATGACTACTGCAAATTAACTGCTTTCTACTGGAGAGTAGAAACTGCAGTACTTACTCACTAGTGGATCAGTCTGATTTTTATTTTCAGCTACACAATTTTATATGAAATTTCTTTGTACTTGTGTAATTGTTGTCAGTAATTTGAGAGCAGAGGGGTACTTGTGGTTCAAACGCTCAGTCTTGATTAGGCTGCTAAGGAAGTCACTGGGCACACACATAATGCATTACTGAGCTATAAAAGCTTTTGAATCAGTGTTCTCTAACTGATATACTCTGTTACACTGCTGTTAGTGTTAAGGTCTACTTGGTTTAAGTGGAAGAAAGCATTAATGATTTTTTTTTAAACTATCTTAACAAGAAATCTAGATGTTCTGTATTTTTCTCATGCGCATTGAATCTATAACCAGCAAATACAGATACTCATTTTGTTAGGAAAAAATAGGGTCTTTTTGTAATATGGTTTACTGAATATTGAATTATAGGTGTTTGATGTGGAAAATAGAAATTGCACAATCTGTTTGTGCTATTAATAAGGGACCTTTCAGATATCTCAAATTCTGCTGCAAAGGAAAACAGACTGCACATCTTCTATTCAGATGGATCCTACATACTCAAGTTTGTTTCCTCATTGCAAGAGGACAAGGTAGTCAAAGAGAAGTAGGACTAACATAATGCATGTCTAACACTGGCAGGTTATTGTTGGAGCCTTTTCTCCTACCCAGCGTAAGGGGGAATAACACAGCACTGTTAATAAGGCTTGCTTTATGTGATCTGTGTGTTCTAAATTGTCTGCAGATGCTCTAGGTTTGTTATTTGTCGAGGGACCCATTTGAACCATAACCTTGTCAAACTGTGAAGAAACCATATTTGTATCTTAGTTTGGTTGGAAACTAAGTGTAAGCACTGTGTCTTGCAAGCTGCAGTACAAAATCAGTGAGTGAGATTTCTGCTCTAGTGAAGTCTGATCTGATGGATCTAAAATTAAGAGATCTGTTTTCTAGTGCTAGGGGAGCTTTCAAATAACCCTCTGTAAGCAGTCTGCTTTTGTTTTCCCATGCATCCTGGTTTCTTTGATTGTCTTCTGCCTTTCGAGAAAAGCAGGAGACCTCCTTGATACTGTGTTTTGGTTTTTTTTTCTCACTTCTGAAGAGAGAGACTACAGAAAATATTTTTGAAAGCTATATAAAGTCTGTTGAACAAACGAGCTGATTTACCTTCTCAGTGATCTTAGAGGATTTGCTTGAGCTTAAATCTCAGCAATTCTACATAACTGTCACTGGACATGCTTATTTGGGGCTATACAGCACCCTTAGACAGTGTGGGAGTCTAGCTGGCACCTAAAGCATGATGAGCTCTTCACTAAGTCCTGAATGATGAACTGTTCTAGGTGACTGCTGCTGAATGCAATAGTTAGCCTTCTGAAATTCCTCTAAACAAGCAAGAGTACATGTACACACACACAAAAAAAGAGCAACTGACTTTATGATTCCTGAATTTTCTATTTCGTGGGAATATATATTGTATATCTTTAACTACAACGTTAATTTCAAGAAGATGCAAACACCATTTGTAACTAAACATTTCCAGAATGTACTATTTAAAACCTAAATAAGCTCAAATACAAACTGTCTTGCGTAACTGCAATCCTTGCCTAAATTATACTCATTATTTGTGCTCCTTCTGTTTAAACTGTTGATGTATTTATGAAATAGTAAGAAGGCAGTTCTATTCCACCGTACTCTTAACGGTATGTAAAATGAACACTTAAGCAGCTTAGAATTAGTAAAACCATGTTTTCTTTCTTTTACTATTTTCACTTTTAAGAGCAAGTGCTTTGAAAATCAAAAGTTGGATCCCATCTTTCTAGCTTCAGAGTCATATTTGAGCTTCCAGCTCATGCCAGAACAGGGAGCAGCTGCACTTTCATGCCAGGAAAAAGTTTTCTATAAGTTGTATTTCATATATTAGAACAATTTTTCTTCTTAATATATTGACATTCATTGGTATTTATAAATGTCATCTATAAAAAATGTACTCTCTGGTGACATTCAGCACTTTATGAATGCTCAAGCAAATCATTTCAGAGGTGTTAATTGAGCCATTCATCTCAATAGGATTTTAGTGTTAGCCCAACAGCAACAGCCTTTTTAATTTCCTCACAGCTGATCAAAGCAATCAAGAAAAGAGACATTCTGTTGAATTTTCTTTAAGACCCTGACAAAATCTTATTTATCTTAGGCAAGTGGTATTTTGGAAAGCACTGCAAAGTCAGATCTGCTTTCCCTGCTGTCTGAATGTATTTTCTCCCCATTAATGAAACAGGCATGCAAGCGCCAGTGTCAGTCTTGACAAGCAAAACAATTCTTAACGTTCAGGTAGCTCAATACTTTTCAAAACTGAAATTCTTTGTACTGATTTTTGAGTAGTAAATCATGCTTATGCTTTTCTCAAACTACCATCTAGATAAATATAAGCTTTGAAATTAGATGGCTCATCTTCAGCTTGGCTTCTAACTGGTCACAGAAGATCGGAAGAGTAGCTTGATTTTTCAAAATTATTTTTAAATGTAAGCCATGCATGTGTAGCTCTGTAGGACAAACACAGATAACTCGCAGTGCACCATGAAAATGAACTGAGAACATTTCTGCTCACACCTTTGACACTCTGAAAGAGGGCAGTTCACACGAGTTATGTGTTTTTCCTACTATGTGCTCTGCTGGAGTCTTATTCTTAAGTCTTGATTTGGGTTTCTCTGGGCCAGTCATATAGGAGAAACAGAACTAAGCTGAGAGCCTTAGATCCTTCAAAAGTTGCTGAAGGCTTGGAAGGGTTTGTGCAAGCACTTCTCACAGAACTGTTCTGTGCTCTGAGTGGGGGTATGCTAACTTTGGAGAGAAAGCAGTCATAGAGAAACAAGACTTAAACATCACTTTCATTTATTTGCTACTAAGCACTGTTCTTCTTTCGTTTCTTAGACCAACTGTAGGGTGTCCTAAATACGATGTCACAAATAAATGAACTTAGAACCATACTGTTAAGTAGGTGAAAGTAAGAGCTGTTATATATGCTTGCTTCCAGGTAAATTCCTTTGGAAGTTGTTTATTACCGGTTCAGGGACTTTGACTTTTAATATCTTTAAAGACACCCAGAGTTTATATTTAATACAACTTTATTGAATGCGGCAATCATTAAATAATGTTTCCTAGTTTGTTAGAACATTTAGATCAGTTGTCAATTAAAGAGCTTAAGACAGAATTGCAGGTGCTGGGGAAAAGAGTACTACAGTGTTTTCATGTTAGCCCATTGTAGGTGCAAAGATAAATGAGTGCCAAGATCCCTAGCCACAGAAAATGGATTACAGCTCACACTGAGTTTAACCCTGTAATGTTCTGATGCTCTTATTGAATTTTTGTGATAGCCATAGAGGATGTTTAGTCCTGTATGCAAAAACAAACAAACAAACAAACAAAACATTTGATTGCAATATTCTAGAAAATGCCTATACCATATCAGTGTATGCTCCTCTGATCAGAAAGGTACTCTGCTCTCTCACGGATTTTTCATTGCTTTGAGTTTAAAGTGCTACCATGATACCTCTTCTACAGGCACTCTAGAAATAGGAGATCTAATTGTTCAGATGTCCATGGAAGGAACTTAAGGAAGGAAGCTGTGGTGGGCTTTTTCCTTTTAGTTCTGAAGTTAATAGTTGAATAGCACAGTCATCATGATAGTCCACTCCTGGAATTCCGGGGCTCTGTCCGTATCCTGTGTACTCTGCCTTCATTTCATTTGTGCAACTTTTCTCCCATCTTTGTTCTGATTATATTTTTGTTTAGAATTTTCTCTTTGAGCTGTTTTGCACTCAGGTACTTGTAACAAATTCTCTGCAATGAGCTGTCAAACTGTGAAAAGCAGAGCTGAGCAAAAAGTTCATCTTTGAAGCATGAAAGTGTGTGTGGAACCAGGCCGCTAAAGTCTCTTAACACTTTGAAAAATAACAGTAGTCTAAATTTCTGGTTTTGTATTTCTTCTTTGCTTTGTTATATAATTGATTAAGTACAGGTGCTACCCTCTATAATTTGAGGCATATGATTAACATGGCAAATAACTTCTCCCAGGTATGTATTGGTGTAAACATGGAGTGCTGGCTTTCACAGTTGGAGTGATTTGACTGAAATCTTTGTGTGTTTGGTTCTAGTAGCCTCTGTCTTTGTTTCCAATGTACTCCAAAATGTAGGTTCAATTTCTTTAGCTCTAAGTAGAGCTTTGATGCACGAACAATATGAAAATGCTCCAGTGCAAAGTGTGTTTGGTGCTTCACTGCCATTCACTGGTGAAGTGAATGCATAAGTGCTACAGTTAAGAACTGGGTTTTCATTTCTGTGTCCTCCACAAAGATTTGATTATATTAATTAAGTATCTATTATACCACATTGTCACCATCTAAAAAGCAGAGTTGAAACTACCTACAGTAAAGAGAAATGCTGTTTTTCATAGAACTGATTCTTGTATAGAAAGTGTCATAGAAGTACCAGCGATGTACAGATTCCCAAAACCATCTGACATGAAGCAGGCAGTGTCACATAGAAATGTGAAATAGAAATTTAGAAATTGCTTCAGCTCACCTTGAGCATATCCTGAAGAGCTTTTTTTCTTCATCTTTAACTTGGTCCTTAATTACCTGCATCTATGGCCTATCGGCCTAGAACTGAAAGAAAGTTATTATATTGAGTACACTGAACAAGCCGCCCTGGGATGGATTTATGACTTTAATGAGCCCCAAAAGAGGTGTTATCTTATGGCAGATTAGCTAGTACTGCTAATTCATTAATAAATGTGGATAATGCTTCTAATTGCCTACAAATTATTTAAACAATTTTAAAAGCTTGTTTCTAGAGTGAAAAGAAATCTGTTTTCAGCTAACACCTTCCACCAATACTATGCTTACAAAAAATCTAACACAAGTGTTTAGTGATAAATGACCTGCCCTTTTTGAAATGGGCTAATTCCATGTTATCCCATTATATAATCCATGGAGTTAGAGAGTGGGAGAAAGAAGGCATTCATTTCCAGAAACTTCCTTGTAGCTTCACAATCAAGGCAGCAAAAAACTCGAGTTAGAAGCTGAATAATGAATTAGTGATGCCTGCAAACCTTCATCTGAAGTGGACCTGAAAGCTTCAAGTTGCTCTGTTAAGCATGGAAGCTCCCTGGCCTCTTGCCCAAAAGGAACAGGTCCTTCTCAAAGGCTTTGGCTGACTCCTGCAGGAACAGACTCAGAATGAAAGCTGCCACCTGCCCATAGTTCTGCAGAACTTGATATCATTTCAACTGATGGTAGCTCAGCATCCCTAGTAAATGTTGTTATGGTGACGGTAGAATTCTAACACTGAGCACTACATCTGTCTGCTTATCAAGCAGTAGCAATCCTGCTGTGTACTACTTCAAAAGGAAGGGAAACTCTGGGTTGTTTTTTGAACCTCCTCAATAATCTAAGAGGAGAGATTAAGAAATTTTCTTTCTTTTAAAAATTTAATGCTGGAGTTTGATCTCAGGACAGGAAGAGAGGGAACATAAGCCTTTTTATACACCTTGACAGCTAGGTTTCTGGCTTATTTATGGCAGAGTCATGTTCCTGCAGAAGATGGCAGAATGCTCAGCCCCAGCATGAGCAACTTTCAGAGGAGCCTATGGGTGATGCAGCAGCGTGTGCACCTGTGTGTCTGAGAAAATGGCATGCTGGTAATTGTTACTGCTGGCAGACAACTATAACCCTTCTTGTCTGATACTTCAGCAATCTAGAATCCATGGTACTCAAAACAAGTTCTTAGGGATGTTTAGGGTTGGTGTATTTTTCCTTCCAGAGCTTCTTTTCCCAGTTCTAAGCAGTGTCAGAAGGTTGTTTGTTTCTATTCATACTACTTGCATTGGAGGCTGATGTAAGTCATGTCCTGAAGCAGTGATTGAGCACCTGGTGGGAAGGCAGGGCCAACCTAGGGCTGCTTACGAACATACAATGTACCTTAGTGACCAGAAGGGGTGGGGTCAGGATCCACTCCTTCCCAGACCTCATTTAAGGGTTGGCAGTGGAGGTGAGGGTATCTCTTGGTAGAGCCCTGAATACCTGAGGCCGGTAAGCAGATTCTTTCCTATGTTTGTGTGCCCATGGCTGTTGCATTTGAGCATAGCCTCACTTCCTGTAGCCTGAGGCTTTGCTACTCTACTGTTGTTGCTGTGCTTTCCATCATGTTATAACATTACAGTCCAGAAACTGTTCCTTTGTGATTTGGCTTTTTCAGTGAGCCTTCCTTCTACCTGTGTCCAAACTGGAGCCAGGGAAACATACAAGCAGTACTTCCCCTTGTGCCCCTCAGCCTTGCAGCTGCAGGGAAATCATTTTTGTGCTTCATTTGTATGTTTACAGAATATCACCAAAGGATATCTTCAAAACCTACAGTGCTACAGACTGCCTTTCTGAAAGGCACAACACAGATAATAGTCTCTGAAGCTCTGAGCTGGGTCACATGAGATAGAGCTCATGGAAACCCATGAGGAAGAGATGAGAATCAAGAGTAACTTAATTTTATCAGATTAAATGATAGCTCAACTATGGGTGAGGAAGGGGGAGGGGCAGTGGAGAAGAGATCATTTTTAATGAGAGAATAAATATTTAGAAAAGGGAGAACAAATCATTAACCAACCTCTAGGATTTATTTCTTTTCAGTCTTTTTTGACAACTGAAATGTAATAAAAATGAAAACTAAGCTGCTAACAATGAGGCAGCTGTTGACTAATACAACAAAACATTATATGCAATTAGAAGGAGCAACTGCAGCAACGCTTCTCTAGAAATCTAATATAGTCCATGTGTTTTCTGGTGTGATTTTAGCTTGGTATGTGAAAGAGCTACTGCTAAGTGAGCAGTGAAGACTGAAGCATCCATTGTGAAGAACAGAGTTGGACAGCTTGGGATTCTTTCCTTGACAGATGCACATCTAACTTCTCAAATACCAGTGATGGAGGCTCCGACAAACTTCCTAAGCTGTATTCAACAAAGGTTGGTTCGGTATCTCAATTGAGAGGTCTTTTTGCTGAGATGTAAGCCCCTTATTCCTTTTCCTGTCCTAAGCAAACAGGAAGATTAATGTGCTGTCTCTTTCTCACAATAGCTTTAGGGGCTTCATACTAATCTTCCTTTTCCCACCCAGCCTAAAAACCATGATAAGACTATGTGAAGATGGCATCTTCTTGCCACATCTATTTATGATCTGATCTGACAACTTAAGTAAAAGAGACGTGACCCTCTGCAGTGCTATGGCCCTCAAAAAAAATTGAAAATAATTCCTTTCTTTATTTTAATTTTCCGTGATAAAGTGATAACTATTTCCTAAATAGTGAACCTAGTGAATTTGCTATGATGAGGATATAGAATCATAGAATCCTTAGAGTTGGACCTTTAAAGGTTATCTGGTCCAACTCTCCTACAATGAATTGAGACATGCACAGCTAGATCAGAGCCTGATCCAACTTTGCCTTGAACGTCCCCAGGGATGGGAAATCTGTCACTGCACTGTTCCAGTGCCTCACCACCCTCACTGGAAAAGACTTTTTCTTTCTATCCAGTCTAAATCTACTGTCTTTAAGCGTGAAACCATTTCCCCTTGCCCTATCAGAACAGATCCTGTTAATGAATCTGTTCCCTTCTTTCCTGTATCTCCCCTTTAGATATTGAAAGGCTGCTGTCAGGTTACCCTGGAGCCTTCTCTTCTCCAGTCTCAACAGCCCCAGCTCTCTCAGCCTGTCCTTGTAGGAGAGGTTTTCCATCCCTTGGATCATGTTTGTGGCCTTCCTCTGGACGTGCTCCAGCAGGTCTATGCCTTTCCTGTACTAAGAACTCCACATCTGAACACAGTACTCCAGGTGAGGCCTCACCAAAGCAGAGTAGAGGGGCAGGATCATGTCCCTCATCCAGCTGGCCACACTTCTTCTGGATATGGTTGCCTTTCTGGGCTGTGAGGGCACGTTACTGGCTCATGTTCAGCTTCCTATCCACCAGTACCTGTAAGTCCTTTCCAGCAGAGCTGTGTTCAGTGCTTTTATCCCTCAGCTTGTATTTGTAGCAGGGGTTGCCTCAATCCCAGAGCAGGATCGTGTACTTGGTTTTGTTGAACCTTGTGAGGTTTTTCTGAGCCCAGTGTTCATGCCTGTCTGGAAACACAGCATTTAAGGACACAAGACATTAATTGTAGTCATGGCTGATAACTAAAATATGATTGGTATAAACTCATGAATGCTGGAG
The DNA here is from genome assembly GCF_987193195.1 of Phasianus colchicus. NCBI lineage: Eukaryota > Metazoa > Chordata > Aves > Galliformes > Phasianidae > Phasianus > Phasianus colchicus. The sequence continues at coordinate 38,428,741 of NC_143437.1, read as the reverse complement.
GATGGCAAAATGCTATATGAAGCTCAGTGTTCAGGCTGTAATAATGACTGTGTTTTATAGGGGCTGCTTTAATTCCCTTTCCCTCTATACAAAGAATACAGTGGAAGTAATATAAAAATCCCATGTGAGATACCAAGGGCACAAACTGGTTTCCAACTGCATAGTAAAGCATAAAATGTGTGAAATCACAATTGACCCATATATATGCTATGTACTGGGAAAAATAATAAATTCGTTGTTCTGATTTTTCTTCCCTCTTTTATTTGATACAGTTAAAATGGGTATTTCTGGCTGATATTACAAACTTCTCTAATATGATTTTTTTTTAATCTCCTTTTTTGTTTATTACAGATTCTAAAAAAAGAATGTCATAGAATCATGAATTCTTTTTGTATTTTTCTCTGGATTACTTTTCCAAGGACAGTATTTGTATTTCAAGTTAGTCCAGGCAAGTGTCTCTTTTCTAGTGAAGATATCATAGTGTGATGTAATCTCCTCTTCGTCTTCACTATTGTTTACAGTTTTGTTTATGACTTTGTTGATGTGACTTAGTTCATGCTTGGGGGGAATTCTTCAGATTCCCTTATTTTTGCTTGAATAGAAATCTTACACAGGCTAACAAAGGAAAGCTTGCTTACATGGACAACTTAGAGCTCAAAACCAATCATGGTAGCCTAGAGATAGGAATTTAAAGTACGCTTTAGAAGAAACATTGCCAAGAATGGAACACAAGGGCCTACAGATTTTTGAGAAGTTGTGCTTAGCTTAAGCAAAGTTGGAAATAAAGATACTTACAGTAAAAACGTCTATTGCAGCCACATGTCTTTTGAAAATATGATTGTGATCACAAATATCATGCTGCTCTTCAAAATAAGTGGCTACCTATGTAGCTATGCATTGGAGGCAACTCCATTAAGCTAGTGGAATTTCTCCAGTATGAAATAATTCATCAATCCGGGTTGGTAAATAACACTGCTTTAAATTTTAATGACTTAAAACTTGTTTGAATAGTAATTCCATTGAGAAATGCTGCTGACTTTTTTTTTTTTTTCCTACATACAAAAGATTGTTTTCACGTAGAAAATCAGTTGCAAAGCATATTTTCATTATTTAGGCTGTAGAATACAGAAAAAAGTACCCATAGTAAGTAATCTAAATGGCGTTTTGAAAAGAGTTCAAGATCAAGTTTGGGAACAATTTCATAGGCTGTTCTGCATGAGAATTATGAAGCAGTTTACTTGTTAACTTTCTGTAGCTGTATTTACAGAAATAAACAGCAATGATAACATTCATCTTGATCTTTGTGATGTTTTGGTAGACATGCCTGTACGCAGCTGCTGGCACTTCTCATTCACTTTCTCCATGTCCTTTTGATTTGTGAATTTTAATACAAAGTGTGAGGCCTTGGTGAAAGAGATGTGGTGAGTTTGTCAGGTATTGTACAGAAAATTTGCCTTTAGACCAGGTAACTTAACTTTAAACTAGGTGATGACAGTATACTTTCAGCTGCTAAAAACCCTAGAGAATTCTAGCATGTGTAGCTTTTTCCAGCCTAAGCTTTTGTATCTGGCTTCCCCATTAACATACACAGCAAAATCAAGCTCAGTGCATTTACACAGTTAGAAGCCATATTATTTAACACTGTTCTATTCAGTAAACAGATATAGGATACATGGGGAAGGGCAAAATTCTTCTGGACATTTCAGGACTACGGCTTTTGCAAGGTCATCTTCTCTTGTCTCAACCTTTAAGAATGATTTAAAAGCTTTTTGACTTTCCTCAGCAAATACCCTTTGGCAGGATTAAACTGTACTGTTGCCAATCCAGCTCACTACCAAGCATGTTAATGAGGTGTCTTGGCCTTTTTATTAATTCTACAAGCAAAGTAGTCCATTCAGCAGTGACTGAGAAAGTTTAATCAAATAATCTCATTGTTTTTAATTTATCACCACAATAAAATACTCTACTAAAGGAATAACCCATTTTCCAATTCTATATAGCTTCATACGGAGATGCAGTTCTGCTTTGAGGCTCACAGTAGTGCTTACACCAGCCCTGATGTTTGTATACAACTAATACAGATGTCACTGTGTACAAATGAATGCTAGGGGGGACTTGCACAGCACCTCTGTGAATTGTCTGCCTGTAGTTCTTAGTGTTCTTCCTCTCGCTGCAAACTTATACTGTTAACGGATTTTTTTAATGAAGTCTTAATTAAAAAAAAAAAAAAAAAGCTGGAATTTAAATGCAGTAAGATTCTAATATTTCAGATATATATGAGCAGCTTCAAACAGCTGCCATTAACCCTATACAATAAAAACTCCCTGTCAAATCAGTGTCCAAGTCTTCCATACTCTTCAGAAATTACCCTGCTGAGAAGGCTGTACTGTCCAAGACTAGCGATGCGTTTTCTACATCAAAAAATGACAATTTTAAAAGCCACCTTCAAAACTAGAAAAATAAAAGTTTATCTAAAGGTTGAGAATTATCAGATTTTTCTTGGACCTGGCATACTTTCCAGATAAGCAACTTTAAACACAGTATGAATGTTATGGTCTGATTCACGAAGGCAACAGCCTTCACTCAGCACAAATCCAATAAGTTTTCTTTTGCACTCTATCTGTAGTCTTTTACTTTCTCCCCTGAATCTTCGTGGCTGCTCTTCTATTTCTTTTGGTGGGTTTTGATGGGATAGCCAGGGTAGAGAGCTGTTTTCCCTTTTTCCTTATTCCCTGGTTATTTGGCTCTCCTCTCAGTCTCAAACACACACTATGGTCAGTGAAGTGAAAAGAACCAAGTAGAAATGACCGAAAAATACAAAGACTTGTAAGACTGGTAACTAGTCTTTCCTTTATCTTTGTTTTGTAGTCCATTATTTCTGGTATAAATTACTTGACATAGCAGAATGTGGTGCAAGATACCAAGCCCATACAGAGCACAGATTGACTTTGGGATTCATGCCTCAGGCATTTCTTAAAATACAGGATATTGAAAGGATCTACTGTTCTGTATTTTGTCTTTGACACCTCCTACAGTCCTTTTGCGGTTTCCTGCTGAAGAAGGAAAACGAGGAAGGAGATATTATTGTTTCTGAAATGGCTTTTTGTGTGTGTGTGTGTTTTGCATTTCAGTTTTCTATTTGAATCGGGAAGAGACAAAGGCAGTGCTCACACACTACAAAAAAATGATGAGATGCCCTAGAAAGAAAAGGTGTTTTTTCTGCACTTCTCATCTAACGATAGATAGCAAAACAGTCATTAGATCTATTTTCAATTTCAAATGAAAGGGACTTTTATTTTCCACTGTTTGACAAAGAAGAATGCTGAAGAGTTTATATTCAATAACATTGAAGTAGCAGATTAAAATCAGCTTTATATAAAGCAGCATACCTCCCAGAAACCAAGACACTGACTCTACATGTCCCTTTGTGACTCCAGCAGGCAACTGCTGCATAGTTTTCAGAGCTTTCTAGAGACTTTCAGTAAGGAGTCGTGTCTGAAATCCTGATGCTTGTTTGGTTTTGCCTCTAAGATGCAGGAATCTAAGAACTATTCAGGAATTTCTTGAAAAATATGTTGCAACTTGTGTTAAAGTCATCTGACTGTAATTGCTGAAGCACGTTCCCTCTTTCTACTTGGGAAAGTGTGAGGCTGTTGAAGGTGGTTGGACTGATTTATTCGATTTTGCATTTGGATATTTTCTGTCATCTCAAGCAGTCTTCCTCAGTTTTCTGAGTTTATTTAAATATAAATATAGGTAGATACTTTAAAAAGTGAATGCAAGCAAGACTACCTGGGAAAAACTCAAAAGTTTTTAACGGTGGTAATGTTTTTTGTTGCCGCTTCAAAATTTTGTGTATTAAACAGATTATATTCAGAGTTGCAGCCTCATCTAGTCAGAATAGCATAGTAACCTTCAATTGGTCCAGCTGATCTAGCTGGAGCCACTTTGGCTATATAATAGCATTATATTCATGTGAATGTCAGATTTGACCCCAGCTAGAGAAAATCATTTTGCCATATTGGTGTTTCCATATATTACATGGGACTTTTATAGTGTACATTGTATTTCTGTCTAATATCCAACAACCCTAGGGGCAGGAACACCAGATTAATGGCTCAGGTGTGTACCTTCAGTAATAAGGATAAAAACGCTAAGGAGCAGGGACATAGATCAACTGCAGAAAGATTCAGTTAAAAGAATACTTGCTTAAGGAGGCAGCTGGGGCTCTGAGTTCCAAGAGCTGTTTGAAAATGACCAGTCCTTCACATGATGGGAGCAATATTTCGGATATGAGTAGTATTTATCTATCTTGGATAAAGTTTTATGAAGTCAATAATAATGGGAAATGAATATAGAGTTTAAATGACGTTTTCCTCTGCCATGGCATCACAGTGCCTACAGTATAGTACTGATATGTCCTGATGGCTGTATTTAAGAGCTGAGTAGCAGTCAAACAGGGAAAAAAAGGGTGCAGCTAATAGGACAATAAGTCTCTGTACTCTGCAATAAATATGAACTGCTCCCTCTTACAGAGATCTGCCATTTTAAAAAATACACTGTTTCCTACCTTGTGCATGACTGCATATGTTTTATTGATTTAAAAGTAGTAAAAGGTTTAGAAAAGCCATTCACAGCATCACCAGTTTGGTGCTACGTATAGTAGTGGGTGGCTCCTACCTACACTGAATCAAATCCTGCTCAATTTTGCCCACTGAAAAAGTATTATACTATGTATAAATATATAAAACATTTAGTAAATGTTTTCTCTTTATCTTGTTGCTTACTCTTGCGTAGCATTGCTAGCTTATTCACTGCTTTTTCTCTCTTCATATTAAAAATTGTAAATCAGCTCCACAAATCCACAATAAATTGATGACTTTCTGCCCGGGGAGGTGGTGCAGTCACCGTCCCTGGAGGTGTTCAGGAAACATATGGATGTGGCACTGCGGGATGTGGTTAGTGGGCATGGTGGGATGAGCTGGTGGTTGGACTAGATGATCTTAGCAGTCTTTTCCAATCTTAACGATTCAATGAAACGCAAAACCGTGTGGATTTATGTTTTTGCATTCAATTCCACACAGTTCTAACTATTTCAGTTCTAACTACAATACTTAAACCTGATTAAAATAGTAGACAGACACATGTTAAGAAGCATCACCATTTATAGCAAGATTTGCTAAGATCTGAGGAGCTGTAATTTTGAAATGTTATTTAATTAAGCATTTCAGTACATGTTACAGAGAAGGAACATGCATTTCCTTCTCTCAGGAGATGAATGCTCACTTCAAGCTTGCCAGCACTGCCACCCAAGCTGTCCCAAGTCACTTGTCTGCATGACAGGGGAAAGCGTTACCGCACATCTATCATCCAATTTACACCTTGAAATGACAGCAGCCGGCAAAGAAGACAGCAGAAAAACAATCTTTTGTAGGAATGGGTACGGAATGAGATGATTCTGGAATATTTAAGTGGAGAAGCATGCAACAGGGGCTCTGAATTCCATGGCAGCTCTCTGCGAACGCATGGAGAATGAGACGGGACTTTGGTGGCCTGCCTGGAAAGCCTAATCTCATTTTGGCTTTTATCCACTGCTGCTGATCTGAACTTAGAGAGGGTCAGACTGCTCCCCTCTCACCCGCACCTGAGCACAGGTCACGTGCGTTTGTATAGAGCGACGTTCCTTTAAGCTTATATGTTTACTGAGCGCTTCCACCGCCTGCCTTTATGCTCGAGGTTAGGCTGCGTGTGAAACCCGCGCCTGAGAGACGGGCCGGTTCCCGCGGTACCGCTTCTCTCACGCTCCCAGCGGGCGGGGAGACAGGCCGCCGCTACGGCCGGGCCGAGGGCTCCCCGCGAGGCGCGGCCGGCCGGCAGGGGGCGCGCGGCGCGGCCGTCACCCGGCGATTGGCGGTACGCGCGGGGCTCCCCCTGGCGGCGGCCGGCAGCAGCGCGCGGGCGGGGGGCGCGGGGCGGCGGCGGGGGCCGGGCAGGGCGCGCTCCGCAGGCGGCAGCGCCTCGCAGCCGGCGGCGGCGGCCCGCCCCTCTCCTGCCCGCCTCTCCTCGCCGGGCAGTGCCGGCACGGGGACCCTCCGCGGTGGCCGCCGCCTCTTCGCCCGCTCCGTGCCTCCTTCTCGCCTGGTACCTGCCGGTGAGCGCCGCCGGCTCGCCCCGCCGAGAAGTCTGGGCGCCCCGCAGCCCTCGCTGCTGCTCCCCATGGGGATCCGGGAGTTCCCCAACGGCTCCGCGCGGGGCAAAGCAGCCACCCTGTGAGTACGGCCGCGGGGCGGGCGGGAGGGACCGGGACACCCATCCACCCCATCCCACCCCAGCCCATCTCGCGGCACCTGCGGGGAAAGTTGTCGGAGCCGCGGGGCCGCCGCCCTCCGGAGCACGCGCGGCGGCCCCTGACGGCCCTCTCCCGTCCCCCAGCGGCATGCGGCGCTCCCCCGATGTCAGCCCGCGGCGGCTGTCCGACATCAGCCCGCAGCTGCGGCAGCTCAAGTACCTGGTGGTGGACGAGGCCATCAAAGAGGACTTGAAGTGGTCCCGCTCCGTGGAGGACCTCACCAGCGCTTCCGTGGGGCTCACCTCCATCGAGGAGAGGATCCTCCGCATCACCGGCTATTACGGCTACCAGCCCTGGGCCGCCAGCTACAAACGTGAGTCCCGGCGCGGGGCTGCCGGGGGTGGGGGGGGCTGAGTTTGCGCCCGCAGCCCTCGGGCAGGGGCTGGGGCTGGGGCTGGGGCTGGGGCTGGGGTGCGGGACTGCCCTCAGCTGCGAGTTACGCTGCTGAGAGCCGAGGGACGGGCGCTGGTGGCAGCGCTGCGGGAGCGCCTGGGGTGTCGATCTCTGCGTTTGTGGCAGCCCCTCCGCGCTCATCCGCACGCTGTTTTCTGAAGTGATGTTTTAGGAGACTGTCAGATTTTCACAGCGTTTCGTCTCGTTTTTAATGCCTTTCTTGCGTCTGTGGAACTGTTTCTTCCGTATTTCTGCACTCGAGCGAGAAACTTACTACGATATGAGCGAGAAGCCCAGCTGTGTTCCCCATAGGCATGACTTAAAAAGGCAGCGAGACCTCGGGGGGCTGTGATACAGCAGCCAGTGCTTTCGCATGTAACGCTCCCTATCTTGCCTGTCTTTTATCTCCGAGGGGATAACTGCATGAGTTCAGGAGCTCTAAAAATAAGTTGCCCATTAACTGAAGTCATAAAAGTATCTTTAGTTGTTTTAATGTTGTCTGTCGCAGGGTTTTTGTTGTTGAAATGATCGGGCTCTAACAGAAGTGGTCGCTTTGCTGGGGATGTGGGCTCTGACCAAGCGATTGCTTTCACGTTGTGCTTTCCTAAGTATGAAGTGTAAACATCCTGAAATGTTTGCTCGTGGATGATCTCCTTGCAAGTGTGCTACATCATGAAAGTGATGCAAGAAAGCGTGGTACACAGTATTTGCTCCATTTTTCCACTGAGGAAGGGCTACTTTTGATTGTAAATAGGGCTTTACTGATGAAAATTCTTCTGTAAGAGCCTTTCTTTTTTTCTCTCTTTTTTTTTTTTTTTCTCATTATTTTTCAACACAAATATCTGATATTTGCTACTTTACTCATAGGCAGTATGGGATTTCTGTAAGAGCAGTTCCAATGTATGGATAGGGACCATTCCTGAGAGTAAAGCTTTTCAGGATCAGATGGTGTGGTGGTGCCAGATTCAGTTGGATGTTGGTGCCTGGATCTGACACAGTGACTAATAGTCCAGCTGAAATCGCACTGAGCCACTGTGGCAGATCCTTCTGAAATAATAAAGGTCATGCGAACTCCTCAATTACAACTTTGTGTTGAAATGTATAACTGTGTCTGAAGAAGTTAATTGCAAGTCTAAGCTTGCTAGTCTCTTACATTTTCTCTTGTAGCTCATTCTGAATAACAAAAATGCATACTGGAGTTGCAGTGGAACACAAAATACCCAAATTGTCTGAGTTTCTTAAGTTTGTGCTAAACAACGATAGGTAATAGGAAGTCATTGTTATTGAGTTGATAGAGATATAGGAAAAAAAAAAAACAAAACAAAACCAAAACACCCAAAAAAGAAGTCCCATCTCTCTAGCTGATTGAAGGTGGCGTGGCTGAAGCAGAACTGCGTTGATGTATATCAGCTGAAGAGCTGACTGAATGCGTGTAAATAAGGTAAATCATCTAAAGTGGGAAAATAACTTTGGAACGGCTACTTTCAAACCTCTTTAAAGAGCCCATTGATTTGGGTTTAGGCAGTTAGGCTTGGGATATGGATTTCCTTGTGACTTTCAATTTAAGTGGTTTAATTGGCCCAAGAACTGCTATCAAACAATTTTTATTAAGCTCAAATTACTCCCTTGTGCTTTTTGTCATCTTATTGTGTGTGCTTGTAGACGTTTGTGTTGTTGGCACTCAGTAAGTAATGAGTGTAATTAATGAATTGCATGAATAATGAATCTGCATTCTGGAAAACAAGTCAGTAATCTTGTCTGATCTGATCAAATTTTATCTGCATATTTCTATGACGTTCTTATTGTAATTAAATCACCTGCAGGGCTAGATCTCTCTCTCTCTCTCTCTCTCCCTTTTTTTTTTTTTCTTCCACACAAGGCAGTATTCCTCATATACATCATTTAGACTGTTTATATGTATTTAAAATTGAGACATCCAGGAAGCTGTTAGTTTTTAATGAAACTCCGTGAAGGTAACCATGAAATGTAATCATGGGGAGTGTTGCCACGATCCCCAAACTGTCTTGGAGACTACTCCTGTTGGGGTGGTAAAGGACTGACCTTTTAAAAGGGGTTCGGATATCTCAAGGTTACGGACCAGTGCCTGTGTTTCACACACTCATAAATAAGATGGAAAGAGGGGAGGAAGAAGTGAAAAATTGCCAAAATCATAAAATACAGATTGGATAGAAAAGGAAAGGACTCTGCATTGCTCTAGGAGGACTGACTGAGTCAGGTGAATAGCCCAGATGTTAACAAATGACACTCAGTATCACAAATAGAAGACTCCTGTTCCCTGAAACTGCTAAAAAGACCAGTGCAGCTTATTAAGTTTCACATCACTTCATGAGCTTCTGAGAGGGAATAGGCTGCAACTGTATGCAGCTCAGTGAAGACCTCTGCTGTTAGTCTGTACTTGCAAACTGGATTTTAGGAACTGGAATAATGTAATGTGCTTTTGTGTTATTATGATGCCTTCAGAGAATTTAGTGATAGAGCCTGGTGAAATATTGTGCAATATTGGTTATTAAAAAAAAAAAAAAAAGATTAAAGAAGGCTCTAAAATGAGTAAGGGAAAGAATGCAGGCAGTCTATAAAGAGTCTCAAGAGTTTTGGCTGTTCATCTTAAAGAGGTAAGAACAGCAGTGTGTAAGGTAATGGTGCATGTTGCTCAGGCATATAGAGAGTTTTTCTTCTTACTGTGTCAAAAGAGAAAAACAGATGGACGCTAAAGCTGAAAAGCCATCAGTTAATAATAGGGAAAATGTTTTTTAAAGAAACATAGCTTTTGTTTTTGAGATATTAAATTCAAGGGATGTTGATCTTGCCACTGCTGTAAATTACAATAGTTTGGGAAAATATTGGAGAGAATATTAAGCTTCAGAATATAAATTAGTGGGAGAGGTGGGCCACATTCTTCCTGAGGGTCTCTTGCACTTTCCTTCATAGCCTCTGCCCATCTTCAGAAAGAGGATAGGAGTGTGGCACGATCCAATCTAGCAGTTCTTTCTTTTCTGAAACTCTTGCTACTGAGTTTCAGTGTAAGTAAATATGGGAATAACTGCTCTTGACTCTAAATCAAATATTCGTACTTTTTTCCATGGGGATAGTTTGCAGCATCTGACTTAAATTCTCAAATGCAATAGCAGGGGGGAAGAAATATGCAAGATGCAGTAGAATCAGTCTGATACAGGTGTGTCAGTGATAGTACTCAGTATTTATGCAATCATCAATATCAATGAGAAGTATGTTAATTGACTTTTTTTTTTAATTAGCACATAGTGATCAAATAATTTCATTTAAAGAAAAAAAGAACCAACAAAATTTGTAGATCCCATTAAAACAGCCTATTTGTTGTTTGTAGATCAAACCGTCATTAGGGCTGTATCATCAGTGCTGCTCTCTTTCAGGGAGGTGAAATAAATTACCATGGTTTCTCTCTCTCTAAAAGCCTGTGAGTTATGTTTGACAGGAAAGACAAGGTGAACAACCATATTTTAAGTTTCCATTTGGTACCAGAGTAGGAATTAGGCTTCTAAATGCTTTTTAGAAGTGTATTACCTAAGAACTTTTCTGCACTTGAAACACAGCTGTCACCGAACTGTTGAACTGTCTTGCTGATCTGTATGAAAGGCTTTCTATTGTAATTACTGTAGCAGTTGATGGGAAGCTTGTTTCCACCTGAAACACACACAGCTAGCACCACTGTCAAATGTCATTTTTTACATTGGCTAGGACTGTTCTGTAGTTATCACAGTTTGTCGTTACGTGATTAGTATTTTAAATACATCGATGTGGATTTGAGTCAGCTATCCCAGTTTTGCAGTCTGCCCTTTCCTACAGATCATCTACACACATCTACTCCTTGTTTAAGATTAGGGTCTGTATTCTAAAGGAGGGACGTTTGTGTATCGTTAGGATGTGTTCTTAAATACAGACTTGTTACAGACAGATCAGTGTTATAGTTGTCCCTCTCTCCTTTTGGATGCTCGAGAGATCTCCTAGCATCACACTTCCATTCAGTTCCATACTTTGTGTGGTTACACGTGTGACCCTCAGAAAGATTATTAGGTAAATAGCATGTACTTCTAATTCCCCTCAGTGCTATCTAGTAGGAGCTGACTTCAGTACGTAGTTCATGGCTTGTGAACATTTCTGAGACTTCGACCTGGGACGTAATTCCAGGTTGCTGCAGTGACTTCTTCTAAGCGGCCTGCTGTTCTTCAAGTGGAATGGAAAGATTGTGTCCACCAGTTTTGAATACTTCTTGCTCTACTCCTCCCTGCTAGCTAAAGAGTGGTTCTCTATTTTCAGTGTTTCTCTAGTGCTACTTCAACAACACAACAAGCTGTGTGGTTTTAATGCCCAGATTATCAGCCTACTATTCGTACAGCATGTAGCACAGAAGGTCTTGACCTGGAGATGGAATTAAATGCTATTACCAGTGTAATATAAACAACATGCTGGAACACATTGGCTTACAAATCTTCAGAATGTTTCTCAGAAAGCATGAATGTCTGACTATGAAAATGTCACAGTTACTGAACTTAGATATCCTTTCAAGGGAGTATTGGTTTGAACTAATTAAAAGTTTGAGATTTTAGCTTTACAAATAGAAGTTAGACCAGTGCTTACAGCTGATTCTCCTTATGGTCTGCTTTTCATGTGAAATTCATGCTGAATGCTCTAATTTTCACAGTTGTTAGAAGCAAATCCAATGGGGTTATGAATCAGGATAAAAATACACGTGTGAAATTTGTCTGAATAATTTTTGTAGTATTTACAGCTGAGAGAGAACTTAACTTGTTTTTGAGCTGGCACACTGTAATCTCCAGAAGTTCAAAGACAGAAAAGGAGCAGTTCTCTCCAGGGGAAGCCGTCTTCAGGCCAACTGTGAGCAAATAATTTAAAACTGATAACTTGTTTTCCACTACATAAATATGAAGGTCACGCTCTTAGAACTGATGCAATACTTTGATGATATCCTTCATGTTGCTGTTCCTAAACTCAAGTGATTACATGGGAATCGTGGTTTTCAGGTGAGAACATGGACTAACCTCTAGATATTTTAGAAACACTTGGATATATGCCCTGGTGTCAATTTACAGGTCAAAATTCCCCAGGAGTTTAAAAGAGAAGTAAAAATATGCGCCTTACCTCATTGTTTTAAGCCAGATTTATGATTTTCAAGGCTTAATTTGTTTTTTCTTCTTGATGCTCTCTGGCAATACTAACATAACTAATTGTTCCATTAACAGAAAAAACTAAACAAAGCCTGGTCGCTCTTACAGGCAAAGTAATTGATTGCATTGCAACTTGAAAAGTATTGTGGCATAGTTAATTCAAGTGTCACTCTAGTTGTCTGTTGCAAGCTAAATCTGTGTGTGATTTTTACATAAACCAGGACTGTTACTGGCTTACATCCATGGGACAGCTCACACAAAAGCTCCTGGAGCCGTTTCCCCATATGTATGGCACTCATTGTAGCTGAGAATAACTCTTCTCAAAAATATTCTATCAAAATACTCCAGAGACCTGATCCTAAGTTTGCAGTGAGTGTCCCAAAATGCTAAGGGAGACTTTTCTTTATGTTTTATTTTTCTATTGGTAAGAGAGCCCCTTGGCTCCTATGGACTTTATCTCTCCGGTGGCCTTGCAGTTGAAAATGAGAGTGGAAGAGCAAAATCTGGCTAGAAGAGATAGGGCAAAGGAGTACAGGGGATTAATGCTGAGCAGCCACAGAGATACTGCACAGATATTTAGGCAGAGATCAAACAGCCTGTTATAAGTTTCTTCTTCAAGACAATTCCGATGGAAAAAAGACTTGAGGTTCCCTGACTTTTTCAGGTGGTAAGGAAAATATCTTTGGGCCCATACTAAGCAGAAAACTGCTTCCTTTTATCATTTGGGCTTAATTAATCATGGATTTCAAGTTTTAAACTGTCTATGGGCTAATCAAGCAAATTGTAATTTAGTCTGATTTACTAAACATTTTGAATTATTTAGTAAATGCTTGGGAAATTGTAAATGTTTAGTGAATGTGTTTACTAAACACATTGTAGTTTAGTAAACAAATACTACAATTGAGTAGTGTTACCACCACTTTTAGCTAGGCAGTCAAGTAAACATTTTTTTTTTTTAATATTGAGTTTTTACAGTGAAGAAACTTAACAATTGCAACCCACAAAATGCATACTTTTTTGTTTGTTGATTATTTAAACAAATTAATTGGTTGCTTTCTGCATTTTTTTCTTCCATGCAGCTCTAATTACATGCCATGTGCAGCATGCTACTTATGCATAACAGTACATGGAACAGCAATTAGGGAGCTCTTGGCTGTCAGCATTAGCTTTATATCCCTTAGCATCAATGTTAACACTGAATGTTGGTTTTTTCAGTGGAATATACCACTGAAGTCTCTATCATAAAAATCTACTAGGACTACTTGTGTTAATGAAGCTGAGGCTCATGTTAGCAAGTCTGAGGAAGTGTTAACTAGCATTTGAGACTCCTTTTGCTGGTGAACTGTGTGAACATTATATATAGATGTGTATGTTTATATTTTAAGTAGAAATGTGAATATGTTGAATAATTAATGTCTTGAATCCATACTAATGGATTGTTAGTAAAAAACAACTGTTAGCCTATTGATACAGTGTAATGAGGGAGCAAACTAGTTTGCTTGAACTGTATTTGGGAACTATTAAGGGTTAAACAAATGTTTATTTTTGAAGCAATTTTACATCAAGTTTTTGAAGCTGTGTTTGTCTTTAGTGAGGAATCTTTCCTGTGTCAAGGGCATTTCTGCAATAAATCTGGAGTGTACCTTGTGATATGTGTAGCAGCGTTGCAATCTGGCTGCAGAGTTTGTGCTGAAATATCGTCATATCAGATATTGTTGTGTAATGGGAATATTACTGAAAGACAAAAGCACAAGGAAAGACTACTGGTTCCAGATGTTTATCTTCTTGAAATTGCTTAGTGCATTGCCATTGAAGCCCATTAACCTCAATGGTAGTTTCACCAGATTCTAGTTGTTGTGATCTAATCTGTCTTTAATATAATAGGTGTTTTTGTTTCATATTCCTGATGTAAATCACAAGCTTCTATATCTACTGCCAATTAATGGAAATCGGATAGGTCTCAGGATGAAAAGAGGGAGAGAAGAGTTACATAAAGGCAACTTTGTCCCTCCTGCATAGAGCTCTCCCCTGAAGGATCTGAGGATGTAGTTCTGGCCCTCTCTTTGCAAGTGGAAGCCATAGGCTTTCTGCTATTGCCAGTGAACGATTACAACTCTGAGAACAGTAAAACAATGAGCCCTTTGGTTTGGAGAAAGATCCTACGAGGCTAACCATTCCCTGGGTGGGAACCATGATCTGCAGATAATTTTCTACCTTATTGTAGAACCTGATTGCAGGGATGGTGTTCCCTGAATTCATTTTCTTTAAACTTTAGATGCTGCACTTGGCCATCTCCCCTTATGAAAAAAAAAGTTCACTTAAGTGATTTCAGACTCTTCAGTTTTCTCCTGGCCTTGAGGAATCATAGGGTTCATTTCTGTACCAAATCTGTCTTATTTTTTACATCCAGTTGTATTTTTTTCCTATTACTATTTCTGGTCAGTGTAAGAATGAGGCTTTTTCTGATAATGCCTATTTCAGTAGTTTAGGGATTTAGGTGGCTTAACATTTGGAAAAATAAGGATGACATCATATAGCCAACAGGAAATATTAGCTCAGTAAGTCCATCGTACAAGGCAAGATAATTTGATTCTTCGAGCTCCTCCAGAACCAGGGCATGTAACTTGCTGCAAGTGAAAAAATTGCATTCTTCCTAGTAAGGCCTTGATCTTGCAATTAACTATTCTCATTGCTGTAATTGGCTCTTGTGCAATAGTTTGTGAAAACAGGCCTTAACGTCCAAACGGAGCAACCTTGTTTTCCATTTTGAAAAGCGTTGCAAAATCCTGACAATCCTACTACCATATGGATAATAGCTAGTAGAGGTAATTCAATAGTAATATTCCAGAGAGTTTTATCTTTTCTTTCTCTGCTTTGACACTGGAAATAGCACTGATTTGGTGCTTTTCCTCAGTGTCTCCTACACAACAGCTAAAGGTACCGAAGTAGTGTGGAAGCTGAACTTGTCTGCTTTCTGTCTATGCTGGAGCACGTCTATATGTTTTACTTTTAACCTGGCTGGCAGTGATGCTGTTGTGAGCCCCAGCATACTGTGACGTGGCTTTGCCAGGTCCATGAATGGAATGAATGGATCATGGGCTTGTGCTCAGGTGCAAAGTGGATTAAGAGCCTACCTATCCCTTCTGAGATCTTGAGCTTACAAGATGCTGTCTTCATGGTCATGTCCTGAATCCTTATATTCAGTACAATTAGCTGCTTACAGATTTCTACTCTAGCTGAAGTAGTGCCAGAATTCAAATCACTCATCCACTATTTGCACCATTACTTGCCAGGAAATAAAGATTCATCATGGCTTTATGACTTCAATGGTTCTCCTGCTCACTTCATGCAAGTCTTTTGAAAGCTTTGAGGTTGATTTATTGAAATATACAACCATTAATACCTGTACTTTTTAGGGCAAACTAACATGGTAATATAGTCTTTCTGGTAATTGTCTTAAATGTATCTAGACAATAGTTACCACTTATGGTTTCAGATAGCATATTCCATGGAAGAGTAATTAATAACAGCAAATGTGTTTTTCCTTGTCTTTCTGCTGTACTTGTTTTTGGCTATATAGTGTTTAACAATATCCTGCTGTCCTGGTGACTACTCAGTTGAGGATCTTTCTTCCTTTCAGAAACAAGAAGCTTATAATGTAAAGAAATACATTTCAGATGCTAGTTAAATTGGAGAAATTACAAAGTAAGGTAGAACTAGGAAAAGGTGTGCATACTGTTGAAGTCCTGCTCTAACTATATGAACATGAGTTTGTGTACTTAAATTAACATGGAAAAATAGAACTACTGTTGCACAGCACAAGGGACTTCAGGAGGCTATCTTTTTTCAGCTTGCTGCATTATCCTGGGAGAATGTATGAGGAGGGCACCAATACCTCTCAAATCACTGTATTTCCCTGGTTGGCTTGTAAGGCCTATAATAATCCTCTTACAGGTGCAACATAGAATTTGACCTCCAGCTCCTGCTCATAAAATTATTTTGCTGTCATTTGAAGACCTGAATAAAAATTGTCCCAGAAGGCTAAAAATCGAAGAAGAAATTTGAAATTTTATTCTGTTACTTTTTTGAAAAACAAAACCAAAAACTTGTTCAAAGTTATTTTCTAGCTGCTTAGTTTATTTAATAAACAACTTCTGTATTTGCTTTTCTTGTGTCACGCAGAAAGGAAATATACTTTGCTGTTGTAAACTTTATACCCTAGTCACATGTCGTTCAGTATCTGTAGAAAATCCTTTACTTCTGGCAAATTTTGAAGTCAACAAGTAGAAGGCTCTGTATGTGTTTGGACTTTGTACACTGAGGAGTAGTCTTCTGTTTAATATTTCTCCAAATGGAAACAAAAATGGGATGTAAGTCAT
Organism: Phasianus colchicus; assembly: GCF_987193195.1. Classification (NCBI taxonomy): domain Eukaryota; kingdom Metazoa; phylum Chordata; class Aves; order Galliformes; family Phasianidae; genus Phasianus; species Phasianus colchicus. The sequence goes on along the minus strand of NC_143437.1, from coordinate 38,412,437 downwards.
GGCAGTGTGAAGAAGTATGTTCTCAGCAGAGAAATCTAGGGACAAGAAACAAATACAGATCACAAGTATCGCATTAGGATCAATACTTGGGACCTTCTCTTTTGGTTAACTGTATATTAGAAATTGAATTTCACTGGAAATAGTTCTGGAAACAGTATTAGGCATCCTGTATTTATTCCCAGAAAGTTCAGAAGATGAAAAAATTTTTGCATGGCATCTTTATAGGAATCTTTTCTAGCTATATTACTTTAAAATGACATATAGCAGATGATGTTTTCTTTCTGCATGTCAAATTGCTCAACATCCTACACTTCTTTAGAAGTGCATTATCTCTTGTCTACAAAATAAAAATACATTAGAAGTGGGAATTATATCAGAATCTCCAAAGTGTAAACCTAGACTTTCTTATGACTCCCCAGGAACCTTTTACTTCCTGATGAAATTACTACACAAAGGAAACTGGGAAAAGCATCTCTACTAGAATGCTCCTTGCTCAAAGTAATGTATTGTTCAGCTTTATGCTCACAAATATGAGAAAATTAGAAAGTATGAGATTAATCCCTGCCTAGTCGATGACATTTCTTGCATTAACCTTATTCAAGCCAGGCTCGTCAGGTTTAAGTCTTTGAGTTTGCCTTTTAAGCTGGCTTTCTGCTTTATGTGCTGATTATCTGTTCCTAAGGCAACTGCATCATATTACACCTACCCATACATGGTCTTTATTGTATGTTCCTGAGAAGCTCTGTTTAAATTATAGAATAATGATTTCTTTTAATAGATGTGCAATTTTAATTTTCTTTCATCTCAAAGTTGGTATTTAATTAGCACTTAATAGCTTGTCCCAACATAGGTGGAAAGCATCTACAGCAATTAAGAAGAGACTATTCTTTTTTTTTTTTATTGTTTAGAAAGTTGGCTACTCAGAGCCGAGTGTTGCAAGGAGGAAGAACACATCTACAGCTATTTGTAGTTGTAGGAGTTGAGGATTGAGACCTCTAACAGAGCACACAGTGGAAGCAATGGAACAGGAGGAGAACATCTTCAGATAGGGCTGTTAACAAACAGAAAATAGCTAGTTCCCTAAGCCCCACTCCTTTGTTTATGCTAAATCATTGTTAGTGTCTTTCCATTTCAGAGGAGGACCTATGCTAGTGTGGGGGACAGTGGATGGATTTGGTGCTGAAGCCTTTTGGAACAGTAACAGGAAGGTAGCAAGGGGAGTGGTGAGGCTTTGATAACCCTGACTCAATCAATTTAGGTGTGAGAGAAACACATTGAAACAGACCTCCATGCAAACGTGGGCACAGAACAGTGCGTAGTGTTTTCCTGAAGAAACGTGAAGTGACACTGAAGTAACAATGTTGTATGTTCAGATTAGGTATCTGGTTGTTGCTAAACTATCGCACTACAGAAACGTGCAAGTAGCCTACCGAATGCATCATTGAGAACTTCCTGGTAAACTTCAAAATCTATCAAGCAAAGCTGGATGGTTGGGTCAACTATTCATGTCTTCGTTGTATTTTCAGAGATTGAAATTACTTAGTCCTCATACTGGTAAAAGTCTTGAAAGAAGCCAAAATAAATTTTGCCTGACTAAAATGAGCAACTAATGGCTTGCTGAATACTGCAGTCTGAATGGAAAATTAGGGTTCTGATTTCAATGTCGTTGTAATAGGTCTGTGAAAACTGGGCAGTTTGTCAGGCTTGGACACTCTAAAACTTCCAGATAATCTCAGGAGTAAACTAGCTGAAGTATTTTCACAAACATAATGTGCTGTCCCAAGCTCAGCATCTCTTCTATTCTAATGCCTTTTTGCACTTTTCAAATGCAAGTGCACAGTGGCTGGATCTGGTCCCAGCTTGCAGCTGAAATCAGTCCCATTGTAACTGTTTATGTAAGCATGTACAGTAAATTCATTTTCAGCTAAGTTCATTTCCACTGTAGTTAATCTGTCAATCTAATAAATTATTTTGTTTTCTTCACTTTTTTTCCATGCGATTAAAGAGTGGGTGTGTGATCCCCAAGTATAAAAAAGTGAAATCCTTAAGCTAGGTGAGAAGAGTATCAGAGCCTTAACTCTTTTTGTTTTGAACCAGTTTAATCACAAATGTTGTTGCAAATCTGATTTTAAACATTTACTTCTTTTGGAGTTTTGACAGAAGCTTAGCCCAAGTTGCATGCCCAGCAGTAGGAATTGTACAAGAATAAGAGATTTATACCAAGAGAGTTGTTATTAGTCAGTACCTTAGATATTAACTACTCTATCTGAACCACTGTGCATTGAGATATAATTGGAAGATACAAAAACATCAGTTCATTGCAGGAAGGCTTCTTTCACTTCAAATGTGTATATCTCAGCACAAGGTGAAAACAGCTGCACTGTAATCTGCTTTCTGCAATAGGAGCTAATTTTACTAAAAGCAAATGAATTGTATAGGGCTGAGCTCATTGTTGAAGCTAGACAATTTATCTGACAACAGCCAACCTTTTAATACCTGATCTTTCTTCCTTTTTTGTCATTGTTTATGTATGTCTTACAGGTTAAATTACTCTGCTATCTCTTAAGTGTATTTTCATTACATACCTTTTCAGAGTTAAAATTGGAGCAATTCCCAACCATTACCTACTTCAAATAATATTTCTCAGCATTGCTTTTATGAGCCTTTGAGACTAACTACTGAACAAAGTTTAAACCTTAGTTACTTTTCATCTCTCATGATTTTTAAGTTAGTAATGTTACACTGATATTATAAATATTATGGACTTAATCCAATAATCAAAATAATAACTGAAAATACCTGTGGATGTAAGTACAGTCACACATCTGCTTTATATTTAAAAGATAGATCTGCTTTATATTTAAAGGATGGGTCTTCAAATTCCTTTTTTTCCTGCAGTTAAGTAACAGCTACTTGTATTTCCTTTGAGCTGCTGAGATCTGAGGAAATGTTTCTGCAACCTGAAAAAAAAGTATATATGAGTAACTTAAGCTTCATAGCAGCTGTGACTGAAGTTGTGAATTTGTGTATGTAAACTTCCAGTATGCAAATTATTTGTTTTGCTCCAAATAACTGATTTCTACTGACTGTTAATGAAACATTTTGTGGAAAATATCTATGTATTATTCTTCATTACACAAAACATTGTTTTTGTTTGTCCATGGTAGTTACAGTCATCTAGAAGATTTCATCATTGCCGTTTTATACATATTGAAAGTCAATTTCTGTGTAAATAATGCAAATATTTTTTCTGAGCATATGTAGATGATTTAATTGTGGATCAAAATAATTCAGTTCTCAATTCATTTTGTGCATCCCAACATAATAACATAATCGTTATTTTTGTTGGCTTTTTTTCATCATTCTGGTTTTGTCAGTTTTCCAGGATGTAATGTAATCCAAAGTAATTCACATGTGTAGAGAAATTAAGTTTGATACAACAGTCCATCTATATATAAGGCAAAATCCTTGTGACAGGGGGTTCTTCGCAATTTATTTAATGCAAATTGAAAACTGTCTGAAGTAGCTGATGGATGTTTGAGTTATGTGGGGAAAAAATGTTGGTAATGTTTCTGAGCAATTAGGCGTGATAGCACCAAAATTAGACCTTTGATATCCTGTTTGTTAGAAGTTCTATTACCTTAAGTAACACTCTTCAAATCAAGTACATCATTTGATTTATTTATACTGATTCTCTGTTGATTTCAGTGGAATAAAATACTACTTAAGCAGCACAAGCTTGTAGAATCCAGCTTAAAATAACCAGTCTAAAAAAGATAGGTATACTCTGTATCCCAAATGCAATATTTGAAAAGAATCTGTGGTACTGTAAGTACCACATTTTTATGATCAAATTAAACACGAGGCTCAGATACCTTTCCCTCACTTGGAGTGTTCTTAGCAAGGCAAGACAGGAATCCACAGTACTCTTTCCCTTCCTTTGCTTAGTGATTTAGTCTGTGCATGCATAAAACCACATGTATCCAAGTCAAGACTGTAATCCTGATGTTACAGTGCACTGGACTTTTTCATTGTTTTGGGTATAAACACACTGATTCAAACAAATTTGTGTGCTTGCAGTGCTAGCTTATGTTTTTGGGATTTTAACAGCATTACCTTGGTGAAAACTGTCCTTGAATAGAAACAGTTAAGTTTTCTCATAACAAGTACCCTGAGAGAACATTATGTAATGATCCACACTGACATTTTTGGGTAGTTTCTTTGTACTGGTTGATTGTTCTTACAGCCCATTTTCCCTCTCCATTTCTAATCACTGAATTCATTTGCTTGTATAAAGCCCATTAGTTTTGCACTGAATTTATTGTCTTTATCATAGCTATAGATTTGTTCATCTAAGGCATCTTACAGAAGTCCTAATTTAGCCTTTTCTGTGGTTGCAGCACTGAATATTGTGGGTTGACAGGCAGTTATTTTGAACTGCATACAGCACTCTTTGGTGTTCATAGAAAAAATGGAAAAATGAGTAAGGAAACCTGAAGTCTATGTAATGTCCTTTTTACCCTACTTCTGCTTGTCTAGGAAGGCAGAAGGAAGGCATCAGAAAATAAAGCTGTGCTATTTTCCTATGACTAAACCTTAGCCTGTTTTAGCTGTTGTGCTAAGAAGTCTGTAAGAACCACAATGTATTTAAAATGGCAGAAAGTTCCCCAGCTTGGGTACTGAGTAGAATTCAGAGGCAGATGTTTTAATGCAGAAATGTGCATTGAAAAATGATTTCAAAATACTACAGAAGTTTTTGTGACAAACACAACATGGTGCATAATGCTGAATGTGAGATGTGTAATTTGAAATAATGTGGTGATAACACTGAGTGGTAATGTGCCATTGAGTACGAAACAGAAATATAATACAAGGTACTTTCTGAATGGAAAAAATGCCTTGCCCCAGTTACATAAATGCCTCTTCAACACAACTTAAGGGAGCTTTTTCTGCAATCATAATGAGGAATTTTGACATTTACAAATGACTTCTTATTCAGTAAGTTCTGGGATCCACAGACTGGATGCTGGAACTAAAAAGTATAATTTCAATGAGTTCATTTGTCGAATCCTAAGTCAGACACGTTTACTCTGAGCTGGTACTCCTGTAAATCTAGACTTTATAACACTAAGATATAATCCATTACCACTTGCAGCACTTACTGCAGTGGTATTACTTGTGGAAAAGTTACGTTTCTATCCACTACTTGGGAATTTCCATGATTGATACAAATGTTTTGGCAGTTGATGTCTCACAGGTTTGGATAAAATAATCTGATAGCTTGACTGAATGCTGTGAGATAACATAAAGGTACTGTATAATTCATGATAAGTGATATGGGATCATTTTCTTTGGCCATGCAGAATACAATGGAGATTATTGTTGAGTTTCTCACTGATTCACTTCAGAATGAATGAAAAGGTAGAATGGGATTAGATAATGATAGCAAATTGGTAGTGAAATGATGTTTTGCTAATTAGTATTTGTTTTGTGACTAAACTGAAAAACGAAGAATAACAGAACATGGTATCATCGTACTTGCATCTTCTAACAGCAAACAAACCTGTCTGAAGTAAGAGCAAGAGAAATTCATCCAGTTAAAGGACCTTAACCTAAAGTATTCCCATGTCTTGAAAATGAAAAAAAAAAGGCTATACTGATACCTAGGCATCTCATGTCATTTTGATGAATGCTTAACGAACATTGCCTTACAGGATTGATCTCAACAAACAACACAGTGTTGTAGAGTTTTGAAAAAGAAATTTTCATATAAAGCTTGTGGCAAACACCTTTGGTAACAGCCGAAACCCACATGTTATACCTAAACCTTTATGCGCACACACCCTAACTATAAGGAGTACCTCTTCAATATTTCTCTTCAGTGCTTTTTAGAAAAGTACTATAACTTGGCAATAGAGAGAGGCTTTGAACTTTGCTGCTGGTTTTGCCAGGAATAAGGTATATTCTTTTATTTTTGCCGTTTGTCAGCCCACCTCTGTTCAATCTGCCATTTTTTGTACTCTTCTTTCATATTGTTTTGCTTTTTTGCTATCAAGGGAAATACTTCAAATATCAGTGCTTTTAGATATGTAATACTGATAATTCCAGTTTAGCTGGATTCTGATAATGTGTGCCTACAGGTCTTGCTGCTGAGGGTCAGTGTAGTTCTGATCTGGCTCAGAGAGGCTGTGCCTATAGAGCAGTCCAATGACAGCTCTTATGACATGTCTGGGAAGGGAGAACTGTTTGTGGTTTCGTATTAACGTGCAACGCATTGTGGATTTTCCTGGTTTTCCTGGAAAAGAAACATCTGTATTAGTTGCATAAATGTTTCTTGTTTCTTTACAGAAAAAAGTACTCGAGAGAACTTTCCTGTTTATAACATCTATAAATAGGCGATTGTTTGGGTTTGCTGTAGAAGGCTATTAGGTAGTGACTAACAGTACAGTACTGATGTCTTTGTGTCCTGTGGGATGGCTTGGACCTTTATGTTATAGCTCAGGGGAGATCTGATGGTGACATTGTGTTGGGGGTGACCTCAAAACATTGTGAAATCTGGGTCTGTCACCTGCATATGGCTTGGTAGTCTGTCTTTTACAGAGTTCTTGATTTTGCTTCTATAATTCTAAAGTGACTAATGCATTCCTGTGTTAATTAACAAGCAGTATTTAACAGTGCATTCTTTCCCAGGGTGGAAGTGAAAAGTGCAAGAAAATGAAACAATGTCTTGTGCAGTCAGGCTCTGAGATGTGAAGTGGCTAGTGAAGAGATGGACAAGAATCTCATTTTTTATGAGTAAGCTAAACCACATCTGTATTTGCTGTGAGTGTTAAGTTCAAGAGGAAGAGGACTAAATTCGGCACAATGACTTTTCCTTTGCTCCTAGCTGTTCTTGGCAGGATTCTTCCTTAACACCTGGTTAGCTGGCCTGCAAACAGGTATGTTCAGGGAATAGAGGCAGCTCAACATGGGAAATAAACAGCTTGAATCATAGCCTCTTCAATCTCTGCCTGTTCGTGATGTCTCCCTTCTGTGTGATTATTATTATTTTTTTTTTCCTCTGTGGCTTAGTTCCTACATGCATTGCAAAGGTAAGAGAGCATGCTGGGAATTAACTTCCAGAAGGATTTCTTTCCTTGGAATTCATGCTTCTACAAATGATAGCATTTAGAAGGAAGATGTCTCTTGTTTTTGTATCAGGCTTGACTAACTACTGTATGATATGGTTGAAACACATTTCTCATTGCATGTTCTGTGAATTTAGTCTTTTTAAGGATACGCATGCTGAGGCAATCTAAAAGCTGTGCAGTAACAAAATGGTGCTTCAATTCAGAAGCATGCTGAGATGATATCTGAAAGTGGGAGGTTGCAGCAGTCTGGATAAAATGAACAGACTTGTTCAGTTAGCAACACTGCATTGCATTTTCTTCCTTTTACAACAAAGAGGAGATTTTCAAAAGCCTAAAGTGGTCCTGACATCTCCCTTTTTTTTTTTTTTTTTTTTGTTTGCTATTGTTTTAGCAGAGTGTATGCTATGCATCTTGCCTGTGCCCTTGAAAGTTTATTGAATCATGTCACTTTCTTAAACAAAATTGAATTGTGCCTTGACTCCAACTTCAGAACTGTGGGTTCTTGCCTTAAGAAACTGTGTCAGTGATGGGCATGGTGAAAGGCAATACATTTGCTCTTCTTTATTTAAACTTAAAAAACCATAACTTTCATTATTTAATGTCATATCGTAGAATGGCCTGGGTTGAAAAGGACCACAACGATCATCTAGTTTCAACCCCCCTGCTATGTGCAGGGTCACCAACCACCAGACCAGGCTGCCCAGAGCCACATCCAGCCTGGCCTTGAATGCCTCCAGGGATGGGGCATCCACAACCTCCTTGGGCAACCTGTTACAGTGCGTCGCCACCCTCTGAGTGAAAAACTTCTTCTTAATATCTCACCTAAACCTCTCCTGTCTCAGTTTAAAACAATTCCCCTTGTCCTATTGCTATCCAGCCACATAAACAGATACCCTCCCTCCCAGTTATATATACCCTTCAAGTACTGGAAGGCTACAATGAGGTCTCCCCAGAGCCTTCTCTTCTCCAAGCTAAAAGAGACCAGTTCCCTCAACTTTTCCTCATAGGTGAGGTGCTCCAGCCCTCTGATCATCTTAGTGGCCCTCCTCTGGACCCTCTCCAAGAGCTCCACATTGTTCCTGTGCTGGGGGCCCCAAGCCTGGATACAGTACTGCAGATGGTGCCTCACAAGAGCTGAGTAGAGGGGGACAATCACCTCCCTCTCCCTGTTGCCCACCCCTTTTTTAATGCAGCCCAGAACACAGTTGGCCTTCTGGGTTGCAAGCGCGCACTGCTGGCTCATGTCCAGCTTCTCATCCACCAGGACCCCCACGTCCTTCTCCGCAGGGCCGATCTCAAGGAGATCTTCACCCTAAACACCTGGGATAAATGTATTATGTAAGAACCCCTTTAAGTAAATAATAAGCAAATACATTATCATCTATTCAGATAATTACAAGTGAATTTCTAAAACACGATAGTTCAGCAGCTTTGTTTGTTGCTAAAGATTTGAGCAGTGTCAATCAGGAAAGAGTCCTTAGTTGTCCTTAGCAGTCTATCTGGGAATGCTTTTTTTTTTTTTTTTTTTTTTTTTTTTAATATCTGAGCCCACTTTGGTGTTTGTAGTCTTTTCTGGACGAGTAGAAAAAAATTCACTTGATTCAATAAATCAAATACTAAGTTCAGAAGCAGATAATAATGTGTTTTTGTTGTTGCTTTGCTTTATGTTTCTTTTTGGTTTATGAATGAAGATGCAGCCCATGTTCTATTTTTGTTGTTTGTTTTCCAAGAATATACTTACTCTAGATCCTCAAATGAGGCAGTGTCTGGACACAGACTGCTAATAGTTCTGTTTATTACAATAACTTAATTTCTATGTAAAGTGAACTGTTCTAAAATTCAATATATACCTATAATTTAACTTTTTGCCCCGAAGAACCCACTTCACTTAGGGTATTTCAATTAAATGTAACAATGACATTTTTATGCTAGTTTTGCAATTTCTGCATCAAATTCCTATTTCATCCAACAGCATCATGATGAAACCATAATATAAAAGATTAATCATCATAAATGTCAAGCAGCAATTCTATTACTAATTAAGAATCTGAGTAATTTACGTCATTATTTAAATGACTATATGTATTTATAACTTGTTAAAGACATGGCAAATGTAGTGTAAAGGACATCCTAGGTTTTTTTTTTTTTAAAGAGGAATTTTTAAATAAATTTATCAGAAGTATACTGCAGCTTTAATCTGAAAAGACACAAAATAAGATAAGGTGAGAAATGTGAAACAATATTAGAAGCCTACAATAAAGATCATTAATCTGATCTTTCCTATAAAAAAAGAATTATTTATTCCATGCTGAATTAAATGGTCAAAAGAGCAACTTTCAAACAGCCATTAAAAGTTTATTTGGATTTTTTAGTTTTTCTTTTCTCCACCTTTGTCATATAATCCTGGATATATGGAGGCCAAAAATTAACAGAACGTGTTGAAAAAGGAACCAAGATGTTTATGGAGAATGGATCTGCTGCTAGTGTTGGTCTAGATGCAGTTTCTGATTTGAGTCCATAGATATCTGCTTGCTAAAATGTGTATGAAGAGAGTGGGTGCTCTGTGATTGCTCACCCAGTTTCCCATACTTTTCAATAGGCATCTGCTCTTAGGCTCTGATCATACTGCTCACACCCATGCCTATGGAACTAAATCAGGGAATGTGTCAGCCCACTCAGTGGCCACCTCCTGGTGCTGATGTGCCAGTTTGTGTCTGGGTGGGAGAGGAGGAGGAAGTGGCATGGGCCTCACAGGCCCAGGTACAGATGTTTCTCAGCTCAGAAGCTGCCTGGACCTCATGCAAGGTGTGAGGAGAAGCATGGATGATGTCCAGACAGAATTGAAGAAGTGAGGAAGAAGTTGGTAAGGCTAAATATGAGAGTGGTTGAGGAGGTTTTGCTGATCAGGAGGGTCTGGACATAGAAGAAGGCAGCTCTTCTCTGTTGGAACGAGCTAACAGCAGGCACTGCTGCACTCAGGCTGCCTATGAGTCTTTGGCCTCACCCACTGGTGGCAGTTTGTAAGCCAGCATCACTTAAACCATGGTCACTGCTTCCTGTTTTAAACTAGAGTTCTTCAATCACTTTAATCAGAAAAGGAAAATGGTTCTATGGTCCTTGTCTGCTGTCATGTCTTTTGTTTTCCATGGATGAAAATAACCAGATTGGAGAGTTAACAGTGAAATCCAAAGAGGAACGGGTTGTACTTATATACCTTCCAAGTTTCAAAATCTCTCACTCTCAAATAGAAATTGGATCAGGGTATCTTTTTGTTTTCTGGTTGTTTTTTTCTTTGCTTTTTGTCTGTTTGTTTTTGTTTTATACTTTAGCCGAGGTTGGTCAGGGTGACTAGTTTGATTGCAGTGGTTGGGGAACCTCTGAAGTACTGTGAAGATCAGTTCAGAGCAAGAGATTATCCCATCTGTTGTAGCAAGTTTATATGAAACAGATTTAAGCAGAAATTAAAAGTAAACAAAAAAAATTTAAATAACCTGACTTAATGTCTATTTCTTTTTAATGAGAAGCTGCAGAAGTCAGAAGCAGCTGTACTTTGTTGTGTCATGATTTCATGCTCCTATTATTTTTCAGTTATCCAGCAAAACACAAAGAATGTAGAGCTATGCTTAATGAAAAAAGTGAAGAGAGACACCCTTCATGGTCTGTTATTTAATATCTCCTTCTAAGCATCTTTACTTCTTTGTAAAGAAGACACCAGCATTATTTCCTTTGTTTGCTTTCTGTTATGTTAGTTACCCCTCTACCAGTTTCTTTTCGTTAGTACCTGAAAATGCTTCCCTTCCAGGCTCAGTTGGGCTAATAATACTTTCTTTCTTATAAGAGGACTTTTATGGATAAGTACAGATAGATTTCAGTGCCAATTTACAAGCTGAATTCCTTGTTTTATTCTGCCTTTCCTGGGATGTTGAGACCCTACCCATTTTGTTGGTTAAAGCAGTAACCTATGAAACGACACTTACTTGCACACTTCACTGCAATGCTTTGTTAGCAGCAAGAAAAGTTTGGTTTAGCTATGTGGCTTACCTTCAGATTTTGTGTACTGCTAGAATATAAACTGTGACATTGGTTTGGTACAAGAGAAACAATGAAATAGAACAGTGAATCCAGTTAACTGTTGTACTACTCATTAAATTATTTGCTTTTTATTCCCTTGGTTACTGGAATAAATTGACTGTGAATATATGTTTATCTGACATTGGTTTTGTTCTATTTCTTTTTTTAAAATATTTTTGCTTTGCTGCTGTATTTTGGATTCTTCTTAGCCCCTTCTGTTTCTCTGCCTCTGTACATTTCCTTCTTACAAAAAGCATGGATAATTTCATTTTTGTTCGTTCCAATCTGGACCTAGGATGTAAGGTTTTTTTCTAAATGAACAGGGAGACAGGAGTATCTCTAACCTTAATGGACTTTTTAGATGATCTATTGAATTACTAATACAAATACAAAATAAATTTTCATTTAGACTTTTATCTGGAAGTTCTGTTTTTTTTCCCTCTTTCTTCTTAGACAAATTCTGGTTCTTCCTTCATGATTACGTTTAATTTTTTAAAACTTAGGACCTACTGTATTATTTTTGTCTTTTTCTTGTTCTGCATTCGAAGCAGTAAGATATGCATAGAGCCTTTTTTGGGGGAGATTGGGGTCCAAGCAGTTAGTTATGTGCCTAAATCTGTCATTTTTCAAAAATGCTCTTACTTACTTGTCCTCTTTATCTAAATGGTTCTTAAACATCATGGCCACTCTTCTGTTGCAGCATTCCTGCTCTTCTTCATAATCTGCAGCTGACATGATGTTGTTGTTAATCTTTGGTTTTAATACATCTGTACTATTAATGCAACCAGAAGGTTGGACCAGCTTGTCAATTGCTGGAGTCTAAATTACTTCTTTGTCATTTAGAAGTGTTGGTACCATTATTGCTTTCCCAGCAGTACTGTTCTTTACAAGTGCTTCAAGGTTTTAATATCATTGCTTAATTGAATATTTATCAGTTGCCAACCCAAAATATTGTGTAGAGCTTCTATAATTAAGTTTTAGAACTGATGAAATCATGTACTTGCAATTAGTGTAGAGGAATTGTTTATTTTGCATAACTTTACATATTTTTGTTACAAGCATGTCAAGGGGATTTGGAGGATGCATTTCTGTGATGCATTCAGATTACATTCTTGCAAAATTGTGTTTTGCTGGAACTTATTTTATGTTGTTATTTTAAATCTTATTACACAATCATCAGTACCTGTGAAGGTGTCCTCCTAATTGCCTAATAGAAAGCAATTAATGCTGTAATGGCCAAAATTTTGAAAGAACACTGTCTACAAAAGTACTATAGTTGTTCTCTGGGTGGATATATCATCAAAAGATAAATGAATGGTATATTTTCATAAAACTGAACTTAGCATACTATTTCTGAATAAATGGAGAAAAGAATTATTGGAGAAAGTTACTGGTACAGTTCCACATTTAACATTAGTTCTACAGAACAGCAGTGGGGACAGTGAAATAATGTAAAAGCAAATAAAATATTTAGAAATATGGGCAAAAAAACCCAGCTTAATTTTTAAAAAATCACAGAATGGTTTACATTAGCTTTAGGTTTAGTTCACACATCTCTGCCATGAGCAGGGATGCCTCCCACTAGACCAGATTGCCCAAGGAGGTTGTGGATGCCCCAGCCCTGGAGGAATTCAAGGCCAGGCTGGATGTGGCTTTGGGCAGCCTGGTCTGGTTGTTGGTGAACCTGCACATAGCAGGAGGGTTGAAACTTGATGATCATTGTGGTCCTTTTCAATCCAGGCCATTCTATGATTCTATGATTCCTTGTTGTGTTCTATCAAACCTGAGAAAACCCAAGGGTAGAAACGTATTTGGTGAGTGGAGGGAACCAGCTTGTGGGTGAAAGGTAACAGGACTGACTACTTTTTAAAACATTATTTAGCTTGACTAAAAATAAAGGAAGAAAGGACAGAAGGACAATGAGGATGCTCTCTTAGTTTAGCATTTACATCACTTGGAAGTAGTAAAGGGACAGCGATTCTGCCATTTTCCACATATTATCAGAATCAGTGTTGCCTGAGGGAAATGCATTCAGTAGCATATTGGTATCACACCTGCTGGAAGGAAATGTTTTAGGAGATCATCCTGGAGTTGAATGTCTTTGGTCAGCTGGCAGACACCACATCTTTTGCAAAGCAGCTGCTGAGCCCTGCACTGTGTAGGAAGTTACCCTGAAGAGGAGTTTTTGTACCACCAATGACATGTTCAAAAAATAGATTATGCACTGTTTTCAGGCATGTAAATAAGTTGTGCCTTTCTGCAGAGTCTTATAAGTTATTAAAAGGCAGTGTAAGGAGTAAAAGATGAGATTTCTGTCCAGGTGGCATAGTCTGACACAAAGCAAATAGATCAAGGACACTGAAGGTCTGAGTAATTCAGGGAAAGAGTGAGCCTCCCTAGACATTTGCTGTAAAATAGCCAAGCTTGCTGTGTTTTCCAGGTCATTTAACTTAATGAATAATGACTTTTTACCCATAATCAAGACTGATAGCATACCTCCTCGTCCTGAGGTTGAGACCAGATGTTATACTTATTGCAATCTTGCAGAGGTTACCGATTGCTGTAGTTCACTCCCAAACAGTCAAGTTGTTTTTGTAGTAAGTGAGGCCTGTAGATATTGCAGTATGAGATGCCAGAGCCTCTGTTGTGTGAATACCCTATTCCCATGCTATGGAAAATATGTAAAGGAAACTGTAGCAGACCTAGAAATGGCATGTGTTGTTACAAGGACCTGAAAAATGTGGTCATATTCCAGAAGAAGGAACTTATTTTCCAGTTGCTTTCTTACTCCTTTTCACCTCTGTCTGCAGCTAGGGATACAAAGAAAAAGCTTAAAGGAGTCGAATTTTGTTTGATGTTTTTTGTGTTTCATATCTACCTTTTTTCGCCATTTTCAAAATGTTACAAGGGATTCCTGTGAAAGGAAGTAGAGGGAACTGAAGACATTGAAATACCTTTAGGAGACATGTCTGTGAGGTGAATCCTTGTCTCTTCTGGAAATTGGACTTAAACATAATATAAATTATGTTTTTCCTCAAATTCTGACCCAGTTGCCTCTTAGTACACTAGACCCTAGGAACAGTAACTGTCTCTGTCTTCTGTTTTCTCCAGAAGGACTGATGTCTGCAGCAGTCTCATCTGCTGAACATTGTCCTGTGCTGTACTGGCACCAACCACTACAGCCAATTAACCTAAGTTAATTACTCCCAACAGTTAATCTGCCTTTCGCTTCAGATTGTTGCTTGTATTTGATGCCTACAGAAGAGCTAATGTGCTTGAACGCTTATCTCAATTTACTTTTTTTCCCCCTTATACTTACAAACATGATTTAATTAAATCGGCATTCTCTAATAACCTTATTGACATTTTACTCCTGGGTTGCCATGACAAAGGACAAAGAGAAGGGTATTGTTGTACGTGACAGGCCATCCAGTTGCTCTAAGATATGGAAGTTTTCTATAGGAAAAATCACAACCTTTGTGATCTTGTGAGATTTATCAGAAATCATTTAGAAAAATTAGAAATGTGGTCAAAAACATTTATTTAGGAAATCTGTGTTTCCAGTGATCTTTCCCTCTTCCTGAATAAGAACGTTTAAAATAAAGCATTCAGTTTTTATCTGAAATGTATTTCTAGACACTGGTTTACTTTTTAATTCAGTTTCAAAGCTGAACTCGTGATTGTTTTTAAACGTCACCTTTATTTAAAATTGAAATCTCTTTTGGATGGTTGTCATTAGAACAAAATACAGTACTGGAAAGTTCTTAGATCAGCTGAGATCACTTAGAAAATGCTCACGTTTTTAGTACTAATGTTTCTATTTGGAAATCATTGTAAGAAATATTTTGTTTTAATCTTACTTCCTTTGTTCTTCTTTATCTTAAGTTCTGTGGGGCAAATTATGGCATCACAGAACATCCTGAGTTGGAAGGCACCTACAGGGATCATAGAGTCCAACTTTTGGCTCCATATGGCACCACCTAAAATCCAAACTCTATGTCTGAGAGCAGTGTCCAAATGCTCCAGGAACTTGGGGATGTGACCACTGCCCTAAGGAGCCTGTTCCATGTCCACTGTCCTCTGATGAAGAACCTTTTCCTAACACCCAACCTGACCCTCTCCTGATGCAGTTCCATGTTGTTTCCTTAGGTCTTGACCCTGTCAACAGAGCAGAGATCAGTGCTCCACTCCCCTCATGAGGAGCTGTAGAACCACAATAAGGCCTCTCCTCAAGCAAACACAGCTAATATTTCATATCTTTCATTCATCATTTCAAACCAATAACTCCTGCAACTTTTTTAGCATCTGTAAGAGGTTTTGGGTAGATCTTGGCCATGTCTTGTGCAGAAGTTTTAGATCCTGTCATCCATAACTGCCTCACTATGGCTGATTTGGTTAGATCAGTTAGTATATACACCTTCTCAGCACTGCTCCATTTGCAGTGTAGTTTCTTTGCTCAAATCCATTGTCAATGGTATTTTCAGCTCAGGTACCTGAAACGAAAGCTCTGTGTTGTAGTATGTGAGCTGTAAGTACACATTTTCTGCTGCTGCTGAGCAGCACAGTGGGGAAAGAAAAAGAAAAAAAAAAAAGAGTTGGAAACAGTGAAATTTTAAACTACTGCAGCACAGTTGCCACAAAACATCTGTTAGTACTTTAAGAACAAATTAGGAAGGATCTGGATTATTTGCTGTATTGTAGGTGAGATCATTAACAGTGCATAACTGATCATATAGTAGTTGCTATGATAGCAACTGATAGCAAGTACATGTCTTCTTGTTTATTAATTGGCTTGTCTGTTGTTTTTTTCCTAAGGAATGAGTTGAAAGTTCCTAAACAGAATCAAAATCCTGCATACTGTGCATTGCAAATAAATTTAGTCATGACAGCTAAGTCAGTCATGCGCCTTTCATGTTTTTTTCATCTCTTATACTTGTTTTCTAGATGAAAATAGAATAACTTTATATGCAAAAAATTGAGTGTGTATATATTTCAGTAATACCATTTTGTGAAGTGCCAGTGTGATACAGGCCTGAGCCCTGGGAAGATGGAGGATGAGCAATGTTGCTTCCCTTTCAAATGATGATTAAACCTGTGTTTTTTCCTATGGTTGCCACATGTACTGTAATTTCAACCAACTACCAATACCAGAAGCTTATACTACAGAGTAAAGCTTAATTATACCCATCTGAAGAAAAGTGTCGATGAATCAGCTCTTCAGCAGGCTGAATATTAAAATGGCTCCAAATAAAATATTTCCTGCATTTACTAATCTGAAAGGTTTGTTAGTTGCTTGGCAACCTGGAGGGAAATGCAAACAGAATGCTGTTTTTCAGTAATGGCAGGGCATGCCAGTGCTTCATTGTCACAGCAGTACTTGAAAATGGAAGGCCACACGTACTAATCTATGTTTCTGCCCAGGTGAACACATCAGCCTCCCTCTGGACTTACTGACCCTCTCAGAAGGCACGCACCATCAGCTAAAAGATTAATCACTCATAGAAGCCCATGTAGAAACTTAGTTGTGTAGCAATTCTCTTTTCTAAGGAGACTGTGAGGAAAAAGAATCATCTTAGAAAGTCCCTTAGACTTCAAGCATTTTCAGTACCTCTAAACATTTAACTGTGCTACACCTATGCTCGCTGTTGTTGCATACCCACATTTTAGGGTGATGACCAGTTCATAGCAAATGTCAAACCTGGATTGACTGGGCTGTGACTGAAGTGCTCTTCTTTGTATTCCTATCCTCATGGATTGAGAATCATTATTCCCTTCCCCCTTTGCAGCAGCTTTTAATGTTTTAGCAGAGTGATAACATGTTCATCTGTCTCCTCTTTATTTCCTTTTTTTTTTTTTCCCCCTTCATCCTGTTAGCTTCTCTATAGCTCTCAGCTGCTAGATTTTTGATTGTTCCAAATGTTCTCCTCTGGACTCTATCCAGATGCTTCACTTTGTTCTTCACATCTACTGCAGCTATAACCATACCTGTGCTGAATGCTTGTGTCAGTGTTCCCAACTGAAGCAGCAAGAAGGACCTGCCGCAGTCTTAGATTTCAAGACTGCCTGCATATGCAGTGTGTGCAGGTTACAGTGGGTGGAATCAGACCTTGTGTACAGAGTACTTGCTCCTGGAGAGCGCTGCTGGTGGGTCACTCCATCTGCTATGATGCACCCTCCTGGCTGTAGCCCCTCCACAGAGGATAGCAGCTGAGCACAGTGGTGCTAATATCAATGCCCCTAGTATATCTCCAACACTGTTTCAGTACTGTCTTTCTTTCTTCTATGTCTCAGGCACAGCGTGTCTTTGATAAAT
The DNA here is from genome assembly GCF_987193195.1 of Phasianus colchicus. Lineage (NCBI taxonomy): Eukaryota > Metazoa > Chordata > Aves > Galliformes > Phasianidae > Phasianus > Phasianus colchicus. Next base: position 38,394,923 of record NC_143437.1, on the reverse strand, counting down.
TCTGTCACTTTATGATGCATATCAATCTCCCTTTCCTGCAGAAATACTTTAAAATGTTTCTTGCCTGGTTGATGCTCAGTGCATCCTGCTACCATTGTGGTGGTGGACTATAATATGTGTAGAAAGGCTTTGGTCACCTAATGTAATTGGTATTTGATGTTGTCATCAACCGTCATTTCTTCACTTTTAAATTTATTTTTTTAATATTTTTTTATGGTAGGGTAAGGCAGCAACTGGGCTATTGTTTTCTTCCTTGAGAGAGTTCTTTTCCTGGTAAGGAGGAGAAGCATCAGAAGCAAGATGGCTTTCATAATTTTCTGGATGATATTCAACAGCCAGCTTCTCAAGAGAGTACTTACATGCCCTGGTCCTGTGATGTAGTCATACTTTTAAGTCTGCTTGTTATAATTGGCCTTTATATTTTCTGGTGAGCTCCTTTCACATTTGCACAGTCTGTATAAATCTGCAGACTGATTATTTCTGTGTTTCATAAACTAAAATGTGGAATATATATATCTTTATATTAACTTTTCTGACTATGAAAACCTCAGATTATATATGACAGAAACAGTACAGAGAAATTTGAGAAATAAACGGTCTGGGTGGTATCCTGTATTTGTGCATGGCAGGGAAGCTGATGATTCACAGTTCTCCAGCAAGACCTGCAGGTGGAAGCTTCTGTGTCACTGAAGTGCTTTTGGAAATTTTGCATCGACGTGTCTGAGTGTGAACTCAGGAGCCTCTTGTAAGTTCTTAAATAATTGTGTTCTGTCTGTATTTAAAGTTTACCATAACTATGCTAAAAAGTTGAAAGCCAAAATTACTTTCCTTTCTTTAGGCTGTGCTGTTCAGTTGTGATGGAACTTGGTTTTGTAAAAACCGATACAATCTTAGCTCCTGATGCTGCAGTAATTACAGACGTGCTTAATTTTCAGTATAGAAGTAGTTTGTGGGAGACTTTACAAATAACTGTGAGTGATGTTTCATGCTGTTTTGCCCACAGGCTTTTTTTTTTTTTTTTTTTTGTAAATTGAAGTAACATTATTCAACAATAGCAACATTCAAAAAACACAGCCTTTTCAATTTGCTTCATTCTAGAAGTTTACCTAGAATTGGAGCAGTACAATTGCTCATGTAATTTAAAGCTCTGAAAAAAATTAGATTGTTTCTTAAAAGTGACGTAAATTCAAAACAATTCTGGGAGGTGACTGGGGGCAACAATCTTCGTACCTTGATATTTTTGGCCATTTCCCTCCCCTGCCACTTTGGTTTGGTTTGTTGGTTGGTCACTGCTGTTGCCCTCTTTTTTCTTGTCCAACTATTCCCCACCTACTATATCCATTCTTAGCTTGGTTTTAGCGTCCTGCTCCTGGCTCATGTGGTATTGCCAGCTCCTTTGATCTGCTTAAACTAAGCACACTGCAAAAGCAGCACCTGTCTGATGCAGCTTTGGTTTGAAGGCATGGATCCTGTCCGAGGCCCCATTGTCCTTCAGCATCAAGGGCTGGGAAGTAATTTAAGGAAATGCTGCTGAGCAGCTGCAGCATGTTATCTATTATGACTGGTCAGCAGGATTTTTCCTTTAGTCTTCTATCTGCAGGCTCATAAACTTTTTTTATAAAGTGTCTGACATCTGCTCACAGGAAGGTGATTTGGGGATAAGCAAAAACTGTGCTGGTTGATGCGATTATTTGTAGGTGTTTTTTTAATAGGTCATCTTGTATATTGAATAGCAGATGAAATTAATTGTGCTTTTCTCAATGGTGGAAGTATTCCAGCAGCAGAGATAATCAGTTCACATTCATACTAGAACAGACGTAACTGGGGTGCTGCTGCTGATTTTTCAGTCAGAGAAGTTTCCCTGGTAATTTTAATGACGTTGCCAGAAAGCTCACAGGGAATTCAAGGTGAATAAGCAGACCTGCAGGGAGCAGAAGCTGCCAGGTCTCGCTGTGCAGCCCGCTTGCTCTAGCTTGGACAGAAAGCAGAGGATGTGAGTCAGGGTAATTGGTCACTTGTCAGAGCCCAGATGTAGTCTGGGACTGCCCCTCCTGCCATGCCAGGATGGCTCCAGGTGCCTGTGGGGAGAGGAAGGTCCTAACAAAGCACAGAAGCTGCAAGGGCAGGAGGTGCAAGATGCTCATCTCCTTAGTCAAGGTGTGGTGTCTGGGAGGTGAGCCACCAGCAGAAACTGGGAGATGAAGTGCATAAATTTTTTTCTAGCACTCTGAAGATAAATATTTATTCAGGTTAGCTCCCTCCTGCTGCATCTTTGCTTTCAGATTTAGTATTAATGATGGCATTAATATTGAAACTGTCTACAGTGGGGGGATAAACATAGTCTTAGTGGCTAAAATATTTTGATTCAACGTGGTTGGCCAGGCAGTGTAACTGGCAAGGGAATCAGAGAGCGGCTGGTGCTTCCTCAGCACCTTTCCCATGAGAAGCAAATACTGGCCGTTTGTCCAGAGTGTGTCAGGGTGTTTGGCCAAGGTAGGCACCTGGAGTTTTAGCAGTTCTTTTCTTGGTGGAGAAGCTGTACCGATCTACATTTGAGCACAAAGGTAACTGTGGTTGAGCCCCTTAAGAGCAGTAATGATATAGAATGCAGAAAGCAGTTTGAATTATACTTAAATGCCAGCAAATCCAGCAGGCCAGAAATAAAAACTGGTAGGGATTTTACGATCAAAAAGCCAATTAAAGCTTTATAGAGCTTATAGAAGAGGTTTAAGCTTAAAGCCCCCATGAAAGCCTGCAGAACATACGCCAGAGCAGAAAATTAGCAACAGTTTGCAGTAGCTAATTCCTTTATCCACAACGAACTCTGTCATCTTGAATAGTGGCTGTTTGTCATCTGAATGAACTACTAAGAGTACACTTGTTAGAAAAGAAAAGCTGAGGTGGTGTAGATAGTAGGGACTTGCACAGGGAACTGCATGTGACCAAACAACAAAAATAAGTAATCTTCCTCTTCAGTTGGTGGCATAAAATCAAGTTCAAGGATGATACTGAATAGTTTTGCTTTAAAAAACTTCTTGCATTAATTTTTATTTGCATGCTTTGCTCGCAGCTATATCAATCTAAGTCTTGTTAAGATGTGCTTCTTTAAAAACATTTTATGATGCCATTTCAGGGTGAGGGATGGATTTGTGAACTGAGAATTTATAATCCCTGCACTTTGAAGATCTTCTATTTTTCTCTTTATCTGTGAGAAAACATTTGGAGCCACAGAATATTTCATAGCTTTTACAGCAACAATTTGTCGATATGTAAGTGGTGCTGTAGTATTATCATTGTGCTGCTTTTAAACATATAGAACTGAGAACACTGACATACAGTTGCTTCACTAGGATCAGCTTTTCACTGGATGATCAGCAAGTGACGGGAGCAGTTGCTACTGAAAACAACTGAAGATGTTTTAAAAGGTTTTGGAGGCAACATCTTTAGGAAAAGACTACTTCTACTCAGTGTGTGTAGAGTACCTAATAGAATGTTTTATGTCTTATTAGACGTAGAAAAAATATGATTAATATTAGTAGCAACATGTGGCTAATCAAAGAGTTTTTTAACCAAATCTGAAAATAATGCCTCAGGAACAAGGTGTCTCTATGATGCATTTAAAACTTTTCTAGCTACTTATTTGAAACAAGCCAAGGGCAATTCTCTGCAGGAATTCTAACAAATGACAAATTTGCAAGGTTAGATTGATCTCCTACTCCTTCTTGTGACCGCTGTTGGGTTTGCTGGGACAGATCAGTATATATCGTGTATATCTGAGTAAGCTGTGTGAGTTTTGGGAAAACCTATCTGAAATGCAGTGCATACATTACACTTTTTCAGTAATTACGACAGAAGCTCAGATGATCAATCCAGTATGACTGCCCCAGTATTGCGTTTTCTCTGATTCTACCATTTTCCTTCATCTTTTCATTCTTAAAAGCTCTTGCGTATCACAAGTAACCAGATATTTTAAGTTAGATACATTTGCTTCTGTCTAAAAATTGAACTTTTAAATAAATTCATTTTGATATGATATAGACTTATGAACTTATTTCTCTACTTGTTTTACATATTGCTTTTATGAGATAAAGGAAGGACTGGGGTTCAGAGAACTACTTAGCAGATCCGTTTCTGAGGTAGCGTAGTCAAGGCAACTGTCCGTGGAGACAATTGCTCAAGGCCCAGCCTAAGGAAAGTCAGACATGAGGGCAATTCTTGGAGGGGAGAGAAAACAGAAATATCTGATTCTGTTACAGTATTCTCTGTCTTTGGTTTGTAAATGTATTCCGGGATTTATGAGTCTCAGCTATCCTCAATGTTAGCAAATTGCTAACTAAAAATGCGTATGCCTCATGCTCTCTCTTTGCTAATCATGCAGTTGATGTCAGTTCTTCCACCAGTTCAAGTAGCAGGCATCTCACAAGAATGATTTTACGTAGCTTGATGAGTGAGGCTACTTTAGAAGTAGAAAGTTACAAATAAATGCTAATACCATAGTATTGGTTTCCTGCAAATGAACCAAATGCTGTTCAGTTCTGATTTTTAGTGCTCCTTTGGCATGCAATTTTAGACAATTTCCAGTTTGGGCAAAAGATAACAAAGAACACTACAGGTTCTAAGTCTAGGTTTAATACAAGTGGTAAGAAATGATTTTATGTTTTGGATGTGTTTTGTTCAAGTACAGAAATGTGGCTGAAAGACAACAGTACAAATTCAAAAACCCTTCTGTTGCTCCATATGACCCTGTCAGGTTTAGAAAAGTAATGAGCCATTGTGTAGAAATCAAGGAAAGTGTGGGAACAGTTATATTTGCAGATGTGAAGGTGTAGTTCTTTAGAAAACTTTTTAAACAGAGGTTTCTTTCTGTCTTATGATTGTCAAAGTAGCAATTATTCTAGAAGTGTACAGCTGAGTAATTTGTTCTGAACTTTTTTCATTCCTGAAGTCTTAGCTTGTCACTGAAAAAAAGCAACTGAATTCATAATAGCTTTTTTGTTTGTTTGTTTATATTACTATATATGGGTATAAAAGATGTGTTTCTTACTACATTCTGAATAATTACTTGTTCAGGGACATAGAATAAGTGAGAACAAAAATTCTAAGCTATATGCTTCTACTGCAACTTAACTCATGACACATTGCAGATGAATTTCATAGGCTTTACTGTCAGAGAAGAGAAGGCAAACAAGGACAATGCAGAAATTGAGGACATTTTAACATGTAAATCTTTAATATCTCACAAATTAAGAAAAGAGTAAATAATGTGTCTGTGAAGCGTATAGTTAATAGAACTATGTATTAATTATTAGAAAGGATGACAGGTGGTTAGGAGTAGAAAATAAAACTCTTAGAAAAATGCAGGCTAATAAAGGGAATTAGAAAATGAATGCAGCGGAATCTCTAGTTAATCAGATAAGGTAAAATAGTAGATTCTTACATGCACATCTGCAAATACATTGCATTAATTAGAGCATGCCTGAGGCTTTTTATGACCTTTTTAGACGAGGAAAGTATTAAGAATATTTTTCTAGAGTAACACTAGTTTCATGATTATTTGCGCTTTTTTTTTTTTTTAATATGTGTGAGTGATAATGAGAGCAGATGGACTGGATTACTACAAATAGCAGACAATGCTCCGGATTCTCTTTCTCACTTGGGATTTGGTTAGAAGTAAACCACAACCGAACAGAATTTGATGCTCTCGTATCAGCATTCTCTAAACCTCTGTTTGTTACCAAAGGCAATGCAGACTACAGTTTTGTTCTGTTTGTGGCCCTCCTCTGGAAAGCTCCAATAACAAAGCTAAACTTCAGATGTTCTGCTTGACTGGCACAGACAACACTGTACTGGAGTTGGGGGTTATGGTTCCAGTGTGAAAGCTCTGTTACACAGCATCCACCCACACTAGGTCATACTCTTGTGCTTGCTTTCATAAATGTCCCTGCTTACAAGATTCTAACAAAGTATTTTCAACATGTATTGTACATCTTGTCTCACCCTCCAGTAAAACTTCCATTTAGTGTAAACATCAGGCAAGTACAACAGCCTTCTTCCTGTGAAGAAGATGATGAATTCTGACCTCAGGGAAGCACAGCTCAGCTACAGGCAGTAGCTAAATTCCAGCTGACTTGAGCGGAACTAGGAGTTGGCCCTTGGTGTTCAGCTCTCTCAACTCCAACCAGCTATGGACAGAATAAGGCCTGGAAATCCACATGTTTATATTTTGCATTTGTTCATCAGCTAACTTTGTCTATTCCTTAAATCCTGTGGGTTTTTTGTTGGTGTTTTTTTTTTTTTTTTCCTTCAGCTCAGGAACTTGGATTGCATCCACATTCATTCTTGGGGAAAAAAAAAGGCTTTTGGTGTGGTTGTAAACTGAAAAATGAATACATGAGTGCTTTATAGATCAACAGATAGCTGCATCATTGCTATGGGTGATCATTCTAGAAGTTAAAGTACGTTCTTTATTTTTGTTTTGTCTTTCTTGCCTTGCAGTGTCTACACACAACAGAAGTATGTGTTCTGTCCTTCATTGACATCAACAAGTCTGCTTTTTCCTTTTCTCTTGTAAACTTTCCTCTAGGCTTTCTAGTGGACTGCTCACAAACTCCTTTAAAGCATGAGATGAGGACAAGGAGATTGTATAATTTCAGTGAGCTCAGACTTTCCTACCAGAAGGCATGGGCATAGATAGGATTCTTTCTGCAACCACACTCTTCTTTTCCAGGCAGCAAGAATGTGTCTGTCTGAGCTAGGATGAGATGAGGTCACACGCACCTTGGAGCTCTTTTCTCACACTGTGCAACTCTGTGTTGCACAGATGCCTATCTGTGGCTCGGAACAAATCGTTCCATGCATCTAGGCTAGCAAGATAATTTCAAAGGAGAAGCAAGAGGCTTCAGTTCTATCACAGAAGTTCAAAAGCTAGGGCTCTAAACATGTCTCATAAAATGACAGTCCTGGTTCACTCCATTCAGGTTGAGCTTTGGATGGTAGCAGCTGAAAGCTGTTTTTCATTAGCAAAACACTCATAAAAAGTTTTATGAAAATAAAGACTATACAGGTCTTGTTATGTGACTGATTATAATGTCATCAAGTACCATCAGAAATGCTCACAAGAAATCAATTTGATTGGATATAGAGAGAGGTTAAGGTTTTCCTTCAAAGGGTGCAGTTTATCACAACATCAGTGACTTGAAACTTTATACAAAAAGAAAACTTAAATTGAAGAACTTCCCATTTTATCTTGCTTGGCTTCAATGCTGTAGCTCCTAACTTGCAGTCTGAGAGATAAGTGAATGATGTTCTTGTTTTTCAGTATTTTTCTCAAATTATTACCCACGTTTTAGAAGCACAGCCTAAAAAGCAGCCAAAAAAAAAAAAAAATCACACACAAAAAAACTTCTATGAAAGCTTTGTCCAATCTGTATGTTGAACATTTGCTTTGATTTGTATGAGGTGTTTTTATCAACCGATCAGAGCATATTGGGAAAGTATTGCTTAAACTGTTGTGGGCATCATTGTGACCTCTGCTAGAAAGACTGAAGAATGCAAACATCAGTAAGGGGAAGGTGAATATGGAAGTAAATGAATGTTTTAGTTATTGCAATGTTGCAAATAGGTAGAAAAAAGGATTATTACCTACTCTGGAAGAAGTAGGTTTGGGAAGAAGTGACCTTAAAGGTATCTCAACGGTATTTTTCGTAACAGTGACATTACCTAAAATGCTTTGTTCCTTTCCTGCTTTATTTCTAAATGTTTTTCTCTTCCTTCTTCAGATCAGTCCACTAAGTACCAGCCACACTGAGTCTTACTGTCAAAATACTGAACAATGTACATGTTCCTGAATGGTGAATTTCCATGTGCATTTACTCCCCTTGTTACAAGATGAAGTTGTGGGATAATAAATGGAATTGAATTAAAATATATGAAGGACATTTTATTGAATGGTACAATTGGTGAAAGTATACTTGAATGGAAACTTGTGGTTAGAAGGGAATGCTAAGAGAAAATAAGAGGATAGGATAGACACGTTAGCTCCTCTGTATGGAGTAGCATGGATGAAGAGAGAGATAAACATTGCTTAGGCAGGTGTAGATTTGTCAGCAGTGGGTGCTGCACAAGTTGTTGTGCAGCATGTGGTATACTCCAGAGTAACTTGAATACAGGACAGATGTGGCTGAGTGTCTGTCCCTGTGCTCAAGAGTGTCTGTCCCTGTGCTGCTCATGAGCAGCACGAGCCAAAGGCTTCAAAGGTGGATTGCATAGTATTAAGGCAGCCTGTGCATAGGAGTAAGCAGTTCCTGTGACAGCAGGTCAGTTTTGTAGCAACAGCAATCCACTAAGCAGACAAACTAGCTGCAAAGGAGCATCATGATGCAGTGATCAAGTATGTGATCAACTAGTGGTGGGGGGTAGAGACAGAAGCTAGAACAAAGGCTGAGTCTTTCAGGTGCATGAATGGCAATGGGAGTCTTAATAAGCTCTGAAACCTGTAATAAGTGGGATAAAACAACTCAGAATAATTCAGCTTAGACCTCTGATAGGACTCTTTTGAATGTGATTTATCAGGACAAACAATATTTAGTCTCTTGGATTGTTTACAAAACCTTTAAACTTAATTACCTTTAAACTTAGTACTTCTGTAGACATTCAGTTCTTCTCCATCTCCATTAAGTGCTATAGGCATTTCCAAGTGTGTAAAGCTGAGGCCTAAGTAACATGTTGTTGTTGGGAATAATAAGATTCTTACCTGGTATTTACCACTGAGCTTAGTGAGATATCTGTTCTCCCTGCTTACCTCAGATTTTAGAAGTAAATCTCTGCAAAATGGTAGGGATTAATAAACAGGAACAATATGTTAAATGAAATGAAAGAAGTCATCTCTTACTTCAGGCATTTTTTTGTGTTTATTACTGGTGGTTGAATACAACTGAAAAATATTGTGTGGTATTTCAATAAAATTCTGAGGGGAAAAGAAATAAGTTTTTAACACTATATTTATATCTAAAATTGGACTGACTCATAATAGCTACTATACCTGACGATGATTAATTCATTGATGTGAATTGATAATTGATATCCTAATGTAATCAAGAGTGACTTAAAGTTTAAAACGGCCAGAGATGTTAGAATTTGTTTTAATGTGTTTATAATGAACCTTTTGCAAGGGAAAACAGCCTTCTCTTTTGCTTTACAGGGGAAAAGTGTTTATAGATCTTGTTTGTATTTTCAATTTCAATATGATGTCTAATTATGACATTTCATGGAAATCTGAAGGTACTGGAATGAAAAATACTTTTCATTTGAATGACATGAATTCTGACATCGTGTCACGGATGGCTTCGGTCTCTTATAATAGCATGCAAAAACAAAGTTGATATTTGTTAGAGTTTTTATTCATTTAGCAGATCTGAGAAGCTGCCATATGGCATATGAAGGTTATTTGGCTGTTTTTTTCTTTTTCTGGCACAAATCATATTTTTTTTGTTATTGCATAGGTACAATCCTATACATTCGGAAGAGATTCTTATGTGGGCATCAAGCTTAGGATATGCTTTAATTTACATTGATTTTGGCAAAACTGTTCTTTTATGAATCTTTTACGAATCTGCCACTCCTCTCAGTTTGTGTCACCTGGAAACTTAATGAAAGTGTACTCTGCCCCATCTTGGGGGTTGGACTCAATGATCTCTGGAGGTCCCTTCCAACCCCTACTATTCTGTGATCTTCCAGATCACTAATGACAGCGTTAAACGAGACTGGACACAGTACTGATTGATGGAGTTTGTCACTAGTTACTGGCTTCTAGCTGGCCTTGCACCGCTGCTCTCCACTCTCAGGAATCAATCATTCAGCTTCTCATTCTACTGTATGCTGCAGGAGCTAGCCATTGACATTCCAATCCAGTGCCTTTCTGGTAGTTGGAGCGAGATAGACAGAAGTAAGTTTTGTGTGGATGTGTTGACAGTCACAAAGAAATTCCCCTAGCTGAGTATCTGCAATAGAAGCAATAGGCTAGCTGTCCTGTTATGAGATGGAGAACATTATGACTTCTTTTTAGTATGGAGTGGAAACAATCCTAACACAGGAAGAACATAGCTCAGCATGATGGCCCAGTGGTGCTTGTACAATCTTTTTAGAATGCCATATTCTCATGTTAACTTTTTTCTTGCGTAATTTCTCATTTTGAGTACTATTCCTGTGCTAAAGCTTCTACACCCTTAGCCAAAGGCAAAAGCCTAAGCAATATCTTGAAAATAAATAATGGCTGCTCTCTGTAATCTAACTGCACAGGATTAGTTACATCTCATCAGTAAATATTCTCTCAAATGCTGCTGAATGTTAAATGTATACAAAGGGATAAACTAAATTGAAACAAAGCTTAGCTGCAGACAAAAGCATAAAAATATTCTGTATTTACTTGTATAGAATGTCTAAATAGTACAATAGTAAATAATACAGTACTTGACAAAATATTCAGCTTTTTAAATGTTGCCTTTCACTTTCTCTTTTTCTAATGTTCAGTGGTTCTGTTTCTGCACAGATCTGAGTGAATGAAAGAGTGCATGTGCAATGTGTAGCATTGGGTACCCTCCTTGGATATGTATTTTATGTACCAGAAGGATTCTAGTAGGTCATTTCAGAAGTCCTCGTCCATCAGTACGTTCACTCCATTAATGACTGTAAACAGTTCCCCAGGGAGTGGTAAAATAAAGATTAGCCTGCATTGACACCTCTTTCTAATACTCTTCTAGATCCAATATCTGCATCTCAACAACTTCCTGGTGAGATGGCACCTCATTACGTCTAATAATCTTTAATGGAAGCTTTTCTTTCACTTTACTGAGTTTCACTTTGGATTCATGTAAGTTTTTCTCATACCACAGTGTCCTTTGGCATGGATTGCTACTAATCTACCATGTACTATGTGAAAAAAAGACTTCAGTTTGTTTGTGCACCTAGTTCCTACTGGCTTTGTTTCATTCTCCTGCTCCTTCTTGCACAGGAAGAGGCAGTGGGCACCACAACCTGTCCAGTCTTTTCATGACATTTATAATTTTGGTAGACCATTTTCATGTTCCCCAAAGTAATTCCTATTCCTGACTGAAGAGGAATAGTTCAGACGTATGTTCCTTGGATGGAAGTCATTCCATATCCTGTTTGGCCTTCAATGAACAGTTTCCAGCTTTAGAATGTCCTTTCTCAGATGAACCACATGCAGCATTCAAAGTGTAGAAACCACAGATTTTTACAGAGGCGCAGCAATGTGTTCATCTATTCCTTTGCTAGTAATTCTAAACATTTGTTGGCCTTTTCTGCCTGTAAGCAAGCACTGAGCTTTTCGTGAACTCTTGTGACCTCAGGATCCCATTTCTGGATTATCTGGAGCACAGAGTTGTTTATTTGGTTTGAAGCTAAAATTCTTTTTTGACATATGCATCACTTAAGTACATGAACATACATGAGCTGTTGAAAATTTAGTCCTCTGCAGATATCTTGTAGATCTTTCTACTCTAGTGAAATAAGTCAACATGAGTTTAGAGTTAGCTAGTTCGTTTCATCTCTTACTCAGCGTCTTAGGATATTAAGAAATGAACATTTTTAATGAAGTTGTTAAGGTCACCTGGGGATTTTCCAAAATATTTGCCTCAGCACTCTAGGATAAAGTTACTAACTTTTATCGAAGAAGACAATTATTAAGCTCAGGTTATTATTAGTGGGGAAAACACCAGTTCTCAGACACACACTTGTATCTCAACAGTTCTATTGTATGATGATCTTTTGTAAGTCTCTATCAGTTACTATAGAGTATCATGGATTAGTTATTTTCTTGTGATTCTCTCGGATTTGATCCAGAAAAGGAACTACTTCGTGTTGTTTTTTGTTTCTGCTTTTTTTTTTTTTAAACTCACTTTGACCTTAATTTTCATTTATTCAAAATCCACGTTGCATCATTCAGCCAGTGTAATTGAGAGCATAAAATAAGCATACGTGTAATTTAAAGCCCATTTGGTACCAATATTGTTTAAAATGCTTTTGGTATGAGTGATAATCAGAGTCCTCATTTTGAACATAAAAATAATAATTTTCTCCATGTCTGCAAAGCAAAAAGTACAAAGTATAATTGTATTCTTAAGTTTAATCTGAGGGTACTTCTAAATGAAATTTGCATTACCCTGAAAGAAAAGAAAGTACTTCTATTCATTTGTCTAGTGTATACTCTTTTGTTAGATGTCTCTTTAGAAATTACATTAAATGAGCACAGAAATTTTCTTTCTCTTTGAATATATTTTATCACACTATTTTACTTTCGCACTCTTTATTTTGACTACATCTACAGATGTAAGTGTCCTTTACAGTGAAGTACCTGCCCACATCTGCTAGTAATTTTCAAGCTCTTGAACTGTCTCAGATCTTTTCTTTTATTAGTTGCATTCAGATTCACCATATTGATTTATTTTTGTTATGTTTTGCATGACGTTTATTCTTACAGAAACTACAAGATGGTGTTATTTGATGAACAGATTGGTTTTCTTTTATAACAAAATCTGCACTAAAACAAAAAGAATGAAGTGAATGTGTTAATCCTTCCTCCCTGCAGAAAAGAAACAAAGCAGGACCCTTTATTCCCGAGCATCTAGACATGCATAGTATGCTCTCACAACTAACTTGCTTTCTTAGGACTCAATGTAAAGTTATTCACTTTTGTTTCCAGGGCTGCTTATATATTTTTTTTTAATAGGAAATAATCCAACTTTTAATTATCATTTTCTATGTACTTAGACAGATGAATGAAAAAGTGAATATGAATAGTCTTTGGAATCTAGGTATCTTGTCATGTTATACGAATGTATAGGGTTATATGAATACATAGGCTTCCCTAGCCTGTGCTCCATTTTCTGTGTTTTAAAGGACATGATCTGTTTCCAGAAAATGTTGAATTTTTGCAAGTAAGAATGGAAAATCCTCACCTCAAACCTAGACCTGACTGTAAACCAAGTCCCGACACTCTTCTGGGTTGTAATCTGGGATGCCGTCTCCTTCTGGCTGTGCTGAATGCAGTAACAATTGAACTGTTGAGAGCCAACACCAGCTCCTGTTGTGTCCTCTTCTTCCTTTCAGTTGCTTAGCTACTTAATTTCTGAAGTCAGTGCTCATCTGTATGTCTCATTCTTCCCATTATATATGGCTTCAACTGGATTCCATTCTGAAAGCCTAGCATCCATTTGTAAATCAAACTCTAACTCTGTTTTACACTCTGAAAACAGAATTACAAGTTAAAGGCACTTTAAGACCTCTCTGTAAAGTCAAGCATGGACTTAAGTGTTGTGGTTGAGCAAGAGTTATTTGTGCCAAGTTGATATCTTATAGTTAATATTGGACAATCTGTAGACAATTCTATAGACAGCAGATTTTTTTTTTTTGTAATTCTTAGGAATGAGATGTGAACTGTGCTGGTGCTGAACATGTCTCATCTTTCTTAACGCTAAAGGAACTAAAAAAGCTTCAGACAGCTCATTAATTCAGATTTCCAGGAATCAAAAAGGAAGGTGAAGTCTTTTCATTATGCATGAAGAAAACTTCTGAAGCATCCATTTCTCACCCACTTCAGTCCTTTCTGTCGTACTTCTTTTCATGAGGGAGTGCTGCTACGCTAGGATGGAGTGATGTGGATGTTCTATGAACACAGAGGCTATTTGATTTACTTTGTTTTTATATTCACAACTTGGGGATCTCTAAAATTTGCTTCCAAATAATACAGATCAATTTTACTTTTGATGTTTTATGAACATACAGCTGAGACAATGTTGCCTGTAGTCAGAAACCTGTATAATCTTTTTAATTTTGAATGTAGTAAACATTTTAAAAATGATACAGAAGATATCATCCGCAGTCCTGCCATTGTAACTACACTCAAAATGATCTCATATATTACTGAAAGTTTCAAAAGCATTTTATGATGGAAAACTATCTCCAGGTGAATTTTAATCACTAAAAGCAATTTAAAATATGTATCTTTCATTAGATTTGCCTTAAAAATTATGACTTTAAGTAAATCAGTAATTATCTCTCTTTAACCACTTAAGTTAAATCTCAGTGCACGTCCTGCTCCACTAGACTCATTCCCTTTGTTAGGGAACTGTGATTCAGAAGACCCCATTGTTATGCTGTTCATGAGCTGTTCCTCAGCCTGCTTCAAACAGTTGATGGTTTCAGAACTCTTTTAATAGATAAACTTTTTCACTGGATCAGCATCCATGTGTTTTCCCCACAGCACTGCAGAGAAGTGGAGAAAACATCAGATGGGTTTCCTCTCTACTGTGAATTTAAATTGCAAAACTTACGACAACAGCTGCACAGAGTTTGATTTAGGGTCTCCTATATTCTTTCAGGGTTGATCTCCATGCTATTTCTAGAATTTTTAGTAAATCTGAAGAGTGGAATGGGAATTAAAATAAATAAATAAAACCTACGAACCTCAGTTGCTGGAGTCTGCTTTTCGGTGACATCCATATTTCTTTATTATAGTTTCCTGTAAAGGGTCAGGAAAGTGTCCTCATGTTTCGGCTGCTATTTCACTGCCAGTGATAGCATTATCCATTGACATTTATTCTCAGTCTAGCAGTTCAGAATGAAACATGACTGGAAATCTTTTTTTTTAAATCCTAATTTTAATTTTTCTTTTCATTTCAGTTGGCTGGTTCAAGGTTATTTCCTTTCCCATTCTATCCTCTCTGAGTATCCACAGGCAGTAACCTGCAGCTAATAAGAATATGAAGGTAGAAATTTGCAAGTTTCTGCTATTTAAGTGCCAGTTCTTGGTTTTGTTTTTTGTCCTTTTATTATTGTAAACACAATAGAGGTAGATTAGGGGAAGATTTTTGGCCTTTGTTTTGTATTTTGACAGTTTAAATATTGATCTAAACATACTGAAGGGGTAGAATTAGCATTTGGTGAGCTGACACTTCACAGCATGACTTTTGGAAATTTGCGTGTTCATTTTCTTCCCCTGTAAGGAATCAGTAGCTTTTATGTGCAGGAGAAGCAGTCATATGCCCTCAGCATAAGAGCAAAATACCCTTCCATCTATTCAGGAATGGATTCTTAAGGTCAGGAGAAATTTGTTTCAGTTAATTCTTGCTAAATTTCAATGTTGAGATTACTGAGAGAGATCTTCATTAATGGATCAGATGAGATTGGGAGATTCATCCTGATTACATTTTGCATTTGAACAACATCAGCGTAAAGGTCTGACCAAAGCCATCTTGGTCTAAGAATTTCATATTCATCCCGATGGCCAATGTTATTCCGCCTACGTGTGAAGTGAAGTAACACTTATTCTCTTCCCACTCTATGTGATTGCCTAGCTTTTAAGTCTTTTCACAGAAAATCAATCCCTCTTCTTAACATAAATGTTCGTATATCCATATTGTTTGCGTGATTTACATCTGATTTCAAATCCCTTAAGTTTACCTGATATTTTATCACCAATTTCTGAAACTTAAATTAATGACAGTTCAAGTCCTTGATTGCATTCATAAGCTTACTTAATATATTGATTTATCTGTGAGTAGCATCTTGTTCTGTCAGACCATCAGCATTAAGGGAATCCCCCTGTATGGGGCCCAAGTGTCCTGAAAGGTGTAATGGGTGAAGATCATAGTGCAAAAAAGTGTGTTTCAGAGTGGAGAAATGGTGACTGTCTCACTCCTGCACTCTTTTCCTTGATAACAACTGTGGAAGTGTATGGTAGTTGAGGGTCAATTTTGTTAACTTCAGTGTCAAACTGCCTCCAAAACCGTTGTTCCACAGCATGTTGAAGTAGCCTAGAGACATCTCTTGATTTATAATGTTATTCAAAAGACATTCGTTTTAAGATTACATTGCGATTAATTTATTAGCTAAATTAGTCTTCTTAAACTTCTCTTATTCACTACATGCTCACTTTGCATGTATGGCTTATAACTAGATTACCTTTTGCACTCAATAATTTTCCTTTCTAATTTATGGGAGACTTTTGCAAAAAAAAAAGAAAAAAAATTGGTAAAGGGGAAAAATAAACAGTACAATTACAGATGATGGCCAGAGGGATTAAGCTTCATTTTGTAGTTGAAATTGTTGGGTTTTTTTTTCCTCCTAAGAACACCAGCAAGTTTTAAAATTCCACTTTCCTTTAATCTATTTGTAAATATTTTTCTGTTCTTTCAAAGCAGTATTCCTTCTTGCATATTTTATCATTTTTTAATTCATAACCGTGCCAGAGTATGTTAACGTATTTTGTAATAAATGTATGTTTTGCAATATTATGGAGTTGGGGAGTGTGATCAATCTAGATACCCTTCTAGATACCCCAAGCCTTATCCAGTTGTTAGCTACGAAAATAAGGAGGACATTTTTCTATTGCATGGAACTACTACATCTTGCTTGGCCTTGTTGCATAGTTAGTTTTTCAACCAGACTTTAGGTGAGGATGGACTGACCTGCATCCTAACCTGAAAGTACTAAGATGATACCTATCAACTGTGGCAAATAAGAAGCAAAAGCTATAGAAACTACATTGTACCTACTTAATGAAAGCCTGAAGTCATTTCTTTTTTTCTGAGGCAGATTGTTTAGTAGGTTTCCTAATTTCTATCACTTCAAAAATAGTGCTTCTTTACTTGCCTTGTGGGCACACAGGCATTTAGCTGCAAGCAGCTGTATAATTTTCTATAGCGTATGAAGCTATGACTGTTGTTGCAGCTCTAGCACCACACTTGTGCTTTGGGATGAGGTGTGTGTGTTATGTGTGTGGTTTTGAAGTGAGGGCAGGTAGAACGGTGTTAATTCTCATCTGCCCTACTGTGAGTGGAGCATTACAGTACTTATGGTGTGGCCTTCCTGGGCAGAGCTGTTACAAACTCTCACAAGGAGCTTTCAGAAATGTTCACTACTAAGGACTTAACTTCCAAAACCCTGTTTCTGTCTGAGGATAACTCTTCTGGTTTTTAGCTTCCTGTCACTGTATCAAGCTGGGTCATCTGTCAGAGAATGGAAATAAAATTTTAGACTGTGATCTCTTTTTCCAACAGTCACTGTGCTAAAAAGAGATGGAACTGGTAAAAAGAATATTTCCCTGATTTTAAGTATCTTATGAAAGCTGTCTGCTTTGAAGTGTTTGAGCAAGTCCTTGTCAGAATACATTAGCGAGCATGGAACATACAGAGCTATGCATTAAGACACGAGAATGGCTGTGCCAGCTTAGACCAGAGGTCTGTCCAGCCCCATGCCTTTATTTCTAACAGTGCCAGTGGCAGACTGTTAGGGAAGAGTCACAGTCAAGGCCAGTGTACAGCTATAGCTTCCCAGAATATTCTCCTAGGCTCTCATGGTCTGTGGCTCAGGGACTTGTCAATATATAGTGTATCCTGGTGTTTAGCTGCCTTTTGTAGGCACTATAAATGCATCACAAAGACCAGCCTGGGCATCTAACCTGCAAAAATGCTGTATACCCTACAAAAATGTGTGTTAGGACACAGTTGGTCACTGAACCCAGTCAGACAGAGAGAGACACCGTTCACGTGCCCAGACACTGCTGTGTTTGTTGACACTGGTGTGAAAATTCATGCTTGTGTAGAATTTTCCAAGATTTTATGGAAAGAAAAAAAAAGGGGCAAAAAAACCCCCAAACAAATCCAAAACCAAACAAAAAGACAACTTTATAAAAGTTAAAAAGAAAAAAATGCGTGCATATCTGTCACATCTTTGTTTTCAGGATTTGAATCCTGGACCTTGCATATTTTATTAAGTTTTGGCCACTTGAACTTGAAGTGCCTCCAGATGGCTTACCCACTTTAGTTCACAATACAAGACCCCGCAGTGGGACAGAGCTCCGTGGGATGCTCGCTGCCATAATTTTCTGCAAATTTAATGAACAGGAAGACCCTGTGGAAGCTGAGTCATACTGGGGTGAGAGCCAGCTGGCTGTTTGGAAATGGCTGATGCTTATGGTCTAATTCACTTTAACTACTGCATCTTCACTGACTGTGGAGAAGACTCACCTGGACTGATGAGTCTGTAGCTGCCTTTCTTCTTTCCTAGCAAGGAGAATATGAGAGGGAGAGGATTTTCTTTAATCTTCTCAGTGTAAATAATGACAACATTTTCAGTGGAATACTTGGGAGGTATACTGATCTTGTTTTCCCTTTTTTCCACTCAATGTCTCAGCTCCTTTTTATCTACCCTGAGTTGGTGGAAGAATACATTTTCATCAAGATGGGTATAAATTGTTTTCAATGATAAAAAGACAAAGCCATCAAGAATCAAATCTGCAAACAACAGTGGAAACAACTGACAAAGTATCCACTTACAGAAAGGTGATTCCATGTTAAAAGAGGCTCCCTTTTTTGGAAGTGAGGCTAGAGCCAAGAATATCTTTAAAAATAGAAAATCATTTTGAAATGTGACCATGCTACATTCACTTAACTGTATGTGACATGTCTTTATCTTCAGGGATTCCTTGAATCCTAACCATTATATTGTGCATTCATTTCTTGTTAATCAGTCTGGCAAATTGTTGATTGTCACCATCTCAGAGACCATTCTTCCTCCATTCAATTGAAAGGCCTGGCATGCTGAAACTTATTGCTCAACCCTTTCACACTTGTAATGTCACACATATAAATTACATTACTTTATTGATTTTTTTCTTCCTCTAGTATTTCTGGTGTTTCTCGCTGTGGTATCTGGAGCTCAGGAGCTTTATACATTGACAGAAAACCTTTAAGGCGTTGTTCTGGTAGCAGTTTCAAGAGGAAAAAGCAGCATCTGTGGCATGATAAAAGGCATTCAGGAGGAAAAACAAAAAGGAAAAAAGAGGAAAGAGAGAAGGAAAGCAGTTGTTGCTCACATGAGGAAACAAAACTTCAATTGATAAGAGAGCTTGCACAAGCAGTAATTACTCTGAGCTACACAATTTTTCATACAGCCTTGAATCAGGGAAGAATAAGATATGAAAGGGGAATGGTTAATTAATTTTAAAAACAAAATCCAAAGTCATAAAATTTAAAAAAATACTGGATGTGAGGATTTGTGTGTTGTGGGGTTTTTTTTTGTTTGTTTCTTTGGGTTTTTTTTTAAGAAAAAACGTAATGACAGCTTGTGTCCCTCCTGGCATTACTTTTAATTTGTGTCTTTATTGTATCTGTTTTTATATCTGTATCTTACTTGCATATTTACTTTCACCAGTGTATGACAGTCCAGTTCTATAATGTGCAATTGTTTGGAATCACATGTATGTAATATTGGACATTGCTAAGAAGCAAACTCTTTGGCAGTATGAAATACCCTTCCCCTTCCACAGCTAAATTGCAGGTTGCATACAAGCAGGAGGCCCGACAGCAGAACCGTGGCTGTAAACCCAAAGACATGCTCTATAACAGTGTTTGGTGTGATACACACTGGGCTTTAGCAACATGTATTTTGCTTATAGTGTTTGCTAGATAAAAGGATCCTGGTCAGTTCTGTCAGACAATTTCATAAGCATTTATCAGCTAACCATAAAGGCTAAAGGGTTTTCATTTCTTGCAAAAGTTGGGACTGTGTTTGTGAAAGGTAGTCAGACCAACCTAGGGCCAGGGAGGCACCACTGGGATTTGAAAACATTTAAGCAAAGAAAGCACCAATTCTCTTTGAAGCAGTGTCCTTTTGTAAATTGCTCTGCATTTATCTTTGCTTTCTTTCATGCGTCAGCTCCTTCTGTATATCTCATCTCCTCTGCTCAAAAGACCATGAATCTGTAAATCACAGTCCTTTAAAGGATCTTCTGCCCCCTTGAGAGCTTCAGCTTCTGTGGTAGTCATGCAAACAGCGGAGTGTCATCACTTGCAGGTCCCTTTTTGGAAAATTGCTTTGTTATACAGCGTTCAAAACTATCAGTCTTCATCTGAAAACTCCAATGTGAATGGCTAAGAAAACAGAAAACAAGTTTTGGTATTTTGTTATTTTGACCTTGCATGGTGAAAAATGATTATGCAAATTTGGCAACATACTAGTATAATTTGTATTTGAATATCCTGATGCAGGAAGCTAGTGATTAGCTAGAGAAATTTAGTAGTGCCTTTGCACAACTGGACTCATAATTTGTGCATAATCCACGTGTACCAAAATCTCCAGCACAAAGGCACTGAAATGTACAGAAAGGACTTGGCCAGTTAAATTTGAAAGTCTTCTTCACACTCTTCAGATTAGTGAAAATGCTGAGTGTTCCTGGATAGAAGTAGCTGAATAACATCTCAGAAACAAGTTATGAATAGCCTGAAGACAAAATGTTCAAGAAATGCTGAGAATTGTCTTAAGGAGAAAGTAAGAGCGCTTTTTACTTGTTTGGGTTATACATTGCCAACACCTATCCAATCCAGAAATACCTAATGAAGGGAGGTGTTTTGTTCACTTGTGTTCACATCTTGAATGTGGAAAGGATATTTTACAGAAATCACATGCTAAATTTCACATCAGGCAATTGATTGATGGAGTAGCGAGAGCTGGTAAAATGTCATGACAGCAGACTTACGGAACAGAATACAGGAATATGAACTTCAAGGCTGCATTCCTACTCTTTAATATGGTAACTTAAATTGGAAGGAAGAAACTAATTTTACATGGTCTTGATTTAAGCAGGATTCCACTGAGAAAAATGTACTGCTGCAGACTTAAAATTAGACTGGTTTCACTTGCTAGAATCTGTCTTTTCAGATTACGTGGAGATACTTTTGGGACCTGAGAAGTCTCACTAAGGCAAAAACCATTAAGAGTTAGTTGCTTTTGGTTCTTCAAGTCACTGCATGGGCTGGTTTTGCCCTCAGAATTTACTTACAACTCTGTACTTTATACACATTGCACTCAGTTCTCAGGTGGAGCTAGCTCTGGAGAAAATGGCCAGGTTTGTGTAAATTATTGATCTCCAGTTGTTCTTACTGAAAGGCACAAATGAGAAAGGAAAATTTGTGCTGAATCTAGTGGTAAAAAGGTGTACTGTGAAAAGAAATTTGAATCTTTAATTCATAGATTTTGGTCATTAGAGCTCCAAGTCTGTCAGCAAGATTTCAGAACAACTTCTCAAGAAACAGTCATGGATATTTTTCTAAAAACTACAGCTAAAATTATGTCGTTCAGTGAAGAAAAAACCTGCATCAGGACTCAGAAGCCTCGCTAGTTGAGATTTGGTCAAGAGTAGAAGCCTTATAAAGATATTTTCTCTCAGCTTAGGAGAATTTGAGGGTCTCAGTTATGTCAAGGGCTTCACTAGAAAGAGTTCTCCACCATGAGTACATCTCATTGTACTCCTGAAGGGCTCAACTGAGACATTTGAGATCTAATTTTGCACTAAAACCCAGCAGCTCTGTATATTGGATTGGGCTTCTTTTAAGAAAATGAATTGCCTAAAGCTGCCTTAAGACATGACTCTTCTGGATGCCAACATTCCTTAAGGGCAGCAGGGGGAGGGAAGTGGTGAAATAAAGCTGATATCCAGGTTGGCTGTGTTTAGCTAAAGCCTCTCCCCAGAACTACTGCAAAACCATTTACTGCTGGACTGCCCAGTTTCAGCCCCAGACTTGTGGGAGATTTGCTTAACACTTGACCAGGGATATGTCTTACTTATTATTAGCTCAGCATAGTTTTTTATTCTGAAATAATAAAAGACACACTGTTAATAAACGTAAGTAAAAATACACCTTTTTAATGAAATATTCATAGCCAAAACTTTGGCAGGACTCTTGACAATGGGACATTTCTATTAGATTATATATAAAGGAAGACTGGTAGTGGGGGGAATACAGGCTCCTAGGTGTTTCTCAATTTTGAGTTGCTGTTTCTGCCTCCAGTCATCTGCAGATGCCAACTGTCCGCCCACTGCTTACATCTTTCAGACGAGCACATTGTTCTTCCTCCCATGCTTGAGAGGTGCAAACTGCTTTATTATTTTCATTCTCATCATCTTTGATGTTCCCTTTTTTTCTGTCATGGCTGCAAAACTGTCATCACTGGCCAGTTTGTGGTGTGCCAGAACTATTACCCATCCTGCTGACCAATGGCAAGATCAAGCGTGCAGCCTCCCACCTTTGTCCATTACCTTCTGTTACTCTTATACCTAGATTTTAATCTAGATTAAATCCAGCAAAGCTTTTTTTATTCCCAGCAACTTGAATTGACAGCTGATGAGACGAGTCGCTAGTAAGTAGAGATTCAGGTAGGCTTACAGGTTCTGCAAACTCCTGTCGGGCTGACTTCAGGAGAGATATCCAGCAATGTTATTTGTAGTTGCTGTCATGACAAGCAGAGGGTGCATTCACTTTCCTTGTATGAGTCATGATTTTTCTCTGCTTCGTTAAAAACTTCTAACAAAAATGGTCACTGTGCTTGTGTTGCAGTAGTATGTTTGAATAAACCTTGCTGCTGCTATCAGCCTTGAGACAAATAGCTTGTGTCCAATGTGTGGATCAGCAACATTTGACAGAAATAATTACGGAACATGAAATGTTATTATGCCTTTGAGCATTTCATTTTCTTTGGCTTCTCTTAAGAATATCATAAGTCTCCATCCTTTGAGAAAAGATAATAATTGTTGCACTAAGCGCAGTATTTATGTACTTTGAAAATTTCCTTGTCTTCAAGTTCTGTCTGCAGACTGGTGTAGAAGTGGATTGTGTGACAGCTCACTGGCAGAACTGTCAGCTCTCACAAGAAAGGCAGCAGCAACATTAGAAAATGTTTCTATATTTGCATCTGCATCTTCTGCTAGTGATGCATATTGCGAGTAACCTGTCATCAAGAGCAATTTTTCATGGTTTACAGATCACCTGGAGTAAAGTCTGTGGTTTACTGAAAAAACACTGTCAGTTCCCCAAGCTGCCTTAGGACACTTTATAGGAACTGTTATATTCATGATGTGAATAGATAAAAAATATAATTATCTTTCTACAGAAATGCATTTAACAGTCCCATATATCCCGCAAATGTAAAGGCCTCTGCTGGTACGATTTAACATCTTGTCAGAAACAGTGGCAGGAAAACCTTAATAGAGCAAAGCCTGTGGGGCATTTAATCTTTGCTGCCTTGTGTTAGGTGGCATTAAGGTTTTCTAGTGGTGTACGTCCTGAATTCACTGAGTTTGTCTGAGTTGTCAGGGAGCCCTTTAAAGTATTTTTTTGAGAGTTGTCCCAGTGCACACTGAAGAAGCACTACATAAACTTGGGACTTTGTGAAAACTGATGATTGTTGACCATTATGGTCTTTCACATTGAACTTCTTTGTGTTTCTAGAAAATAAGTGTCATTGAGGAAATACTATCCACTGTGCTGTATAAACATTCATCCACGGA
Source organism: Phasianus colchicus (assembly GCF_987193195.1). NCBI lineage: Eukaryota > Metazoa > Chordata > Aves > Galliformes > Phasianidae > Phasianus > Phasianus colchicus. The sequence goes on along the minus strand of NC_143437.1, from coordinate 38,371,561 downwards.
AAGATTTTTATACAGGGCTCTTCTTATCTCTGAGCCTCCCTTGAGAGCCAAATTCACAGAAATCCATCACACAATTCTAGATGGCTTCAAATTGCCTCAGATGTCATCACTGCTAGCGGTTTCTTCTGACAAGCCTGAATTACTGGCTCTATCAGTTGCAAGTGAAAAGGGATTTTTCATCTTCTCAACCAATTTTGCTAACAAGTGTGGCTTGACAGCTCCATTCAGGATGCTGATAGCTTGCTTTTATTCTAGGCTTCAGAATACAGTCCCCCAGGGAGCACTCAGTGAACTACAGCAATTACAACTTTTAACTGTGCTTTCTTTGCCTCTTGGATTCAACCACAGAGATTATCTGAAATAAGTCTTAGCCTATGATCAGGTGATGTATTTGTTTTCCAGATTCTTAGGTTGCTGTGGCTGGCACATTGGCACACAGTTGGATTTCCTGGCACCCATGCATTATATTTATTCAGTGTTAAACAAATTGTTTAGGATAGTGTAGGTACTGGAATTCCTACAGTTGTATTTACAGGTTAATTTACCCTGTCTCTCAGTCAGGTTGTTTGGCTTAAATGTGATATTAAAGTGCCAATGCCATGCCCAGGACCATAATTTAGCTAATTAAGCATTAGTTCTTATGCCTCCATCAAACTGCATCATGCTGATTAGAAACTCCCTCTACACTTCCTTAAGTTTTGTGGGACAGAACTGAATTTTGAGTATTTCTCATCAAGATGATCTTAAAATTTTTCATTCAAACTTGTGAGCGCGCATGTGCAAGTATTTCTTAGTAGAAAATTCTTTGTCATGATAAAATATCATACGAGTTGATAAGTAATGTGTTTTGTTCATATTTTTCGTTTCCCTTGAGAGTATTAGGTGGTTTTGACTTTTGTTTTCCTTCCTGGCAGAGAAACAATTCAGTAATGGCCCTTGAACAAGAGGGAAGTCACTTAGATGTGTTAATAGCTCCTGCTTTCTCAGGCCAGCAGGTTATGTGGTATCTTTAATTACCAGTGTCTATGCCTGGCAGAGATTTTAATTGCTGATACAGACTATCAGGGTCAATTACTATGAACTATTTGCCCTCTGCAGGGTTCTTCATTCCCCTTGCTTAAGCACATGGTCCAGTCACAGCGTGTGGGAGGTGATAGATTTGATGGATTTGATGGACCTGAAATAAAAATATTCTGTCACAAGAGCAGTGCTTTTATCTGGATATGACTGTGTACTTTATGAAGAACTATCCAAATTAATAGTGGAGACTTTTCTATTAAGTATGACTGTTTCAGAGGTGAGAAGTATTACTTTCTCTCATAGCAGCTCTATTAATGACACTTGCTCTGGGATTTTCATACTATATTAAATCTCTCAAATCTGTACTTTGATGCTGGCAGATGATAACAGTACTTTGGCTGTGACCCAATTCAGTATTGCTTTTTCTACTACCTTCACAGAAGTTTGTGACTTTGAGAATTTTCCTAGATGTCTATTTTTAATTTTCTTCCCTCTTTTTTTTTTTTTTTTTTTTTTTTTTTTTTTGACACTTGCTGAGGTATCGAGGCCTAGTCTTAAGTTAAGGAACATTAGATCCCATCTGGAAATAAGAGTTTTAATATATCATGGTCCAGCAAAGAAATAAAAATTTTGCAGAGTGTGCACTAAGCCTTTAATCCTGCAGGGGAAATCAATATATGTCAATCCAGTGCCTTGCAGAGGGCCTTCAGTCAGGAGCTCTGCAGTCACTCAGCACAGTGCCATTCTCAGCCTATGTGACCCCATCGAGGGATGGAAATACTAATTAGCCCACTAACACAGCAATCTCTGGTCTCACCAGTTACCTGTGCATTAGTCCCTGTTAATTCTGTAGAAGTACCATTCTGTTTGGGTATGCCCAGAACAGTGCTAAACTCTTTGCTCACATGTATCTGTTGAGAGTTTCAGGGCAGTGCTTGTAACTCACACAGCAAAGCAGAGTGTAATGAGCAGTCTGTTACCTTGCATGATGACCCATGTTTTGTTAACTAAAAATGTTCTTTTGACTTTCCAACCAGCGTCCACAGAAAAGTACACAGTCTACTTGTAAATAACTGGAAAGGTGAGCAGGTGGCAGGTGAGAAGAGTACAGAGTTAAAAAAATATTTTGAAGACTAAGCTGAAATATGTAGGATTTGTCATATCTCTTTAATCTTTAATTTCCGTTTTACTATATAATCTCACAGTATTGCTTTTGAGGAGAGCGATATTGATGGTGGTGTGGAAGATAAGAATTCAGAACAAAGTGTATTATGTCCTATTGGAAGGCACACATAATCCAGACGGGCAGAGCTGTGGTTTCATTTTCATTAAAACTCCTTTGTGTAATTCTAGCAGTGTGAAGAAACTTCAGAAAATATTTTTACATGTAATTTATACTCAGAGGACTGGCATGAATGTAATTAAGATGTTCAGTGGACAAATGGTTCAAACTCTTCAAAGTTCTTCACAGGTTGATGTAGCACGCCAGTATCAGCTTTGCAGAATTATAGCATCATAGAATTGCTCAGGTTGGAAAACACCTTAATGATCGATCATCAAGTCCTAACGTCAAACAAACCATAAACTACTCTAACTCTAGCTACCCTAGGCTTCTTAGATTCTCCCATCCTAAAGATAAGTTCAGAGCTCAAGCTGTTTGCTCCAAGGATGTGACAGCAGCAGCACTGAGAGGAGGAAAAAAAAAAAAGCTGCTTCTATTTTCAAGCCTTTACTTACTCCTGTGAGAAATTCCTTTTTCCTGTAAGGAATTTTAGGTTGGTGAGACAGCTGCAGGGGCATGGAGGAAATCACTGCTCAGCCCAGTGTGCCAGAAGCTGTGAGAGGCAGCGGTGGGAAGGACAGAGAAGTAGCAATGGAGGGTACAGGGGAAAGGACAACATGAAAAGCTCAAAGACTCTGCTTGACAGGAAATAACGATAAATCCTTTGCACGTTTCTGTTACTTAGTGCTGAGTTTGTTGTTTTAACTCAGAAAGATAGGCAAACCTAAGACTTAGCAGTCCCGGCAAAAGTAGTTTGATGCAGTCCACTGAGATTTATGCTGAGATGACTTTACAGCATTTTGATAGTTTCAAGAACTCCTTAAAACTGATGGAAATGTTCATTTTTATACTTTTTCAGTCTACCAGAGCACTTGGAAATGAACTCAGTGTGACTCAAGTTCAAGTACACTTCTTCATACTCCAAACTGGCAGCCAAATGAATTGTGTGTAATCTGAAGCTGTGTAGGTTCATGTTTTTATTCCTAGTCACAGAAGGAGATTTCTCCTTTGTTTTGAGGATAGCAGCACTGAATAACTGGGAAATGTTACTGTGCAACACAGGAGCAAAACATTATGCCCTTCCGAACTCCAAATCCTTTCATTCAGTATGACAAAACTGACTTCTGGTGCAAATCTTGGACGCCCCTTGCTATGGGATTGCTGCATAGTTTCTGTTAATAATCACCTTTCTAGTCAGATGAAGTCAAAAAGTGGGCTAGTATATGAATTATGAGATGCGTGCAAAGTAATGGAGGATTTGCAGTTATTTTCCACCTAACTTCTGGCTGTTAGACTGAATGCTGACTAGGGTGAAAAATTAGTGAGAGAGCGAGGAGGAATGAGTGATTCATTAGGAGTGTTTGAACTGTCAGACTTGATGAGAAACCTTGCTATGATGCCATTACTTTTTCTTTGCACTTACTATTTGGGATGCTGGGAATACTTCTAGGAAGACCTGCATACTGCTTGGAAGAGTTCTTTCTTTTCAGTTTCTGGCTGACTGATTCTCTGAGGAACTTGAAGGTCAGCTCATGGTAAAAGGGGAGTTACAGATTTTTGTTTCCTTTACTTCTCTCTGTTGGAGAGTGGAAGCCTTCCTACTCAGCTGTTTCTCCAGGCTGAGATTTTTGGGAATATATACCCAGGCCTCCATTTCATTTTATGCCACACCAGTAAATTCTGTGCCTGCTGCTTCCTTGGATGTTCAGTATTTTAATTACTAAGCTTTCCAGAGCTTCCATTTGGAAATCCAGTATGACAGGGGCTTGAAAATTGCCAGTAGATATAATAATAAAATACAATTTTATTGCTTTTTATTTTACCTTTGTATTTTATCTTCTTGCTGCTGAGATTCCAAAATACGTTTGCATGAAATTTTCAAGCCTTCCCCCTAACCAGATGGGCTTAGGACAGTTATAAAGGCCTTTCAGATTCACTGGGATACATCTGCAATTGTGGTGGAGAAAGAATAGCAGGTGTCTTGAGAATCTCCACAAAATGAGAAGAATTGACAATGCTGTAGATTTCCCTTGAAGTCTGAGCTTGAAGAAATTGGTATGATTCTTAGCACAAAAATTTCATTGTGTTTATTGCTGCGCTGGGATTTTTTGCAGCCAAAAGCACACGCATCTTTTTTGGTACTGCGCTGTAATGCCCAGAGATAACATTGATATGTCCCTCTCTTTTGTAAACTAGCTAGCCAGTTGTTGCTTTTCATTTTAACTTTGTCTTATGAAATGTCTCATGTTTTTCTAAAGGTGTACCTCACAGGCCCCACATATTAGAGGCAAGATGATCATCTTGCTGCAATACTCACTACCTGTTTAGAGCTTTCTCACCCCTGAGACAATATGGTTTTGAGGCTATGACAACAGAGTGGTGGGTCAAGCCCTGGAGATTATAGCTACCCAGACCAATTCAAAAAGGCATGTACAGAACTGTTCTGCTGAAGCTCAAAGCCAGAAGATCATTCAGTCTGTAAACAGTGTAATGGTGTTAGAGCTGAGCCGAGCCTTTCAGCAGATGCGCAGTAACTTGCATTCAGCCTCAAGCACAAGCCCTGAAAGTGTCTTGCCAGCACTGTCCCTGCTGCCTTCTGGCCTGAGAATGGTTGCTTCATCTGTCCCTACCTGCAAAAGGGAGACAGGGTCAACAGTCATTCCCCTTTGAAAGGGGTAGAAATGGTCAGCTTCCTCTTAGAGGGAGGGAAACATATATATGCATATGTATATACATATGTATGCATAAATGTATTTACACACTAAGTATCTAGGACTTCTGGATTTACTTTGTGTAAGGATTTAATGTCATAGCTAGTTGTGATTTTTTGTGTTTCTGAAGCAGCCATAAATCCTGCCTTATTTTGATCTCATATTTCACATCCATTTATCTTCTGTTCTCAAGCACTGTGTGAAGAGGATTGTTCTGAGTTTCCAAACAGCTTCCATAAATTATTTAGAACCAAGTACGTCATATTAAAAAAAAATAAAGGCAAATGAGGCATCTTCGCTGGTGAGAGAGCTCGTAGTATAAAAGCAGAGGGGTTTGTGCTCCCTCTTCTGGCCGCGGCCAGGCTGTGACCACTTACAACGTTATTCTAAAACCCACTCAGATAGCAAAATCTTTGGCATGACTGAGTGTTGAGACGGACAGGATATCGAGAGACTTTCCATACTTCAGGAATGAAGGGTTTTTTTGCCCACTGGCCAAGGTTAGGAGAGAGAAGATGGCAGCTTTCTTGCAAGAGTTTGCAATTCCGTTTGGATTGATCTGCAAAAGGAATAGTCAGTGTGTGGATTCAATATATTAAGGAAGGCAAATAGTAATGGAATTTTGCTCATTGTAACAGGAGTCTGTAGAACCCAAGCTCAAAGTATCTGAAGGCTTTGAATCTTTTGAATCTCAGGTCTTTTTCCAATCTACAGTTTACAGATTTTAATTCACTTGCAGGAAACCTGTATTAATAAACTTCTCCTGTTCTATGGAAAGCACTGAAATGCTGGTGTGTATAATATATGCATATATGTATGTAGCTTTCATACATCCTAAATTATTTTTTTTTATGTCTTTCTAAAGGAAACTGTAGTCCTAATGCTGTCCATTCAGTGTCATTTCTACAGAAATCTATTGAATAGGTATCACCTGTTAAAATCAGGAAAATTACTTTGCTCCCTTAGGAGTCAATTCATTCCAAACATAAAGATGTAATTTTAAAGTTCATTTTTAGTCTTCCAAATGTTATAATTTTTCCTTTTTACCAAGGATGGAAAATTAGAAATTAAATTTCCAACTGCTTTGTTTTATTTCCATGTGTTATATTTTCTTAAAACCTCAAACTCTGAAATCAGAGGTTATAAGAATTTAGAAAACTTCATTTTAAGGAATAGCATTTAATTCCACTTTCTAATAAGAAAACATTGAAAACCTCGAAACTTTCCTTCCAGAATTGGCTTTTGAACTATAGTGGTGTTGTTTTTGTTTTAATCCCATGCTTCTTTGAAATAGGTGTGGTGTTTGGTGAAGGAAGCACTCACCCTTTTACACTTCAACAACTCTTAAATCTTAAGAAACTTCAGTTGCACTCTGGTGTGAAGGGAAGCAAGAACTGCCAAGTACTGTGTGCTGTCTCAGCTGCTAGGGCTAGGAATACTCTCGTCAACTCCCCTTGTAGAGGTGGTGAAAGCCCTGGAGATCCACACCGTGACTTTAGAGCTAGGGTGGTTGATGACTGGCATGGATTGCCCAGAGAGATTGTGGAGCCTTTTTTGTTGGAGATCCTCAATGCATGACTGGACATGGTCTTGTGCAGCCAGCTGTAGTTGACCCTGCTTGAGCAGGAGTTGGACTAGTCATTCTCTAGAAGTCCCTTCTGACCTTAGCCCATTAGATTTTAGCCAAAGCGGCCTTTTGCACCCTCGAATTAGTAACTGAACTTGAGTCCTCTGGTGTGGAGGTGCCATCCAACAGACTAGCAGTGTAGTGAGATTACATAGGCCCAGAACTGTTGAGATACAGCAGGTCAACACTTAGCAGTGTCCGGCATTGTTCTTTGCACACCTGGTGATAGCCAAGGTACTGCTTGTGATCCTGCATCCTGCTGTCATCTGCTGGGACAGATGACAGCTGCGTAACTCCTACCTCCAGCTGCCGGCAGCCTCCTGCTTTCTCTCCTGACCCCCTCATCATCACTAAATCCTATCACAGTAAGGAAGATGGGCAATGCCAGGACATTAATGGGCTGCACCACATGTATCAGTGTGCAAACTATTGTGTTAAGTCAGTGGCGGGGAAGGTACTCCTGAGTAGTGTAAAATAAGAGTTTTAGAAACCACTGCCTTGCATTGCATATGTTGTTGCCTAAGACAACACCCAAGTGACTTGGCTTCCTGAAAACTGCTTAGTACCTCAACCCTTTAAAGAAGACTCTAACCCAAGGTTAATATGAAGTGTTGCTCCCTGTTTGGTAGCCATACTACATGGAATTAAATGAAGTTCTGTGTCCAGCCAAACCACTGGGAATGACAGCAGCTTACAAGGGCTTCCTAGTGCTTTGTAGGTGCATTTCCCACCTGCTGTTCAGATGCATCATTGGTGTCTGGGCTGCCTTTGGAAACCACATGTGCTTGGTAAGTACCTGAGCTGTGGTTATTAAAATTCTTTAAAAATCCATCTAAATGTAAATAATATAAATGTATAAATAAGTAGGTCTGGTGCTTTCTAGGTTGAATAAAGGAATGTAATTCCTTATGATATTGAGGAAATGATCGACTATGTTTGCCCTCCATTGGAATTCTCTTTCTTGTGCTGCAAGTTTCAGGATACATATTTTTTTAAATTATTATTTCCTACACTTTCTCCTCTGGGATGCCAGGGTATTCTGCAAGTTTTCTGTTATAGAATAAAAGTGACTTTTTCCAGTGTTGAACTGTGAAGAGAATGACTTCCATTTTTCACCGAAGTTTCTTCAGTTGGAAATGAGTTGTTTATAAATTCCCATACTCCTCTGTGTAGAGAGAGCTTAAATTTAGATCTATACTTGTACATAAATCTTTGTGGCCTGTTGTGACCATATTAAGGTAATTCTCTTGACTGTGTTTTACAACATCCTTTTCCTGAAAGCTTCAAAATCCAGCAAGTTCATCCATTCTTCAGAGACTTTTCCTGTTCGCTGGTTTATGTTGCAGCATTCTGACTGCCACTGCAGTGTGATATATTCCCCAGCTCTAGGAGAGTCTGACCTCTGAACTGTGCTCTCTAGAAGAGGTAGTTCCATGTAAGGAGGTTAATGCTAGCACATGGAATGGCTTCTGTGACATCCCAGGAGATGGCTTGGTTGTTTAACTAGTCCTACAGTGGATCACATTCCAGACCTGGAATGTGGCTTCCAAGGCTTCATTGGCACTAATAAAGGCTTGAGGGGTTCTTAGGATTAGAAATTGTATTTGAACACAAGATGGCACTGCATGAATGGATTTTACACTGTTTAACCATAGAATCATAGAATCACAAGGTTGAAAAAGACCTACAAGATCATCTAATCCAACCGTCCTCCCATTACCATTGCTACCACAAGCACTAAACCATATCTTGTAGCTCCTCATCCAGACGCCTCTTGAACACTGCCATGGACGGCGACTCCACCACCTCCCTTGGCAGGCCATTCCAGTGCCTGACCACTCTCTGAGAGAAGTAGTTCTTCCTTATGTCTAACCTAAAACTCCTCTGATACAACTTGCGGCCATTTCCTTGGGTCCTGTTCGTTGCCTGGGAGAAGAGGTCAAACCCCTCTTCACCACAGCCTCCCTTCAGGAAGTTGTAGGGTGCAATGAGGTCTCCCCTGAGCCTCCTCTTCTCCAAACTAAACAACCCCAGCTCCCTCAGCCGCTCCTCATAAGACTTGTGCTCCAGATCCCTCACCAATTTCTTTGCCTGTCTCTGGACATGCTCCAGCACCTCAATACCTTTCTTGTAGTGAGGGACTCAAAACTGAACACAGCAATTCATCGTCTAAGTTAATAATCTTTGCAGGGCTCTTAATAGGCTACAATGCTTTTGCATTCACATCTATATTTTTAGGAACTTATAAGGGCATGTTTATTGTGAAATGTACAGAAGCAACCATAACATCTTGTCTCTAGAGTTTTTGGTCTGAAAAAGCTGAACAAACACAGTGCAAATATTAACCCTTTCCCCACTCTAAGAACTCTCTTTCTCTGATGTTCACAAAAAAATGTAGAAGCTATGGAGCACCAGGCTGATGACTTACTTGCTGACTTGCTAAGATGTGCTTATTTCCATGTCCTTTCTCATCAGTGTGCTGTTTCTCTCTGTTTCTGTTCTCCCTACACACAAAGCGTAAAACCGTTGGGCCTGAGGCATTATTTTTGTTTTATTTCTTATACTGCCTCACAAGGCTCTCCAGGATGTGATAGGACTGTAGCATCTATTAGAATGGACATTAGTTGCAAGCGAAAATAAAAACAACATGCTTTTTAGCATCGCCAGTCCCAACAAAATTATCTCAAGGATGATATATATGGAAGTCAGAGATAGCCAGTTAAAAATTTGTAAGTGGAAGACAAACTTTTTTTATTGCTGACTCAGGTCTGGTGATTTGAAATCTCTTTGGTTACAAATGTAGCAGGACAAGATGTTCTGTAGACTCTGCAGCTGGATTCTTTCATTGCTGTGTCATGTGATGCTTATGCAAACACAGCTTGTCATTTTTTTTCTGGTTGGGTGGCATAAAATGTAATTTGTACATTCAGGATTTGGGTGTGGGTTTTTTTTCTTTTTTTTTTTTTCCTCAAGTTTTTCATGAATATTGCTTTGATTGTTAGAAACTGGAATCCTATCATCAGCCTCAAGCACTCAGAAGTCATGAATTGCCCTTCACATTCAAAGAGTTATCTTAACAGCACAGCATGCCTATTTCTTCTTGCAGTCCAGAGCCAAAATATTGTGACTGTGTTTTTTGAGATTGATTTATATGGATCCGCAGTATATTGTTATGTTTCAAGCATTTTTTCCACAGTGGTACAGTTTAGAAAAGTTTTTGTAACAAAATCTGAAATGCTTATGTGATCAGTTGTTCTAAGAGAGAAAAGTAAGTTATAAAATAATGATAAAATCTAAAACAGATGTTCAAGATTTTGTTCACAAAAACTTGAGAACTGACACAGCATTAGAATATGGACCCATGAGTTTCACTGCATTTTTTCTAACAATATACTGTAGCTATGACTGATAACCTTCAGGCAATTAGTGGGTATTTTAATTCTCATAGTTTTTAGGGGTTTAGGGTGACATTTCAGCTGTTTGCTCCTTACACTACTGGCAAGTGCTTAATTATCCTATTAGTCATAGTAACCATTAGGTTAAATTAACATATCCTATATGCTAATTTTAGTAAGAATGAGTTTTAAAGACATTAGGTTCACTTCACTCTTCGATACCATCAGCTGAGCATTTCCCATGGCATCCATTTCAGTCTGCAGCCTTTCTGCTTTCTGAACAGATGCCTGGTTATTAAGTAATAAAACTTGAAAGATGATAGTGGTATGCTTAATTTACAAGGCTTTTAAAATTATAGGTAAAATGCCAGCAATCAGATGATAAAAAAAAAAAAAAAAAAAAAAAAAGAGAGAGAGAGAGAGAGAAAGAGTGCTTGGAAAATAACCGGTACAGATAATAATCAGTACAAAAGGGTAAATTCCATTTTTTCCTGATTTGGACTAGCAGGTGTGCCAGAATGGGGGCAACAGCAGAAGGTACTGTGACTTTAAAGCTGTTCCAGGGTGAAGGATCTACTTATTTTTATTTTCTGAAGACCAACAGTATATGAGTAACTTAGGAAATGGAACATGCATTTTCACATCTTTGTCCTTAATCTGTAAAATGAAAGAACTCCCTGTTTTTAGAGATACTGTGGTTTGCTTGTTTTTGATAAGGAAAATTACATTTTTTTCCTCTTGGCACAAAATGGAATGGAATTGTTAACCTAAAACAGAAGAATGCTAATTTAAGATGGCTGGGAGTCAGTATTTGAGTATTACACTGATTCTTCAGCTTTTCGTATTGCATCATTCTGTAGGTAGTAAAATTGGATAAGGGATGTGGGGGGGTTTCTTGTTTCCATTCACCTCGTAAGGCCTGACATTAAAGGGTCTTGGTTCAGTCTTGGGGTCTGACTGGTTTATGGGATGACTAGAATAGCTTCATTACTCCTTGGACTTCCAGTCTGATTTTCTTCTCTTATACTGATTCTAGCTAGGGTAGGAGAACTCTTTTTTTTTGTGCCTGCCCACTCTTTGGCATGTGTTTGTCTTCCAGGAGAGCACCAATTTGCTCCAGTTGTGCCATAGCAATGTGATATACGTACGTGTATCCACTACGAACTACATAGAGACGAGCTGTGTGGTTGTGTAAGGTCATCTACAATGCAGAGTGTAGTGACTTTTTGGAGGGAAATGAGTTCCTACTCATAGGAATCACCATGCAAGCATGAAAGAGGGCGTCTTGAGTGAGTTGTGGTTTTTGTTGTTGTTTTTTTTAAATCTAGCGTACTTTATTAGACAATCTACTCTAGACACAGATCTACTAATCCTTCTTGTACTGTGTGGTATAGCTTTCTAGCTACTCCATTAGCTTGCCTGTGAGTCTGTAGAAGGGAAATCTCTCAAACTGTTCAATTTAAACTCTTTATCCTGAATCCTTCTCTGGCTCTGGTACATTTTGGCATAGGTGTACCAAGGTGAATAATTCTGTTGTTCTAAGTGCTTGTTTGCTATCTTTTTTATGTTTAAAATTGTTAGCTATTTAAGTTGAATTGTTAGCTATTTAAGTTGAGTCTTTCATGTTAAGTATTTAGTTTCTTTTTTGGAACTTGGTGATTGTGTATTTCATATATACAAAGTTACTGGCAAAGAGTAGAGTGGCTTCAATACCTCTTATGTGGAGAAAACTCCTTCCTTTATCTCTTTGAAAACATAGCTGTCATATTTGTTACTACATTATGAAGCTTCCATTTTATTGTGCTTAGGGTGATTTAAGACAAAGATCATAATCCTGAGGCTAAACCAACATTTGTAAGTATTCTGGTTTACCTAAAATATTAGTGTATTTTAGATGTGATGTATTTTAAAATAATGTGACCTGAATTTTGGAAAATTGTATAGGACAGATAGTAGCCTCCTATCTCACAAGTCTGTGCTTGAAAGCCTCAAACTAGGCAAGCTAGGCAAGCTGACAGAAATGTACCCTTACTGCTTCTGCAGACTGCAAGTATATTCATCCAGCACTTCCAAAGATTGTTTCTTTGGTTGACTTCATAGGGCTGGGATCTAGGATTCAGGGCCCCTCTATTGTGCCATTGTAAGGCCCCATCTGGAGTGCTGTGTCCAAGCCTGGGGCCCCCAGTACGGGAGGGAGGCAGAGCTGTTGGAGCAGGTCCAGAGGAGAGCCACAAAGATGATCAGAGGGCTGAAGCACCTCTATTATGAAGAAAAGTTGGGGGAGCTGAGCCTGTTCCTTTTGAAACCAAACATTTCAAACCTTATAGGCTAGAGCTGGAAGAGCTGCTTCCAGTCATCTCAACTCCTTACCGACTTTTTGCTCAAAGATTCAGGAGAGGAGCAACAGAATTCCAGCCCGGAACTCATAATAGCCAGCACCCCTAAAAAGGGGGTCGCATATCTTGGAGCGATAATATGGAATAACGACTCTAATTTGCCTTATTACCTGTGTCAGTATCCAGTTCTTGTGTTGTCTGTCAGTGAAACTCCACAGTGCTTTAGCACAGTGAAGTAAAATGAGATCAGTTCTTGAATGAAATTAGCAGATTCTTATCTGTATTTAAATAGAGAACAGACTGGAATGAATGAGCCAGAGTTGTGGTTTTTATCTTTGAGAGATCAGAGCAATGGAGAAGTCTCACTACGTAAGCTGTAACTGTCTAGCAAAACAGGGCACTATTCAGATCCAACTCCTAGAAAAATAACCATTAGCCCATTTTTGCCAAGATGTTTAGTGAATCTGTACATCTTGAATCCACAATCAATTTGCAAAGGCTTTGGATTATAGAAGATAGTTGGAGCTGCTGGGTTTGGGTATTCTGTAGGCATTTACAGCAAATTTATGTGATCTATGAAGATAAAAAGTATGAGAATTGTTTGTAACTGAAGTGATGATGTTACAACTGATTTGGTTATGAACCAGTCAGATGGTCTTCAATTTCTAAAAAGTAAGGAGAATCATCTCTTTGGTAAGGAAGAAAGCTTAGTTTCAAGGGCCTTCTTGTAAGGAAGAGGAAGTAATCTGCAGTGTTCTAAGGCAAGTAATGCAGAGACTGGAAGCTTCTCTTCCTTTAGAAGAAATTGACCCTCACTTTCCTGAAGTATGAGTGACTATATGAAAGAAAAAACAGAGATGATTTGCTAAGAGAAGATTTGCTGTCGTAGTCGTAGACTTTACTTTGCTGCTCTGACAGTGTCAGCAGTTATCACCATCTGTTCAACTTCTCTCAACTTCTCAATAGCTCAAGGAATGTACAAGATACAGTAGTATCTCCTTAGTAAAGGGACAACTAAAACACATATGCCAGGTATGTATCTATCATGTGCAGCTAGTAAAACCTTCAGCTGCATCATCCCTTCTCAAGAAGATCAGCCACAAATAGGTATGCAGGATGAGCCAAGTGTCAACCAGACCTATGCAAAACTTCTTTGGCAAAATATGGTTCAAAATATTTATTTTTGTTTAGTGCTATAGTAAATAGACTTTTGTAAGCATCTAATGTCTGTTTGTTCGTGCTGAGAATGACTCATTTTTCTAATAGCCCCAAAAAGAAATCCTTATCTATAGAGTTAGAAATGTTTTCATTTTCTTGATAAAGATCATTCCAATGTAGTGGCATACATGCAAAAATCTTTCATTATTGAGTCACGTTTTGCAAATATGGTGTGTATGAGCACTGCAGGGTCACAGGATGTATTGTAACTATCTATCTCTTTTCTTTTGCCCCCAAAACACTGACATCCCACTTTCAATTATATATGTTTTTTCATTTTTAATGTGGATGTAATCCCATAAATTTCTATGTATACTAGTTTGTCTAGACTCGTAAGATAACATAAGAGTATGTTCATAGATTTGATGATCACATCTTGGTTAGCAGGGAAGAGTGGTTCTTAAGCTGTGCTTGTCATATAAATCTTTTCAGGTGTTCCACGGTATGCAGTGAGCAATACTATGATGACTTAAATGTGACTGTCATAGGACTATTACATTTAGCAACTAAAGATTTGTCTTGAGGAGTTGGTCCACAAGGTTACTGAGAGGGTAAAATAGAAAAGAAAAAAAGGAGGCCAAGAGCTCTGCAGCTTTAGCAAATAGAGTGCCACTTTTTTTTTTTTTTTTCTAGATCATTTTAAACACATTCCTCTGGCATGTGTTCCACTGTATTTGCTTTAAAGTTCAGAATATCAAGCTGTCTGGAGGCTTGGCAGAATAAATGAATGTGAATTAGAAACTCTTAAGAAGCCTTTTAGACAGTTCTACAAGATATATTGGATTTTCCATCCTCTAGCATTCGCTATTTCAGTTTATTGGGTTCTTCTTTCACAATCTTTCTTAGAAGCTATTTTGTTAATTAGGTGAAAAGTTCACCTCTTTAGTACCGTGCTGCTCTTTTTCTAATGAGTTGTTACCCTTTCTGTATCACTTAATTTCCACTGTTTAAATATTTTCATTAATATTGATTCCGAAGGTATATAAACACTTCTCAAATCTAAAAGATTTGCCTTAAGCTGACCTATTTTCATTTTCTTTTGCATCTGACTTCAGTGGAGCTTTATTTCACAGCTCTTAAAATACTCTGTCCGGGGCGCAGGATTTCCAAAAGTGTAGGCCAAGCAGATGTATTCGCAAAGCAGGCTCTGTTAGGTAACTGGTCTGGTAGCCAACCATTTTCCCTTGAGAATGTGCACATTGCGTGGTCTGTCCATTCTGCCCTCATCCAGATGCATTTGTGTGCAAGTGTGCACTAAGGCAGTCTTTATAATCTGTTGTGTACTTGGCAGTGAGTTTGTCTTGACAGTCTACGTTCTGTGGCCTACTCAGGGATTTGCTGGTGGTGTTTTGACTGTGTTAGGGCACAACAGGAGATGTAGAGTTTCAGGAGCTGCTGGACCATCTCAAAACCCAAGGCAATGTCCCTGCTCTTGCCCTGCAAATTGTCCACTGCAGGCACACGAAGGCTGCTGGAAGTACGTGAAGTCTTTGGCAGCTGATGAAGCTTCCAGAGCAAATACTGTTTTTGGAAAGTGCAGCTGGGAGAACTCATTCTTACCAAAGAGTGATGGTTGTAAAAACCAATACAATGACATACAAATATAGAGTAACTCTCTGAAACTTAGACTGTGACTGGTGACTTCCACAAAACTAATTGCTTTCTAGAAAGCCTCTCCCACATAGGTTAAGTTTTAAAAGTTTATCAAGAAGGTTATGTCAGTGATGCTATTTATGCTATATTTAAATGTTTTGGCTGCAAATACTTTGTGTTTGAATATTGCATCTCTGAGAAGTCATTTTCAAAATTATTAGCTCTAATAATGCTCATTTCAGAAAGGACGGGAGAGATTAAATCACTTCCCTGAATGTGTGTTAATTTCTGGTGAGTAATGCTTCACACAGTGATTAGTGCTATTTTTGCATCTCCTGTAATTCATCATAATTAAATTCATCACCTAGTGCCAGGTGCATTCAAACGTATCCATAACGTTGCAGCTTTTGCTTGGTAAAACTAGCTGCAAAGCACTGTAAGCCTCTGATAATATGTAATCAATTGTTATAAATCAACTGTATTTCCATTGTTTTGGAAGATGTTTTGGCACTGCATTGCTTTATTGGATATGAAATCTGAGATTTTAATGATATGAATGCTGCTGTTTAATTGAGCTTTCCAAAAGTGCATAGCCCTTCCTCCATTCTGAGACCGTGGCGTGTAAGTTCAGCATAAGATCTAAAAGAAATGGGAACATGTGACAAGTGCAGTATTTTGTGATTTATGTGGCATCTTACAATAGTGCTGTGAGGAACCTTTGCAGAACAGCAATTTCTGCACAGCCATGTGGTAATCTGTTACCATCTTAATAGCAGCCAAACTGTTGAAAATATCAGATACAATCATTTCTTATTGCAAAATTGAAGCATTTTGTGAAGAATGTAGATATATGTACTTTTAACTTGTGTGAAAAGATTGTTTTCCTAATTGGGAAGTGTTTCCTTTGATTCTGTTATTTAACTTAAAAGTTAAGGGTTTCGTTTTATTGCTTTTTTTTTTTTTTTTTTTTTTTTTTTAGTGCAGTCATGATATTTTATTCTTTCCTGATGGGACTCTTTCATCCAAGGTTGGTATCATTTAATTAGTTTCCAGTTTCAGCTCAACATTTTTGTTTGGCAGTTTTTTCAGTGTTTCTCTGAGCTGCAAAATATCTGCTCCATTATTCATTCAGAGATTCATATTTCCTGACCTCTTTTTGGTGCTTACAGTTCCAGGATAAAATTGCCTCATTACTTTCGCTGTGACAATTCAAATGTAGCCCTGAATTCCAAACTCAGAAACTTATCCTATTCAGTCTTTTTTCAGATTGACAGCAGCGCACAGAAATTTTCTTACCTGCTTAAATCTTTAAGACTTTACAAATAATATAGAAAGACTAAAAATAGTTTAGGATTTCAGTGGCTATATTTGGAGGCAGAAAGGCCAGTGAGTGATTTCTTCTTAGGGTGTGCTTTCATAAAATGCTAATCATGTGGGATAGGATCCAGTCTACCTACCTAGCTTGTTTCTGGATATTGCAAATCTACATCTTACTATCAAATTTGCATCTGCGTTTTAGACGTCCAGTGAAGAAAGCCTCTTAGAGCACCTGCATTCCCTTCCAAACATATGGAAACCTTTGAAGTGCTCCAGAGAGCGATGCTTTCTGCTAAAGATTTGTTTATGCAACAGTTACACCACTGGCGTGTGTAAAAAGGAGGGTTGGATGTGATCTGCATGGAATTCCATCCAGAAGCATTTCCATGGGTTTTTCATCCTGTCACATCATTGGCATAGACAATTCAATAGTGATTATTTGTGAAAACTTGCTTTAGCTGGAAACCAGATAAACAAAGAGGATTTCTTCTTAGAAAACAGATACTTTTAAAAATACTGTTATTTATAGCAAAGGAGTTATGATTTTTTTTCCAATTCAGCAGCAGTTCCTCTACATGCAACATTCACATGAAAAATGTGAAGTATTCTTTGTAGTGAGCTAAAGAGAGCAATGTCAACAGTGAGAACTCTGTACAGTAGTTACAGATTGATGGGAAAAAAAAGATGTAGGGCACTGATTGGTGTTATAATCTTGCTAATTTGAAAGTAACTTTTTAGTAATATTTTCCATTTAGAGATTTGAGAGTTAATTCTCAAATAAGTGAGAAGCAAAAAGTAGATAAACTTGTAAAATACAGAAATGAATTACAAGAATTCACCATCTTGAAGACAAGAGGCAAACGTGTTTTTCTAAAGGTGATGGGCAACATGGCTCTCTAAGCAAATTATTTTGAGTAGATTTCAGCTTGGCTTGGGTTAACATTGTTAACTTTATGGATCTGAAAAGAACAAAATTGAGAATGAAAAAGTACCATGATCGGGTTGGTGAGGTTGTCCAGAAAAGCTGTAGATTCCCCATCCCTGGTGGCATTCAAGACCAGGTTGGATGTGGCCCTGGGCAGCCTGATCTTTTGGAAGGAAAACCTACCTATGGCAGGAGGGTTGGAACTGGGTGATCTTTAAGGTCTTTTTCAACACAAACCATTCCATGATACTATGAATTCATGCTGCTTTTACTATTGCTTTGTTGATGATAAGATGAGGTCCTTATTGCAATTTAGTATTGCTTTCAGATGAAAAGTAATTAACTTTTAATCCACTTTCAAGGTGAAATACATCATGTTGTTTAAGTTTGTAATTCTACATTTCTTTTAAGTTTTCAGTGTTTGTTTTTCCTTTTTATTCTAGTTAAATGATTTTGCAGCAAGCATTTTAATTCTATAGAAATGTGCAACAGATCTATAGTAAGTCAGTTACAATAATATAAGCATAAAACTAATGAATTGACACATTTATTGAGAAAGAAGCTAAGGTGACATATGGATGTTTATGAATTATGGATATTTCACATAACAAAATATTGCCAATATTGCCAGGTTAATAATTCCCACTAAACCATGTCCCTCAGTACAACATATAAATATTTCTTGAACACCTCTCTGGGCAGCCTGTTCCAGTGCCTGACCACTCTTTTGGAGAAATATTTCATAATGTCCAACATGCATCTCCCCTGGTGCAACTTGAGGCCATTCACTCTTATTCTATCGCTAGTTACACAGGAGAAGAGGCTGAGCCCCACCTCACCACAATTTCCCTCCAGGTAGTTGTAGAGAGCGATAACATCTCCCCTGAGCCTCCTCTTCACCAGACTAAATGAGGCAAAAAGACAACATCTCCCTACCTTTTCCCTTCCCCTTGCCCCAGTTTCTTCTCAAGGTGTGGGTCCATGGGTACCTTCACCCCTTTGTCCTGGAACAATGCCGAACCAGGCCAAGCTGTAACAAGAGCGTGGACTGTTATGTTTTACCCCGGTGCCTACTATGCAGAGGCATTTTAAGTAGATCTCTCTCTCTTTTTTGCTGCAGCTGGGCATCCCTGCTTATACTGTGGCACATTCATATGCTGAGAAGTGAAATACATTTTTACATTTTCTGATGTTAAACTGAACTCCATTCAGTCACTAATTTCTTTTGAATTATCCTCAAAACTATGTCTGAACATCATTTCGAAAGCTAAGTGTAGTGGTGGCTTGGCTAGACCTTTCATGGATTGTCTACTTTCTTTCATTCCTCTGCCAGGGTTTTGTTATTTACCATTACTTACTCAACAGCAAGTATCTCTTTTGGCAATTCAAAGAGATTAGTAGACCAGAACCCAAATCATATGTTGCGTCTCCCACCTCAAAAAAAGAAGAGAAAAAGAAATTGGAATTATTATTTTCATACAATTCCATGAATTAATAATAATAATAAAAAGATCAGCAAGAGGTAACCTTAAATAATAGAGTTGAACCTTTGAAATAGTCTCTTCATTACAGCTGAGAAAAGCTGCTGCAGCTCAGTTCTTTAGCTTATATGTAAAATTGGAGTGAATGAAAAATGGAGCAAGGAGGAAGGAGAATCATTCCTTCAGCTGGCTGCTTTAAAAGGAGGGCTTCATTAAAAAAAAAAAAAAAAAAAAAAAAAAAGCCAAGAAACATTGGGTATCACCTTTTAAGATGAAAATGAAAAGAAGTTAAGTGAATAGGATTCTGTTAACTGGATAAAATGATATTCAGTTGATAGTAAAAAATCTTGAAGTGACAGATTCTAAGTCTTTTGGATAATATTGAAAGTCACTGTATGTCCTTAAAGACCTCTGAGGATACAGTGCACCTCAGCTCTTAATCACTGACAAAATTTTGGCTATGAGACCTGATACAACATATGGCATACTTGCAGAAGTTCAAAGACTGTGTGTGTCACTACCAGCAGATCACAGCTATAATGCTGAGTTTGAAGTATCTGGTTATGGATTGCTGTCAGGAACTTCTGAAAAAAACTTAACCATAGGTTCAGGTTGTGCAACTTCTCAGCACATTTGCTGAAGGGAAATCTCTCTGTTATGGCTGGCATAAGCACAGGCCTAGGAGCCAGGAGGTCTGGGTCTATTTGTGGACTCCTGCTGTGACCTTGGACAAGTCAAGTGAACCTCTCTGAGCTTCTACATATGCAGTATTAGATCTATTATTAGACAAATGCATTGCAAAATGTTGTTATTCTGGTCACCATTCTTCTCTTCTGAGAGCATCTTCACTTTCAAAGCAATGGGGATGTTAGAAGAACAAGCAGGAGAAAAATTGGAGTTTTTTTTTCCATATGGAAACTGCATTAGTAACTCCTCCAACTTCAGCGTGCTTAACTTTAGTGTTACAGGCTTTCCTCCAAGGAGTGAGTGTCACCCTGTATGCAGATGGATGCAGACCCCTTTCCTTCTACCTCACTCCTCATCTTAGACTCTGAGCAAATACCACTTCTCCCTCTTTATAAGGCATCTCCTTGATTCTCTGCCCAGACCCTAATCAGTCAGAATACATCACCTCAGGGCTCCTTCTTGAACTCTGTGTGTTCCCAGGGCATCTCTGTGCAGGAGGGGGATGTGGAAGGATAACTTACAATATTTTCCATGTAAGTCCCCGTGCAGAGAGAGGACCATTGCTAGACCACTGAGGGACCTTAATAAAACACCCCAGGTGTCGGTGACCCCCATGGACCTGGACAGCTTCACTAGGGCTCTGCTTTCTCCATGCAGAGAGACAGGATGGTGACACACTGGAACAGGTTGCACGAGGAGGTTGTGGATGCCCCATCCCTGGAGGCATTCAAGGCCAGGCTGGATGTGGCTCTGGGCAGCCTGGTCTGGTGGTTGATGACCCTGCACATAGCAGGGCGGTTGAAACTAGGTGATCATTGTGGTCCTTTTCAACCCAAGCCGTTCCATGATTCTGTGATTCTATGAATAAGTAAGTCTGCCAGGCTAGTCTAAAGCAATGTTTCTGCTAGTTTTCACTTGATTTAATGAAAGTACAGCCTTGATGTGGCAGCTGCAAAGGCTGTTCACAGCTGACTGCTGAGCACTGCATGCTTAGTACATGGTGCTTTGAACACCATATACGCTTTTCAGCAGCAAACCCACTTCCAAAAGCCCCTGCTGAAAGAGTGGTGTGGAGATATTGTGATAGATTATCCGCTCTCACTTGTGGGCACTAGAGGGCAATACAGTCCCTTAAATCTCAGTATAAGCACTTGCAGCTTGAGGGTTATAATTCGGATTGACGTTTCATTTACATGAAATTTTAGCAGTCCATCCGTTGCTAATCATATAAATTTCTGATTTTAACTACCAAAAATATTAGTTTTATGTTACAGACGGCATGAATAAGTAACAGCACTGTCTTAAAGAGGCAAAAAGAGGGGATCGTGGATGTGTCCTTTCTCTTCATATTGTAGCTCACTCTGACCCGTTTCCTGAGCTATGATGGAGAATTTACACAGAGGTGACTGCACGTTTCCTTTCCAGCCACAAAGCAGGTGAAAGTTTTGTCTCTAGTAATAGCTATGTAGAAAGCAAAAAAAAAAAAGAAAAAAAAGAGAAAGTGGATCTTTGAATCCACTTGGAAATGACAGACAGTGTTCTTCTTTGTGCTCCGGGGGTGGTTTTTGTGCAGGAGGTGGTGGGTGGGTTTGATTTTCTGCTATCCTTGCACAATGAGAAAATAATAGTTGGAACATGAAAATTAAGAGCTGTTTTCTTTACTGTCTGAGACAGGGAACTGTGAAATTCCATCAATATCGCAAGCAGCAGAGCCGTGTTTTTGTTAGGCTGTTCTGCTGCAATTTTTTGTTTCCTGTAGCAGCTCTGACAGATAGAATAGCAGCAGGAGGTAGAAAAATTAAAGGAAT
The DNA here is from genome assembly GCF_987193195.1 of Phasianus colchicus. Lineage (NCBI taxonomy): Eukaryota > Metazoa > Chordata > Aves > Galliformes > Phasianidae > Phasianus > Phasianus colchicus. Next base: position 38,350,161 of record NC_143437.1, on the reverse strand, counting down.
TAACCTGAATTCTTGCTGCGGGGTTTCACCGCAGAACAGTAGTGGGAGGCAAAAATAATAGGAGCACATTGCCATAAGGTAGAAAGTTAATAATGTAGAAAACTGCGTAAGATCTCAAATGTTTGATGTCACATGCTGTGTAATAGGATCTAGCTGTCCCTGGAACTCATAATTTTCAAAGAACAGCTGAGAAGAGGTCCTAGTGCCTCAGATCTCTGCAAACTCTGGTTTTTCAGCCTAAAGGAAATTATGGAATTGATATCTATATGAATATATAACTGGAATCCTCAAGTATTGCTGTAATCCAAGAACTAGAGCCTGCCCTTCCAGTCATACCTGTTACTGTCTCTGCTCAGCATTTTGGGGGATTTACATCTTTGGCACTTCACAGTTCTGTGAACTGTGTTGAATGAACATTTGCAAGTGTCAACTTTGTCTCTAGTAAAGAAGTTTTGCAGATGTTGTTGCACCGGCAGACTGCAACTCTCTCAAATTTACTGTTTAAAATGCAGGTGGTTTTTTTTTTTTTCTGTACAGCTTATGTTGGGGAAAAAAACCAAGGTAGGTCAGCAGAAGCATTTCCTACCAGTGTAACAGGTGTCCTGGGCTTTTTTTTCTGGTAGTTTTATGCTTTACAGACAAGATATTTTTTTCACAAACCTAACTGTTTCAATTGTTCAAGTGAAACCCCAGAAGTGCAGATGTAGCAAGCGGTAGCAGCTGCCCTGCTCCACCAAAACCTGAGCTAATCATTACAAGGCAAGGAAAGGAACAAGCTAATTTTTTCTGGTACCACAGTTTTTACTTTAACCATCATGGGGTATGTCCATACATAAAATGAAGGTGTGATTTTAGCTGCTTTAGTCAGCTTGTTCCAACCAGCTTTGAAGACACGGATTTTAGCACATACTAGCATCCAGCCTGCCTGACAGGATTTCCAGAGGCTTCTGCTCCCATGGCTATCTGCTACAGGAGCATTCACTACTGCTCTCCCTTCCCTGCCACGATCACCCTGGCTGGCACGGCTGCCTTGGCCCCAGCATCAGCCAAGCCTGCCCTCTCTCAAGGTGTCAGCAAAGCCTCAGCATCCTGCCTGGAGGGGAAACAGCTCTCCACTGTGCCTTCATGGTGCCACAATTTATAACTTCTGACCCCTGTGTGTTTTAAAGATTTGAGACCTGATGCTGCCCTCAAATAGCCCATTTTTTCTTCACACTACCTTGCATCTCACCATTCTCAGGCAGACTTGCTCTCATTTGCATTCTCTTTTCTATCCCAGTGGGCCTAATACTGATAAGCTCCTTTGTGCCTGCTTTGCCAGCACAGTATGCTGCATATTTACCTGCCCTTCTAATTATAGTTTAAGTATTTTGTTTCACTGATGGTTTGTTAATAAGTTTTAAAGCTGAAGCCTTTTCTCAGGTGATAAATGTTATTTCAATTATGCACTAATGCATTAGTGGCACTTCTGGTGGGGTGAGATCGCTTGCCAGAGAAAAATGTTATTTACAATAAAGATGCTTAATGGATGTTGGCATATGCGGAATCATAATGTTGTACTCTCATGACAGTCAGTGAAAACAAAGGCAAGCAGCAAAGATTTCTTCCTACTTTGTCTCCTAAGGGTGCAAGCTTTTGCTTGGGGACTTTATGCTAAGGAATCTTTGACTTCTCTAGTGCTTGAAGAGCTTGGGGCAAGTTGTAGGAACCATTAAAAACAAGCGATCATTAGATGTATATGGAGAAAACTTAGCCAAGATACTGGATTTACCATTCTGCTCCTTACAGTCTTCAGACATACTGAGATCTCAGTAATACTAAACCATCATTCTTTCTATTGCATGGAACCTAGGAGTGGAGCCTTCAGCTGGTGTGTGCACTTTTTGGTTGCTTGAACACACGCAGAGAGAAGCCACAGCAGCAGAAATCAGTTATTGAGAAAACTTGTCTTGGAGAGCATTTCCTGAAAGCAGTCTCAAAGTATTTTCCTTGAGCTAAGTGAATAACTTCAGTCCATTCTCTCCGCAGCCCTTCTGTGAGATCATATTCTGCAGTGAAGTTTTGCTACCATGCATGAAATATTACTGTTTTAATTCCTACCACAAAAGAGCTGCCAAGACTTTTCCAAAGATGTTCAGATACTCAGATAAACTTAGACAGGAAAAGTGAGTTTTCCAGACAAATGCAAGTTAAGCAGTATAATCACCAATAGATTCCCAAATTAACTGTAATATGGTGAGTATTGTCCAGGCATGCTTGATATTCTGAGAGCTTCCAGTGTGTGAGGCTTGTTCCAGTCATCATCTCGAATCCATTTTCCACTGAAAAAACTTGACTGAGAATAGGATTTAGCTAGATTCATACTGAGGGGATGTTTCACTCAGCGAATCATTGTTAAAGACCAACAATTGGAAGTTGTATATCTTGAAGTGTAAAAGAGTGTACTAGTAGGCCATATGGAAACAGTTGTGAGTTTTATGAACAACTGATAGGATACAAATGTCTTTTTTTGTCTCTTCCTGTAGTAAACACTTAGCGAAGGAACCCAGCTTCAAATCCTACACTTGCTTTGTGTTAGCAATAAACAGCCATTTGTTAACAATGATCTGTTTTGATAACTCTGTTCTTTGACATTTAGGGTTTCTTTCTTTGAAATTGTTTCTCCATGCTACCCAAACTGCAGTTAACTCTTCTTAGGTCACTGGCAGAGCAGCTAGGAGCTCTTCTCTTCAAATTTATTTGTGCTCCTCTGTATCCACAATATTTAGCATTCTCAGACTTAACATTGCTTCCCAGAGTACTTTCCAGAGCATTCAGCAGTACCTCTTTGCAGCTTGGGTATGAGGAAATGTGGCTTTTCAGCTTCTGTAGACTGTGAAGGACTGGAGGATGAGAGGGTCAAGGTGCAAAATCATTGTATTGAAATTCAGGTACAGTGAAGGAATCACAAAGCATAAATCTGCAAGGCATTATGGACAGCTGCATAGGTGCTTCCTTGTATCACTCTTGTCCCACTTTAGAGTCCAGAAGGTAAAGCCTGTTAGGCTGAGTACAACTGAAGGCAACAGATAAGGATAGACAGTTGTTCTGGAATGTACAGCCTCCACTATGAAGCGCTTGCCTAGCAGTATGGCAGAGAAAATGCAGATATCTTGGAGAACTGTCTTTTCCTTATTTACATGGTGACCAAAGCTGGTCACCCAAGTTCTCATGTATGTTTCATGCTGATGATCACACTGCCACGGTAACTTTTAGCAGTGTTTTACAATGTTAAGAACACGCACACGTTTCACAATTTCATTAAATAGTTAAGGAATAAGGGAATTTTTATTTATTTCTGGTTGAAGGGTGAAATCTTGAACAGAACAACATTTACTTCCTCTGTTTAAACTGCATTTGCTTTGTTTGAAACTGAAGCTCAAAGCAGAGGGCTTTAAAGCTTACCTTTGGCTGGTTATTTTAAGCATTTTGTGGGCTGCAGCAGAGTAGGAGGGTATCACTGGCAAATAAGCTTTGTATTTTTAACAGGGAGTCTTGTGACATTTCGGTAAGTTGAATCGTTATGCAGCAGAAGGACTGATATGTGTAGCAGCACTTCTCATGTGTGAGCTTCTTCATTTGGAAAAAAAAAAAAATTGTTCCTTTGATAGTAATGTAACTTTTGCATCATCCATGCAGGATCAGATGGAGAGACCTACTGGGTCGTATCCTGCACTAATGTAAAACAGTATGTCCAAGAAACATGCTGTTGATTCTGTCCAAGGATTTGTTGAGGCTGTTTTAAAATAAGAGCAAGACTGACACTGTTGGGCAAAGCTTTAACTTAGGACAACGTTTTCTTAGGATTTCCATGAACTTGAATGTGTCAAGAAAATGATTCACTTTCTCAGGGAAAGTTTCCCCTTCCCCCTCCTCTCCAAAATAAATAGAGCCTAAAAGGGACTCAGTTGCTGCTAATCTGTCGTTGAATCTTCCCTGTGAGTTTTGCAATGCTTCCAGCCCAAAGTAATACAAGAAAGAAACTCCTTACTAAGTTGATACTCAGGAAATATTTACATGAGAAATATGTTGCTGGTTTTGCTTTAACAGTAAACTCACTGGGCACCTTATGCAGGAAAGAGTTTGACAAATTATCTATAAAACAACTACCTACAATAAAAAAAATTAAGTGGAGAGTATTATTGATGGATGTGCAAGTCAGAGGAAGGTTTCAAATTGCTACCCTTAAAGCTGTGCCAGCTCTGCAGAGCTAAAAGAATTTCTGGTTGCCATTTTCACTGAAATGAATGAGAAATAGGACAGGTGTGTATTCTAATAGTCACTTTGCAACGACTCAATAATAATGGATGAGGAAAGTTAGAAATGAATTTGAATTCTGGGCTCTGCACTGGAGATGAGGAACAAAACCAAAGTACACCTGCCAATCATGGAGGGCTTGAGATATCTGCACCCAAGTGCCACTGAATTTAGAAGTCAGAATTGAGTGCAATTCTAAAACCAGAATTTGGTTTGTGATCATGTGCCTTTTAGGAGCTTACTGCAGAATTAGACAAAAGATGGCAGAAAAGCATACCACAGAGTATTCAAACTATCCCATCTATAACACAGTGCACTGTTTGACGGCTTTTAGCCCACAGACTTTGTAGCCTGGTTGAAATATTTTCTTGAAATCTTCCTGATTCCTTTAAACCTTGAAAAATGTGAGCCAAAATATATATTTTTAGCTGGTCAGTAAGCAGTTTAGGGGATTTATTCCTATCCCATGTGTTTGTTTTACATTACTTATTTTTCTTTTTTTTTTTTTAATATCTGTCAAAGTTGTGAATGGTGTTGCTAAAATTACTTTCAATTCATATGGCTTCCAAAAATACCATATTTTTTTAAAAAAATAGGAAGCTAGATGACTAGTCCTTAGTTTGCAGAGTGGAAAAAGAAGCTGCATATTCAATATTACACTTTTCAGATCACTTTCTCACTCCCTTAGTTTCCTTAGTAAAAATATTATCAAGTCTATAAGTCATTCAAGCCTGGATTGTCGACATCTGGTTTGGTGTGGCATATTAAGAGAAAGTTTCCCATACTGCAGGTGTCCACCTACTGTAGCAGCTCCTATGAAAATTCCTTATTCCCAAGATCTTCAGTACGAGCTCCTGATGGTGTCCTAGAGACAATTAAGTGAAAAGGTGGGAGAAGGAAGATGTATTAGTTCCTGTCTGAAGAGCTCACTGTGTCTTTCACTGAATGTTGACTGGATGGAATCCTTTCTCCCATGACAAATACATTTCATCTCCTCTCCAGTGCAGAAACAGATCTCACCCAAGAGTTTTTTTCCACTGATGCTAGCTAGCTTTGCATCATACTGCAAGAAAATACTTTCTTGGGAGACAGCAGGGAGGTATTTTTCATATGCTAACAACTCTTCAGAACAACTAAAACCCAGGTCCCCCTTTACACTTTACTTTAGTATCATCTTTTGATCTGTTTTAAATACTGTCAGCAATCGAAGTGTTTTTACCTTTTGCTGCCATGTAGCTTATTTGCAAACTAATTGATGAACCCTGTAACAGTCTGGAAAAACAAAGCTCTGCTTCTGTCTGTCCTCACAAGGAAAAGTTACTCATTCATCCTCCAGCTCTACAAGTCTGTTACAGTATCACAGAATCACAGAATGGCCAGGGTTGGAAGGGATCTCAAGGATCATGAATCCCCAACCCCCCTGCCATATGCAGGGCCACCAACCTCTTCATGTAATGCTAGGTCAGTCTGCCCAGGGCCCCATCCTGTCTGGCCTTGAACACCTCCAGGGACAGGGCGTCCACAACCTCCCTGGGCAGCCTGTTCCAGCACCTCACCACTCTCTCTGTAAAGAACTTCCCCCTGACGTCCAACCTAAATCTCCCCTCCCTCAACTTAAAACCATTTCCCCTCGTCCTGCAGTTATCTACCCTTTCAAAGAGTTGACTCCCCTCCTGTTTGTAGGCTCCTTTTAGGTACTGAAAGGCTGCAATGAGGTCACCCCGCAGCCTTCTTTTCTCCAGGCTGAACAAGCCCAGCTCACTCAGCTTGTCCTCATAGGGGAGGTGCTCCAGTCCCTCGATCATCTTTGTGGCTCTCCTCTGGACCCTCTCCAACAGCTCCTTGTCTTTTTTGTACTTTAGCAGATTGTTGGAATACATGTAAATTTCCATGCAAATACTGTGACTTTAGGGCCAGCCAAAGTGCTAAGTGATGTTTTCCTTGCATACCTTAGTCTGTGGAGCATTGGATAAGCATAAGCAGGTCTAATTTCTCCCTGAGACCTAATACCTGGTTATAAGCAACCCCCTGGGATACCCATGCAGATTCCAGGCACAGGGAGACTATTTTGGGAAGAGGTTCTGCAACACCTCTTGGTTTGGATTCCTAGCCATCTTGGAAGTAAAAGAAGCAAGGGGCCTTGGTTTGTCCCACATCTGTTTCAAGTACTAGCCTTAAACATAGACAAGGCATTTATTCTTGTAAGGATAGTACTATGGATGGTGAGGGGGGAAAACAAACCAGAAAACAGTAGGCTACGGCATTTCTCGTTGGCAGCTGAGGCTCTGAGCGAGAGCTTGACAGTAATAGCCAACATTTCCTTTTAGCAACAAACCCCTGCCTGTGCAGTGGGTCTCTAAAACTGCGTAGCAGAAGAGGCAAGCTTAGTTTGCCACTCTGATTTGATTCAGTTGGAATATACCCTATTCCTCTAGTTAGGATAGATTCTCCTTTCCTGCCTGTCATCTCAGTCCTGCTGCCCAGCAACAGGTAAATTTGTGCTTTTGTGAAAATGCCTGTGATGAGGCAGCATTTTTCATTCTTCTCTGACACCAAGCTCTGAGATGAAAAAATGCTAATATAGCTGGTGGGACTTTTCTTCCTCCCCAGGTCCCTCTGTTTTATAATCCTACTGTGTTTCTTAATTAGCATGCTCCTTCAAGTTTGAATGCTTTTGCATTTTTGTGTAATAATAACTTTGCTAGGTACCAATGGTAACTACATTTCTAGGACTGTAAACATGTAAGTCACTCATATGAAATATTCCTCTTACTTGTCCTAATAATCTCACAGCTTTCTATTTCTTTTTGGGTTATTGAAAGACAGCACACACAGTGTACATCTGTACGGTTAGCAGTGCTCTTTCCATGCACCATCCTGACTCCACTTTTGTCAGAGACTCACCCCCATTACAGTCTCTGCTTAGATGACTCGACACTAACAACAGCCACAATTCATGGCAGCAAATGCCAAATATGCCTCATAGTACTGCAAGCAGAATTACTTGTCTCAGCTCTGAAAGGCACAACTGAGAGAGCCAAATCAAAGCAATCTCCGAGTGATTGCAACAACCAGACAAAAAGGCTGAATAAGGGAGAAAAGCCCTATCATGCTTTGTGTGAACATATAATGCATTTTGGTGACTTAAAATCTAATTCTAGTGCTCTGGCAAAGACCTTTTTGGAAAGGCAGGGCAGCAATTTTTATTCTTTTTCTGATGAAGGTCAAACCAAAGAGAAGTATTCTAGATTGGCTATATATTTTATGCAACATCAGTCACTTCAACAGTCTGAAATAAGTTCCAATAGGATCTTCTCATATTTGTTCAGCATAATGCACTGATTATGAACAAATGCAAAGGCATCACGAAGAAACAAAACTAAATGCTGTATTACTAGAATTACTTAAATAAATTAACACTTTTTTCCCTCTTGTCTTTCAGTTCTGCAAGACAATGGTGAGTTTTCTATGAAGTGCCTTAGTAAAGAGTTTTTGCAGTATTTTTTGTGATGTATGTACAAGCTATAAATATGACGTTTTGAAGACCTACACGTTTTTTATATTGTTCCTATATCTATATTGCATCTGAAGATCAGGTGTCAGACAGCTGTTCAAAGATGAGACAAGCCTGCGTGCTTTAATCCCTTGCTCTGCTTTTCATCCTCTACTGAAAACCTCCCACATTCCCAGGACTGCAGTACAATATTGAGATGCCATCATAAGGAGATTTTTAGCAAGTCTATTTAATACTAACACAGCTGCTAATGCTTTCTCTTCTCTTTTTTACTATACATCATGAACTTCCATTCCTTTCCCTTTTGGTTTTTTTTTTTTTTTTTTTTTTACTAATTATTGGATTTGTAAGTGATCTCTCATTTGTATATTACCAGATTTTGATGTTTGTCAAATGTAGCGACAAATTGTCAGCATTTGGATGTCAAACCTAGCTGTTTTGAGTACTGATCAAGTCACCTTAAGCAATAACAATACGGCAAGCAGAGCTTCCATAGTCTTATTTCCACTGAAATCCTTTGAGTATATAAATAAAAGCAGCTGAGAGAAATACTCACAAATTCGACCTAAAATCACCATCAAATCCTGCAGGAGTCCCAGTGTGTTAACCTGGGGTGGCTGAGTGAGTCCTGGTGGCATATCAATACCATACTGCATTTACACTGAGTTTCTGTGTACTAGTGCATCAGTGTAGGGTAAGCCTACAGATGGATAGCAAGAGATACATATGCAGTATAAATTTATAGCTTATATGAGTGCCTGCAAAGGGCTGGTGTTGATAAACCTGCGCTTTGCCTGGAGAGCCAGGGGATGCTCGTGTTCTATCACAGACAGATTCTCTACAGGCAGTGTAAGGCTCCCATGCAGATACTTTATAATTTATTTCCACCATTTTCTACATGCATCAGTTCATCCACATCACTGAGCACTTTCCTCAGCTGTTGTTGAGAAGATGGAGCTATGTTTTAGTTTCTATAATTCAGCTGCACTACTACTTTTTCTGAATCTTTTGGATTGGAGAAAGTAACATTTGTCTCATGAGATTTAACATAAAATAAATGAAAATAGATATTGTCAAGCAAAGCAATAGGCTACATTCTTGATCACAAACTTGAAAACAGTTACAAAGAAGAAGATTAAATTAAAGATAAATATTAGCTAGCTGTCATCTAAACCTTTTTTTCTGAGACATCTCTTGCTATCGCAAAGGCTAATCAGATCAAGGGTGCTGCATTGTAGACTATTGTGGGTTCTATGCATGCAAATCTCTATACCGAAGATTCTGTCTCATACTTAAGGCGTTGTCAGGATGGCAAAGTGTACAAATGATATGTCAGATCAATTCTAGGACCTCCACTTTCTTAATTATCAATTTAGGGAAATGTATTTGCCTGGCTTGGCTGCTAATGTGATCGAGACATAAATATCAGTGTCGTGTATGTGCTTGTAGGATTGTTCAGGCCTGTCTAGGTTGTTCTGTGCAAAGCCTCTTCTCACAGGATAAAACAGCCATATTATAATTGCTGATCACATTGCAATCTCTTTCTATCCCAGAGACATAATGATTTGTAGTGTGAACATTTTTGTAAGAAAATTCAATTTACATGTTATGAAAGGCATTATCTGCAGTGTTTCGATTTTGCAAATACAGTTGTTGACTGTCAGGAATATGGGATTAAAGCATTAGAAAGTGAGTTAGTATTTTTTAGTTTCTTCTTTTCTTTCCCTAACTTTTGTCAGTTATTGGCAGGACAAATATTATCAGACCACCAAATTAAAAGAAACATCTCACTGAATCTTCCTGGTTCCACAGTTTAGTAGCATAATTCCCTGTAACAATAAATCCTTAGTTTATCAGGAGGCTCCTCCAAAAGTAATGCCTCTGTCAGAGGCTGATGGTGGTGGTATGGCAGTAGAGGCTGTACCTTCCCACCACTGTTCTGTTTTGTTGCAAAACTGCATCTGTGACAGATGGCAGCAGAGGAGCAGTCTGACAAAATGGCGTCTGACGTAGAAGTGCATATGAAACAAAGGTGTGTCACTCAATTCCTCTATGCTAAAAAAATGGTGCTCATTGATATTTTTTGATGCATGCTGAGTGTTTCTGGAGGTGAAACTGTGGATGTTGGCATGATGAGATGGTGATCGGGCAACGCTGGCTGTGGGTCACCTTTGCTGGTGCAGATCTTTATAAGCGCAGCGTGCAGGCTCTTGTTCATCACTGGCAAAAATACATAGCTACTAGTGGTGACTGTGCTGAAAAATAGTGTTTCGTAGCTGAGAATTTGCTCTATCAAATAGTGTTGTTCTGCTCTTTGTATCAGTTGTAGTTTCCCTGAAAATAAATAGGAAACATTACTTTCAGAGTGACCCATGCATATATCAAAAGAAGTATGTAACATTTGAAAGCAATAGTTCAATTGTCATTGCCCTGGGTTCAGCTGGTGAACATCCAGTTTGCTAATAACACGGTTGTCATAGGTAATCAGGGCTCATTACTGACACGGGGGATAAAAGTGGATGACCTACAGTGTGCTAATTTATGATTATAATGAAAATGATTCTGTGTTATCCTCACTTTGTTTCTTGTGAGCTTAAGGCTCAGTTCAATTCATTCCTGGGATCCATGGCAAATCCTGGGGTCTTCATTTCATTGCAATGTGTGCTGAGGAGGGAAGGTTTGAAAAGAAACTGAAAAACACAACACTTCACACTTCACTGAGCTAAATAATAAGCCATTCTGGTGCAGCCTCTTATGTTATGTCTTACCCGCAGTTATTTTATCTTTCACATCCAGGTGTATTTTGACTCCTCCTCCTTTTTCAGATCCTCTCTAATTTGGGCTCTGGATTCTCATAATTTTCCTTAGTGCTGGGCAGCAAAAATTTTTCTTAGAAGCCTGGAGAATTGTCTCTGTTCCTTTCATCCATCTGTACTATCTGCAGAGTAAGTAGCAAGGATTCTAATTATGGAATTTCTGTAGTCATTAACATTTTATAAATCAGCTTGTTTCTTCTTTGTCATGGTCCAATTCCAGCAGCAGATCATCTCACATTCCTCTCTATTAATAGCAAACTGGTAATTATTTGGAAATCTGAACACAGTAGAGTTGCAAAGAACTTGTGTTCCCCATTTGGTACGTTCACAAGTACTGTACCTCCTTTTTAAAGAGAGTAAATGTTTGTGTACGATATACAGGCACACAGGAGAATATCAGAATATTAGTATCTAAGTGACAAAGAAGTAGTAATGATTTCTGTTTGCTGTTCAGCAACTTTCACCCCACTTTTAATATCTAGGCAGGCTGGATTGCTGCTCCAAGGCCAATGGGATGAAGTTCAACAAGACCAAGTGCTACATCCTAAACTTTGGCCACAACAACCCCAGGCAAATGCTACAGGCAGAGTGGCTGAAAGACTGTGTGGAAGAAACAGACCTGGGGGTGTTGGTTGACGCTCGGCTGAACACGAGCCGAAGTGTGCCCGAGTGGCTATGAAGGCCAATGGCATCCTGGTCTGTGTCAGAAATAGTGCTGCCAGCAGGAGCAGAGAAGTAATTGTCCCTCTGTACTCAGCTCTGGTGAGGCTGCACCTCAGGTACTGTGTATAGTTCTGGGCCCCTCACTGCAAGAAAGACATTGAGGCCCTGAAGCATGTCCAGAGAAAGGTAATGCAGGAAGATATGTTACATCTTCAGTTAATAACTCTTTTCAGGACATTCTGTCAAACAAACAAACAAACAAACAAAAACCCAACCAATTAATAATGAGAGTGGTAAAAATCACTGTGAAACAAAATATACGTTTTCTTGTTTGTTTGTTTGTTTGTTTGTTTCCCACTTTGCATACAATGATCCCAGAAAGAATTGATAAGTGTAAATGGAATATCCACACCAAGGTCAGTGATTGCATACTATTCACTACTAATTCTGGGGGCATTTAATGATTAGAGAATGTGATAGGCGGATGACACTATAGTTTAAAGGTGAATCCTGAAATAGATTCTTCCTGGTTAGCGATAAAATATGACAAAGTTGTGTTTGATAAGTCATGGAGGAGATAAGAAGGAAATGAGATATATTAAAAAAAGTATCTGTTGGCTCAATGTTAATGCATTTACAATGATCAGATAAGATGTTATTGTCTAGGTGTTGTCTTCACTGAGAAATATCTGCTGGAGCAGGTGTATGATCCTCTGCAAGATAAAGAAGGCTGCTTTATAAGCAAAAGGACTTAAACCAATAATCCTCCTACTGCTTAGGATTTAGACAGCATTAAGACATTAGCTGGCAGTTAAATTGGGTGAAGTTTAATGTAGGTGGTGTAGATTGAATTAAGTGCAAACAGCTTATTTTCTTATCTCTGTACATATTATATGCTGCCAGAGGAGAGAGAGAAGGACAGAACTTTTTAAAATATATAACATTAACTTAGATGAAGAAGTGAGTATTATTATTTCTGTTTTACATATACTGAAATACAGAAACTAAGGATAGCATTTCATGAAAATGTATTAAAAGTTGTAGTTGGGAAGGTTTCTCTGTAGTACTTTTGCACTTACGGGAAGAAGACTGGCCTATGGGATCCACATCTCAGTCCTGTCCAGACAACAAAACTTTAAAATATCTTTTAAACTAATTTTCAAGTAATTCTTTATAGTCTTTAAGTAATGAAATGGATGCAAGCTGTCTGGGAATATCTTTTGGGATGAGCTCCTGCATACTTAGATGAACTAGCTTGCACTCTGAGAGTTCATCAAGTTAGTCCTTCCTTTCTAAAGTCTTAATATTGCACTAATAGGTTCTGTATTCTTCTGCCTGTCATCTACCTTTGAATAGTTATCTTCACTGATACCCTTTGTCACACACAAAAGTATCATTCAAAAAACATCTCCCACAGCTTTGTCTTCAATGACCTTATTTTACATGGTTTTTATAGGAGTAGCTCTTAAATGTTAGAATGACAAAACCTATTCTGAGTTCCTGGTTAACAAAACCAAGCATCTTTCCCCTGCTTGACTGTCAAGAGCTTATCTCAAGCTTAGTCATGCAATGGCATTAGCTCCTTGTAGATTTAAAGCTGTGTTTTGAATCTTTCATCTGTCTCAGTCATTTCTGTTTTTGTAACCTTCCTTGTTCCAATCCAGAAAGGAGCACAAGATAAGCTTTTTGATGGAAAGATGAGACCAAGAAAAATCTTATCAATTACTACATATAATCTTTTGCCCTGGGAAGTCTATATATTTTTTTTCAAGTAGGGTTCATAAAGTTCCATTAAATGCAGTAGCTGTGCCATATATGGTGATTAGAGGCTCCAGTAAATAGGCCTGAGAGTCCTTATAAACTCCTAGTCTTCTGGGAATGCATTTGCTTACTGATTTTTCCCTTCTTTACATTTATTGTTGCTGTTCTTTTAATCTACTCTTCAGAGTTGATACTGGAAAAATGCTATTTCAGGGGAAAAGATTGACCAAGCAGTGATTCTTATATTTACTGCTGATGGAGTGCTGGCTTACTCCTGGAAATGTCTGAAAGAGTCAGAGAGCCTTTAAGTCTCCATAAGCAATGTTTAGTTTGTTTAACATTTTGTATATATGCAAGGTATTTTATACCTAGTTAATCAGAAAAAAAAATGGCTTGATATTTGTGCTGTTTATTTACATGAGATGCTATGGGACCTAGATTTATGTTTCAGAGCTTTGAGGAATTGTATGTTGCATTGCTGAAAGCTTCAAACTGTTGTAGGAAAGAAAAGCAATTGAGGAAATATATACTGCTGCCTGAATTATTACTCGTATCTGAATAATAAGACCCTAGCCACATTTGCCTCCTGCCTTTTACTACGATAAAAAGTACTTGTAATTTTAATTACTTACAGCAAAATTCAAGTGATTTGTTAATATCAACAAAACCCTAGGATGGAATTATAGTAATGTTTTATATACAGTTGAGGGAACGCTGTTGGAAATAATATGCAGGGTAATAAATCTGCTTTCCTGCTGCTTCACAGTTCAGTGGAAATTTAACCTGAGATCGTGACCTGAATGTGCAGGGAGGGGGAGAGCAAAGAAAAGCACATCTACCCCTGGGGGATGGTTTCATTGCTTCAGATCTCAGGGGAATGATTCTGCCATCACTGCAGAGGCTGGAGCCTTCCTAATGCATGTTCATGCCATCTAGAGGGAGATGGATAGGCACATTGCCTTCTTTTGCTCTCAAGTTCCTTGTCCTTCCATCACTCAGGCATCTGTCCAGTTCTTTGCAAAAATCAGAGCATCTCTCATCCTACTGTAAATGAGACTGAAAGCAGATGTGGAAGTGCCTGTCTCCTTCCCACTATCTGATGTGTCATCCAGCAAACAGATCTGTGGCCATATCAGGCAGGTTTATTTGCTTTATGAAGGGTACAAATCAGCTGGATTTTTGTTCTCCAAAGAGCAAGCTGGAAGTCTCTTTGCACAAGGGCATATGTTAACAGTAAACTACACTTCATAGGACAAGAAGTCTCTATGTAATAGAAATCTGTGCTTTTGGTAGCTCTTAATTTCCTCCAGCTGAAGGGAAGAGGATGAATTCTGAGTTCCCTTGCTCTATTCTAAGCTCACATAGTCTTTCTTCACAGTGAGCAGGTGCTTTGGTTTTTTTGTTCTGAATTAGATCTTACTAGTATTAGTATTCTTCTCATTTCTAATTCCAAACTGCTTGATATTTTTCTTCTAATGCTTATCTGAACTGTTGCCCACCTGCCTTTGCCTTGTCTTGTCTTTGGTAGTCCTCTCTTCTCTGCCTTTGTAATTTCTGCTTCTGCCCTCTTTCACCTTTCCTATGATCTCATAGCATATAGTAACCCTCATCCTCTCATTTATCAGCTAATAATTTTGTCTACTTTTTAGTTTTTTCTTTAGTTGTTTCATTATTACTGTTCTATCAAAAGTGACAGTTCCAGTGTTGAGTACATTGAAGCCAATGGCAAAGCTCACAGTAGTTCAAAAGAAAATCAAGTGAGTGGTGGGAATGTAGAACCATGTGTATAATCTTATTACAGATATCCTTAGTACTGTTAATTAATAATCCAGATTCATTCCCTAAAAGTATTAACTAAATCCAGTCTAGAAGTTGAGGGATTAATGATAAGCAGCAACAGGTTTTTATAAAGAGCTATCTTGTTATTGTGTAAAATAGAAGGCTTATAGCATGGAATGATACCTCTTCAATGCTTACAGCTGTGGTTGCGTAAGCACTAAATTTTAAATTTCTACTTCAGCATTTTAAAAAAGTCATGCTTGCTTTAACAAAATCTGCACAGATTTGGCAATTACTGGCTAGCAAAAGACATCAAGGAAACATTATACTTGCTTTCTTCTCCTACCACAAGAGAAAAAAAGATATTATCCACCAATGGGACATTTGTGTCCCAAGGAAGATTGTGGAAATCGGCTTTTTGCAGCAATATGTAAATTGCAAACTTTTAAAGGCTGGCAGGAATCAAGCTGATAAAGGATAAAAGTTGTGCATCATACAGTACCTCCACAAGCACCACAAATACCTTGTGCTGGCAGGTGGGTGGAAAAGCAGATAACTGTTGTAAATTGTGTGCCATAGTGCAGTCCTATCTGAAAATAGAGAGCAGCTCTGGAGTGACAGAGGGAAATGAACATTCTTTAGCCTGGTCTGTTCCTGATCTCCTTCACAGGCGTCAGGCTGTGGTTTCCCTACATTTGCATCCCATTAGACTGTCTCATCAACATTTTGTCAGTGGGTATGACATTTTTTAGAGAGAAGCTGATGCTCCCTGTCTCAAATTCCAGTTTCAAGAATTTAAGAATTCCCTACTATTTTTGTTAGTTTTAGACTAAATAATCTAAAAAGATTTAATGTTGCAAGCCTGCCTGGTTTGTTCAAAGTACTGTTATTGGAAAAGACTTCCATTTTTTTCTCAATCT
Source organism: Phasianus colchicus (assembly GCF_987193195.1). Taxonomy (NCBI): domain Eukaryota; kingdom Metazoa; phylum Chordata; class Aves; order Galliformes; family Phasianidae; genus Phasianus; species Phasianus colchicus. The sequence goes on along the minus strand of NC_143437.1, from coordinate 38,334,412 downwards.
TGTGACTTTTTTTGAGGATTGCTACGAACATAATGTTACATTCTAGGTAAAAGGTCCAGTTCCATGTAAGATGAGCGAGAACACAAGATTATTTGGGCTAGACAATAATCCTTAATGCTTATGCATTTATCTGATGTGCACTGAAATTTGTGTAATTAGTAATTAATCTAGTTTTAATGCTGTTATACATCTGGTTGTATCCATCATCTTTTTATGAAGAACATTCCTTCCAAAGGGACAGAGCAGCCCTCCTAAACTTCTCGACCCAGCTTCAACCTGGAGCAAGCAGCTCACTTGCTATCTTGAACCCCACTATCTAATCAAAGCTCTCATGACCTTGAAGTAGCCTAGAGGACTTAAACTTTCTCAGTGGTGTTTCTCATGCATAGGAGGCAATACACCTTTGCTGTATGTGTTAATCTGACCGTGTATCGATCAGCAATGCACATACAAGGTAAAAATTATGCCATTTACAAAGATTATGAATGAGTTTCCGAATACCTAGAAATGCTGTTTTCAGTGTCCTTTCAAAAACTCAAATTTAGTGTACAACTTGAAGATTTTAATTATTCTTGCACTGGTGATAAACTGCAGTAACAACAGATTCACCCTCTGCACTACTAATAAATTCATTCTCTTTACTAAGAAAAAGTGATAAATTATAAGCACTAATGTTATGTATGCTCTGATAGTTTAATAACAGTAATGCTTGGCTTAGAACTTCTTATCATAAGATCTCAAAAACACATTAAGGAAGTAGCTAAGTTATATCCCAGGATACTCGTGAGCAACTTGTGACAGAAACGTAACTCACACTGTGTTATGGTAGTGGCAGAGACTGAAATGGAGTAGGAGAATCCTGATACCACTGCTCTTAACACATACCAAGAGATGCTTTTCTGTATTCCCACTCCAGCATTCTGTCTTCCTTAGTAGTAGTTGAAAGAAGGAAGAGAAGTTCTCCCAGAGAGACAGAAGCAGCCAGTGGGCTCAGGAGGAAGCAAGTAGCCTCTCCAGGAGTGGGAAACTGGAGTGATTATGACTGCAGGGTAGGGAGGACATAATTACAAAGCAGTTGGTGTTAAAAGGTTCATCTTGTCTTTTAAATAAAATCTTCACTTGAAGCAGGTACTCAATGTGCCAAACTGAATGGTCTCTCTGAGGGCAATCAGCCCAGCTACTTACTTAAAATATCAGTTAGAAGTCACAGGAAAATTAACCTGTTGCTTCCACAAAGGTGACTTGCTGCTCTGCAGAATCTTGCTTGGAGCCCTGCAAGGACAGACAGAAAATCTGGGAAGAGGCTGTGTCTATAGCTTTATTTTTCAACCTTGTCTTAAATTCTTGTAGACATAGCACTGATAGCATGCCTAGGCAGAAACTCAAAATCAGAGGGCAAATAGTACAAGAACTGGAAAGCTGTAGAGGTGTACAACTTCTGGACAGCTTCAGCACATTTACTTTGAAGCAATAAATTATGAGGTCTAAGATATCTCCAAAAAAAATCCCAGTTCTAGCTGTTAAGGGATGGAAATGAACAATAAAAAAGAAAACAACAACAACAAAAAAAACAGTTGAATGTTTTTATCTGATTGTCTGTGTAGCATTATAAGTGGATGTAGCATTCAGTTCACATTACAGGCTTTTTTTGTACTAGCACTGGGAGAAATTTGACAAAGAAAGGGCATGAGAGAGAAGAGGGAAAGGCAAAGGAAAAAAAGTAACATTTAAATTAAAAAATCACAAGAAAGAGGAAGCACAGAGTGTATGGAGGAAAAAGGCAGAAAGTCTTAAGGTTTTTAAATCCATTTTTCTGCTAAAAGGGCAACAAAGGACCTGCTGGCTCTTTGGCATATTTAGATTTTACAATGGCAGCAATTTTTTGCCTTGCAAACAGCTAGCAATTTATTTCTGTAGGCTGAAACTCCCTCCAGTCCAAAGACCACTGGGAGTGCTTACATAGTACCTAACCTTTGTTCCCAGGAGCTGGTAGTAAAACTTACATTTAACACAGAGTCTGTGAATTTCACTCCAGAGCACTGTCCATAAGGTAGGTGAGTCAGAATACAGAATACATTTGCTCAGAAAGGCCTTCTCTGAATTATCTTTGGATGACCATTTTTCATCTGATTTTTTGTTCTTTTCCTGCCTAATATTACTTGGGAAGGCAGTGCAAAGTTCTGTAAGCATTCAGGTGAGAAGAAGAAACAGATGTGATTCTGCCTTCAGACCTCATGGTCTCTGCTTGTGTTTGAGACAGGAAGCATATGCTTCATCTGTTCTTAACCTTTTCTTTGAGGACAAAACTGTGCCTCACTCATTGAACTTCTTTCTTTTTTTTCCAATGGATTTTTAAATTCTATTTTCATATATTCTAAATTCCAATTTTTTAGCTTATTTTTTCACAATGCTAGAAGCATGAGGCATAGCCCAACATTGTCTCCTGGCCTCTGCATCTTTACTAGAGGAGCCAGCACCTCCTAATCTGGGATGTTACGGCAGTCGAGGTTTAGCACAGCTTACAACTGTTTCTAATGGTAGAAATTATGCACAACTGCATTTAAATGCACTTCACATCCAGTGCTTTACACAGGCAGCTGGTGAGAAGTTAGATGGTAGTGAAGAATGCAGAGGCGATGCTCAGTTATTTGTAATGCTGCACGTATCTTAGTTAATGAGAAGGCTAAGAAATTGTTGTTACTGAAATGTGTTGATATTGATGGTATAATGATTTATTTTGTATGATTTGGGGTTATAAAGGTCTCATAGTAAGGCAGCATCAGATATGGCTGGGAAAAAAAGTAATTGTCTGATAAGCCCAGGAGACTCATTAGAAAAAATGCCAAGCTGTTAAGATATGAGAACATTTCTTTCTTGTCTCCAGACAAAACTACACAGGGAACTGCTAGCTTTGAGAATCAACATTTGAAGTGGCCAAAAAGTGACAAGAGGTGGAAGGAGAAGCAGTTGTCAGGGGCAGCAGTGAAGAGTAGCATCTACCAGACAAAACTGTTAGAGCCTGCTGCCGTTTTCAGAGAATGAAACACTTTACAAAGGCAAACAGGCATTTGAAATATTTTAATGTTTGACTCCCCTCTAATTTCTCTTGTGTTCCCACAACTAACACCAAGAAATATTGTATATGTAAATAGTCTGATCACTGTATAAATTATAGGTCACTACTTTTAAAGGCAAACATTGCAGGTACTATATGGACTTGCAAAAAAAAATCAGTTGCCACATGATGGGCTGTTTCTGAACCATCTGGTCTAAAAGGGGACATTCCAGCTAAGCTGCACCTGTACAGAGGCAAAAGTGCAGAGCCCATCAGCTGAAGGAGCTGGATGGGAATCTTGTGGCCCTTCTTGTACACAAATCCTGGAGAGTTTCTCGGTAAGCGTTGGAAACAGTTAATATTTTAAGAGATTTGGAAATAAAATTAATCAGTGCTGTCTCCTCCTGTAGTGCTTACAGCAGTTATAAACAGAAGATTAAAATAAACACGAGGAAGATATTCTCACCAGGACTTCACATCCACGTCTAAGAACTGCCGGCTGTATGGGCAATGTACAATCTGCAGCATTTAAGAACAACTCCAATTTGCCTGCTATCTGTGGTGCTGTTTTTCTGATCAAATTTGAAGAAAAAGCACTCAGAAATAGCAATGACTACAGCAGTGTCTGTTCAGTGAGACCTGGTGAACGTCTCCAGCCAGGCTTTATTCTTTCCTTTCTTTCTTCTGGTGTCTTGTTCTATGAATTCAAGGCATCATACCTAAGTAACTGCCCTGCTTAGGAACAGGGAAGATTTGGAAGACATCATCCTTACATCTAGGTGCATATTATGGAGAAAGAAGTGTATATGAAGTTGACAAGAATGTGAATTTGTTTTGAGTGGATGATGGCTGTAAATACAGACAGCATGCAAACAACGCTGGTGGCTGGTCACCAGACAGCACACTGTAAATGCATATTTCAAAATGAGAGCAGGACAGCAAATGTCACTTCCAAAATAGCTATTATTTGTGTTGGAAAAGCGTGTTTGACATGTTTTTTTAGTTGGAAAATGAAACAGATTAGAAAGTTGTTAGGCAGTAGCCAGAAAATACTAACAATGCATTCAAATAAACCTAGCTCCTCACAAACAGGCTAATAATTGTTTGTGGAGAATATTCAACAAATCACTTCAAATAAATTAGAGGAAAGGACGGTCTGTTGCTGGAATGACTGTGGGCAGTTTAGGTTTCTAGCTAATATTCAAGCGCGTATTTGGCTCCTGGCAAATTGATTCCTTTTGGCATGAGCTGGAGCCTGTTATGAAATTGGCTACACAAGTACAAGTCCTCACTCCATTTCCTTTAGGGTTGCTAAGCACAACAGTGATTGCCCTCCATGGTAAGGCAAGCACTTAAGTTAATAAATGTCCTCTTAATGAGTACACTAAATAGGGAAAATGTCTGAACTGGAAAAATACCAACTGTACACCTTTTACATGTTGGTTAATCACGTTTGCTAATAGGATTAAAGTCAAAGATTATAGCAGACATAACTAAGAGAATCCATTTTTGTCTCAAACGTACTTTTCTATGCCACAAAGAAGTTATAATCCATGAACTTAAAGGCAGCATGACAACTTCTTAGCATCTTCGTTTACATGTTTATCTTTTAAAGAAAATAACTGAACATCATTCTTAATCTAAACTTAAGGGTAACTGACAGCAACGAGAGCAGCTCCATAAGCCTTCTTCACACAGAAGCTTGCCTGAGCAAATTCCAACTAGCCCATCCCAGGTTTTTCTTCTAACCTTTCTTTATTCACATGAAGTGTCCTTGCTCCCTATCAGAAGCAAAGGTCTGCTTTCTCTAGTATTTGAGCTCTGAGGGTTTCTTCTCCAAATTTGTAAGCTGTCTGCAGCCCAAACATTCGCCAGCTTCTCCTCCGTTGCCTCTTGAACACTAGAGGGATGTTGTAGGGAAATAAAAAGCCACAAACTCAACTTGAAGCTACCAAGTACGTCAGCTTTGCATTGCTTATACTGTAAGATGCCTACTATAAATTAAATTAAATACAATCTAGCAGCAAACGTGTTAAGGCACAGGGAGGTGGGGAGGTCGCACCGTGGTCTGAGTTACAGAAAGTAGCAAGCGTGCTGCCAAGCACAGCTCCCACTTCAAGAGCCCTTGGAATACAGTCTTCAGGCACACTATTAAACAAACACAACTTTTTGTTACTGTGGTACGAGGCTGACGTTTTCACACACAGAGAAAAACGGGGGCCTAGCTTTGATCTCTGTTTTCATGTGCACCTGCAAGGGTAACAAGAGTAATCAGAGTCAGGTGGAGGTAAAATACTGGGAGATCAGGGTCAAGCACAGCCCTATCAAGCTACATGAGCCCTAACTAGCTACACCTGACACACATTGGGCAAATGAAGTCCAAAAGCCAGCAAAGCAGTTAAATGTCCTATTCCCAATCTAAATCCAGTGCTAGCTGGATACATCTTGTTTGTGGTGCCTTTGAAATCTTCTCTGGGAAGATGAAGCTAAACACTGAGGAGAAGAAACCTGAGTGCTGTAGTTACGCAAGTTGTTGGGAGAGGAGGAGCATGAGGACAGCAAAAGCAGTAGGAGAGGCTAAGATACTTCTTGACTGCCCCACAGTGTCTACCAACAGTGTATCTGATCACCAGTATGATCTAAGGCCAGTGGAGCTCCAGGCTGCCATGGGAGACAGTTGTTGCCATAAAGTCTATAACATTTGGATTTTAGCCATAAGTAGAGCACTGCAAACTTGAAACTTGGTAACAGCCCTGCAAATAGTAAATGTGTACAACTGAGTTAATGTGCTATCAAAAAAAAAAAAAAAAAGAATAAAAATCATGACGAAAAATAGGTGAATTATTATGTGAACAGTGCCATCCTCCAAGTAAAATTATGTACTTATTATGTCTTACCAATGAAAAACGAAAGCATAAACCTTGCAGAAGAGAAAGTGTGTAAGTGCCCAGCAACAAAGAAGACTTTCAAATAAATTAACTTTTAGTTTCTGTAAATGTCCTAGTGATGATATGTTACAGGCAGTGGAGACAGTCTGATTTTCCTTGCCTTGCACAGCCACTTACCTGAAATTTGGCTGTGAAATACTGATGCGAAGGTTTCCTGCCTGCTTTGCCCAGGTTCAGGTGAGCTGGTAGCTAAGCTTGGGGCAGAAGTGAGCCTAGTTTACCTGAGGTCTGCTCCTCCCTGGTGTCACTTGGTTAGCTGGTGAGCCATAGGAAGTTGCCTCAACTCTGTGGCTGTGGTATATTTTATGCCCAGAACCATGCAAGGTGAGATTTGCCTCTCTTTATGTAACTTCTTTCAAAGATCAGAAACCATTTGGGCTCCTAGATAAAACAAACAGCCCAGTGAAACAAGATGAACCCACAGTTTCCAATAAGGGTCTGATCTGTAACATCATAGGAAACTCCATGGATCAGATAATCCTACTAGGACAGCCTGGAAACAACCCTGAAATCCAGCTTTTCATTTGACTGAGCTGGGCTCTTGTGGTCTTTATGCTGAGCACACCAATAACCTTTCCAAAAGAATCCTGTGGAAGGAACCTACTGATGTTCTGGTACTGATGTTCATCCCAAAGGCTCATGTTGAAGGAAGCATAGGAAGTATAACACAACCCTTTGGCTCTGTCTGCCTGCAGGTCAACAGATGAGACTTTTGCAGGCCAGCAGCCTGGATGTAATCCCTGAAGAAAGCTACAGATCCTAAATAGAACTAAGCCTGCGGGAGGACGGTGATGTTTTCCCACAGTTTGCTAACCAGCCTGCCAGGGCTGCTTTTCTGGAGCAAATATTTGTATAATTAACAAATACTTTGGAATGTCTGGGGAGTATTGATGGCTGCCCGGTCTTGTTTGCAAAGTACACACATTTTAATTTGACCAAGTCTTGAGAACTGTTGAGTATTTGCATCTTGGTCTGCTGATACATCTCATATTCGAAACTGGCAGATGTGCTGAGTGTTTTCATATCCATAGCAGAACTCCCTAGGAGTCAATAGTGCTCAGCATCTTGCAAAATCTGATGCTTGGCTTAGAGCTGTATGATTGTTTTATATGTTTCATATTCATTCATTAGATTGTGTACTCTCCTGGATCCACTTACATTAAGTCCTGCTAATTAATGCCAGCTACGCTTTCAGAAGGGGAAATCTACCACAAATTGGTAGCATAACATGACTGAGAGGGTCTTAAAATAATTTCTGGTGAAGAAACAAACAACATCACACAACAACCTGCTACACCTGAGCGCCATCCAGTTGTGAAATCTCCTATTTTATTTAATTTGTGTGTGGGTACCGAAGCATTTTTAATGTCTCCAGAAGAAGTTAGTACGCTGTGCTAAAAGGGCTGCAGAGCATGCTGCTGTAAGTGTGGGAATACTATTGATAAATCAGCGGTGCTATCTCATCTTGAATGCTGTGATTAATTTCGAGCTCGCTCATCCAACAGAAACAGTAGTGAAAAGGATGGTGGAAATCGGCACAGGATAGGGACTGAACTTGGTTTCGAAGGAAGATGCGGGAGGGATGAAATACGGGCAAATAAAAGCGGTTTGGAGGTTTCTCCGGAGGTAGGCTGAGCGGAGCCCCGAAGCCGGCCGCTCGCTCGCTCCCGCGGCATTCCCCGGGCGGCGCGGGGCCGGGCCGCTGCGGGACCGCCGTCCACAGCCGCAGTGCGCCCGTGCTCCGCCACGCTCCGCCGGGGGCTCCGCCGCGCCCCTCGCCGCGGCGCCCGCGCCCCCCCTCGACCCGGGGGCGGCCCCGGGAGCGCTGGGGGGAGCGCGCCGCGCCGTGACGTGTGGTTTGCAGCAGCCCCGAGCGGCAGCGGGCGGGCGGGCGAGCCCCAGCCCCCGCTGCCGCCGCCGCCCGGTGCTGCGGCAGAGGGCGGCGGGCCGGGAGCCGGCGGGCAGCCGCGGGGCCGTGCCGGGAGCGCCGCCCAGGAGGGCTCCGGGGCGCCAGGATGTAGGCGCGGGGCGGCGGGGAGCTGCCGCCGGCGACGGGCTCGCCATGAAGAAGCACTCGGCCAGAGTGGCCCCCCTCAGCGCCTGCAACAGCCCCGTGCTCACCCTCACCAAAGTGGAAGGTAACGCCGCCGGACGGGGTCGGGGCGCGGGGTTCGCGCCGCGGGGGGGACGGGTGGGCGGACGGGCGATGCCCGATCTGCTCGAACGCGGCCCCGGCTCTTTCCTCCCCCGAGTGCCGTCGGAGCCCAGGGCGCCGGGAGCGGGTCCCGAGCCTCAGAGCAGCACCTGCCGGTGGGAACCGACGGGAGGGAAGGAAGGAGAGAGCGGTGGTGCTGGAGAGCGCTGACTCCACGGGAGGGACGGGGACGCAGCCTCGGGCTGTACCCCCTTCGAGAACCTCGTCCAGGCATCTGTGTTCGCCCCTCGTGGCCCCTCCGGCACGCACTGGGGAGCAGCTGGAGCTCTGTGGCCAGGATGGCCATTGCGAGCCCAGCAGCAGGGTGGGCTTGTCAGCCTCTCGGGAACCGTGGGACCTCCGGTGGCTTCCGGGACCTTTAAAGGGGCCGGGAGATCTCAGGAGGGCTGCCCAGAGTGCCCCAAAGCTCTGGGCATAACAAGTGCGAGGCCTGTGGTTTGATGTTGTTCCTTGAGGAACTGTGGTTCGATGTAGAATGTAGGCTTTCTACACATCCAGAGCAAGGCAAGGGATGTGAGTGAGGGAGAGGGGTAAGATAGACCAGGGAAAGTGGAGGAACTTGGAGGTGTGGGGAAGGAGTAGTTCACCTGAGGGCTGGATGTGGGACTTTGTTCGTGAAGGGAGAGCAAACAAGTTTGGGGGATCCATTGGGAGATGTGAGAGCTTCATGGGAGAATGAGGTCAGTGAGAGAAAACGAAAATGGTTGGCTGAAAGGAATGGAAAGAGAAGCAGATGGGGACAAGCAAGAGGTGGCATAGAAGGTGAAGAAGAAATCCAAACAGAAAATGAAAGAACAGTATGGGGTAAAATGTGAATATGAGATTCCATGGAAAGATCATGAAGAAGGAAAAAACAAGTGATCTTGGAAAAACTAAAGGGAAAAGAAAAAATTTGTAGTGGAGGGGAAAGTAAGAAAATGCAAAAATGCTCAAGGTGATGGGGGGAAGGAACTAAAATCTGCAAGAGAAGTGAAAAATCAGGCGTACCTGAGGGCTGTGATTTTGGTTCATGGAGAATGCAGCAGTTGCATTCTCCCAGCATAAAAATCTCCTGGTATAAAGGTAGGGGAATGGATCTAAATTTTCTGACTGAAAGGAGAAGTGTGATTTTCATTACATTGTAGTTATAATTTTTAAAAGCCCTTGCAGTTAGCTCTGGTGCCCAGCAGTTTTGCTCCCACGGTTTGTATTGGAGGATCCTCTGAGCTGAAAGCATGGCTTCCTTTCTTTTGGTGCACTGCACAAGCTTTATGAATCATAAATAATAATAACCCACTAGGTTCCAGCTTTGAAATGTGGGTCATATTGCTTTTCTACCAGTTCAAATACAGTTTACTACCTACCTTATATAGACACAGAAGCAGAGCAACCTTTCCCAGTGCTGCAGAATTGAATCTTTTCAAGCATGTCCATGTCTGCTGTGCGCACCAGCTCTCTGAAACCATATCACCACCCACCAGGGACTTTGTTGACCTAGTTGGGCTTTTCCTTCCTTAGTTTTAGATTCTTCTTTCTGTTATTGCTGAAGGCAAAATCTAAATTGTTTTGATGGTTTATCATAGAGACCAGAGGTTGTATAGAAGCAGGTAAGGGTTTCCTTTGCTGTTTATTTCCTTTTAATGAAACTGACTGGAACTGTTTGAGAGGTTCTCTTTCTAAATTGATTGACAACATTTCATTTCAGATTAATACTGACTAATTTTGCCACCTGGTGCTTAGAGCTATATAAAAAAGCCAGGACGTAGTCACAGACTAGAGTGAGACAGTGGGCGTACGATGGACAGCTTTCTTCGCTTAGTCTGTACGTCAGACAAAGGTTTGAGTTGCCAGATTTTCTTTGTAGCTGACATCCTTTGCAAAGGTGTAGCCAAGACAACTTCTGCTTTATAGTTATGCTTATTTTCTTCCTTATCAACCACCAAAGCCTTTCACAGACCCTTGGCAGAACCACGGGGAATATTTTTATCTGGAGGACAGTTAGCAAAGAGGAGCCTTTCATTGACATGCATTGCTATAAGGCCTTCAGGCATTCCCCCTATATTCCCCTGGTGGTGCAGTAACTTCTTTACTTGAAAAGGAAGATAAGGACTTTGTGCGCCTTCAGGAACGTGTCTGCCATTTCAAATTATTTCAGAGATTGAATCATCAGTATGCACTGAGCCTGCTGTACTAGCACTTTTAAAGACAACTGTATCTCCACGCATCACTCAGGCAGGCAGTAACCATACCGTGTGTTTTCTGTGCCTGGCACCATTGCACACACTTCATATTTTGAGAAGTGTAGGCTCAGTGCCTGTTTTGCGCTTGTCTGTCTTGCTGCTGATCATTTGTATCACTATCCAACTGGCTGCTTTCATAATCTTTGTACATGTACCTGGAGGATTGTCTTCCCTTCCATGGGAAGGCAAAAATTTCCATCCCTGCTCTGCATCTAGGGGTTTCCCAGAAGTGATGCCATCGTGAGAAGGTCCAGGACAATCAATCACCTCACTTGAGAAAAGCCATCCTCCTCTTAATTAGTCTCCATGGACAGCTCCTTATTCTCTGGCCCCAACAGAAAGGTATTGCAGCCTCCTGTGTAGCACATTTCCTCTGCAATGTCAGGAAGAGGAACTGGCGATACTTGAAGTTGCTTGTAATGCAAATGATACCTCTCTGTTATTACACATGTATGTCTAAACTTAGTTGCTATGGAGCCAGATTCTGCCACACGCTCATTTGGAGTAACTTTGTTTGCATCACTGGAGTTACAGGAAATTTGTTACAAGTACAAATGGGAAATAAATTTGGCCTCTAATATATTTCCTGCCTGCAGGGAATTCATCACAAATGTATCAACACTGTAATCACTTTGGTAATAAATCTTCTTAGTTTCTTTAGCAAGTGCAAGCTGAAGATCCCAATCACAGCAAAAACCTCCAAGAGTGGCAGCATGCTTTCTTCAGCTACATGATTCTAATTATCCTCATTTTGCAGATGGGGCAGCCAAGAAACTGCAGAATGAAGCAACTTACTTAAAAATGAGCAGTGCATCTTGTCGCAGAAAAGGCAGGAAAAGATTGACCCCAACCCCAAATTTGTGTTGAGGCTGCGGCAGGGCACTCCCATGTGGTCAAGGTTCCAGGGGACTTCTTTTACTGAAGTTAATGATTTTCTGGATGTTCCTAATTAAACTTCCTTTTTTGAGAAAGGAAATTAAAATGCTGCATAAATATATCTCTGCATAAATACTGTGCTTCTATTAGCAGCATTCTCTTGGTGTCATCTATAGGTTTTGGCAATCAGACACTGCTTGTTCCTACTTTAAGCACTAAGATGGACCCCATTAAAATTTCAGCTGGAAGTAAGCATTTGTTGAGCAAGAATTGTGCCCAGTGATCTTTTTTTTTTTTTTTTTTTTTTTATGAGAAATAAACTTTGTAGAAGCATACAGTGCTCATGCAATTCTAGAAGATAGAAGTGGGAAAGGAAAAACAAGTTGGTGATTCAGTGGTTCAGCCATGGCTGCAGGTTTGCCCACGCTTTCCCCACCAACCTGGCCTTTGAAAGGAATGCATGCTGGTCCTCCATGGAGTAATTAATGTGTATAATGTTGCTGCTTTTGTTCAGCCTATCTTCCTGCACTGGAGACAAAAAATAGCTGACTCTTTGATGTGAACATCTGTGATGAGGGCAGAGACCATCAAAGCCACCCTGTGCTTGCTCCACAATTGTAGGAGCAGCTTTCACTCTCTCCTGGCTGGAGTTGAGATTAAGAGTATGAGATGAAGTTAATGGTGACAACGGAGGGAGGCTTTGCATATAGGTATAGAAATTAATGGGGTTGTAATTTCTAGCATGTCTGCTTCTCCATTGTACCTGTCAGCATGTGCTCTGGGTAAGTAAAGCCCAAAGTAAAGTCAATGTAACTTTCTCCTCTGATGGAAAAGAGGCACCCTCTTTCACATCCATGTATTGTGTGGTAAGTGTGTATAGGCAGTAATTGCACTCTAGTTTCACCCCATGTAAACTTTTGCCCATTTTTCCTATATACTGCAATATGTTCAGTTAATACAACAGTGTATTTGAGCAGATATCCAAGATCTTGTTCCAAAGGAGTGAGGAGTTTCTTGTTTCATAACACCTGGCACCCTTCCCACATGGCGCAGTGCTTTCCTAGTCTTTAAACAGTCTCAAAATGAGCTTCTCTGAGCTGTGCTAGGCTTACTCACTGGGGATTCCTGCCAGCTCATCTTTGATCATGTCCCACTCGTCGTTTTCTATACCATCTTGCCTGTGCAAAATCATGAGCTATAGGTTTAGAGGTGACTCATTACTTCTGCATTGTATGTCTCCTCCCCAAATGATACAAAAATAAAAAAGAATGTAAAATGCTGATGTTACTGAACAAATGCTACAGCAGGAGCCTTAATTCATCATGAAGCAGAAAGTAAATTATTAAAGATTTATCCAAGCTGCCTTACTTTAGTGGCTGAAATGAACCAATATGTATACAGTATGGACAAAGAATATTTTCATTTACAGTGACAGAACGTAAGAATAGCAACGATTGGACAATCTCAGATTTTCACAGACCATTGCATTTCACATCTCCAAATGGAGCAAGGTCCCTTTTCTAGTCATCCTGAATCCATTGGCCATTTTGTGTCATTTGATCATAAAAAATAAGCAGATTACTAATCCGTCTGTTTAATTATAGATTTCTTCCAAAAGAAGGTAGAAAAAGAACTAGTTAAAAATAACTATATAATTGTTACCAGCATGCATCATGTGTTGTCTTCTATTTTGATAATTTTTGTAGAAGAAAATATTGCCCCTCTTTTCACAATGGGAGATAACTGCAGACAGAAGGGTATGTAGTACAGAAACACTTCAGTATGAGAGCTGGAGTTCAGAAAAAAACTAGAAGTTAGACATAAACTTCTCTGATCGCTCAACAGATATTTCCCAGCCATTTCCCAGTTACAGGGCACAAATGTAGTATCATTTTATATTGTAGCTGTCTTAGCCCATTATACTGAGCACAGCACATTCACTTACCTACTAAAGTGGTTCTCTCAACTTGGCTGGAGTACCATCAACCTTTAATCTAAAGCCCAGTTAATCTTTGTTAATTATAAACTGTGAAATGCCACTGCAGACCTGGACAGCATCCTGCAGAGGGAGAAATTTGGCCAATAGGAGAGTAGATTTACTTTGTAATCATCACTGAGTTTTGCTGGCAGTCATTGCAGCATTAGATCAAAGGCAAAAGGAAACAAGGAGTTCTTAGCAGTGCAGAGGTGGCTTGCTTTCAGGCAGAGATGCCCACCAGTTTTGTTGGCACTGTGTAATGGAGAAGCCAGGCACCACCTCTGTTGTTAACAGCCTTGTTCCAGGAACTTAAATCTGCTCTAATTTGTCATAATGCAGAGGAACCTAGTCTTGAAATTTTGAGAATCCTTCCTGAGGCATAAATTTCTTCACGGGATCTAGCACTGTTTGATTATACAAAAGTTGCATGTTGACTCTTCTTCAAGTAACAGTGATAGTTTTTCCTCAGTATCACCATTTCTGGCCAAATAACAAACTCCTCAGGTGAAAAACCTGCGAGTCCCTCAAGCCTTGTAATTCAATCGTGGAGAGTACTGAAGTGAGGAAATATATCAGGATATGGCTCCTCTGCAATCACCTAGGATTCCCTAGTTCATCTTTCAGCAAAGGTAGCATTGTATTTTTGTCTAAAAAGTATGTCTTCTGTAGCTGATTAAAAGAACAAAAGGTTGCAAAGGCTTCTCTTATTGAAAAGAGGAAGGGGCATCTATCAGGAAGAAAATGGAAAGAGAGATACTTGCATGTAGTATTGTTTTTACTCGGAGTTGCACTAAGTTTCTTTGTGCCAACATGAGTCTAGCCAAGTTTTGCTTTGTTATGAAAGAAGACCCAGCTTGGCTGAGCTTGCTATTGAGAAGTGAAGAGGCATCCTCTTATTTCTTCTGGTAGATCAGTGAGCAGCAAATTAGGTGCAGAATTCCATGGATATACGTATGTTTCCTTAACTGTTGTGAGCACACTCAGATCTGTGTCAAGTCTACTTTCACATCTGATTATTAGTTGATGAAGAAGAGATGCTCCAAGCATCTTGTTCTTAAGTTGGGACTAAAGAAGCATCGTGTTTTAAGTTCAAGAGCAGATTAACCCTTTATCTCCTAAGAGAACAATTAACTGGATTTAGAATTCAGTATGTAAGGGACCAATGGACTATGAAAAAGTCTTGTATATAAAACTGTATACCTGAACACCATGCAGCTCAGAATTTTGGAAAGCTATGTAAGGGAGACATAACACTATCCCATTTTTTCATAAACTGCAGCCATCATAGCCTGAATTCATGCCAGTCAGTATGAATTCACTTACCTCTTAATGTAATAACTGTATATATGTACTGATATAAATGTAGTATTCATATCAGTTTAAGTAGTTGGATTCCCTTGGAATAAAACCATTGCTCAGGAAAGATGTGGCACTCAAACTGCTGACTTAATAGAGCAGTATCCTGTGGAGAGTACAGTCTTGTTTTTTCACCAGAACATGCACTTAAACCATCACTTAAACCTTTGGTTAGGATGAAATTTGCATACCCTCCAGTTCATGTTTGCACAGAATCCCATTTTGGTCATGACTTATTTTTGTTCTTATGGAAGTTCTGCTTCCACAAAGATGTTGATTTCAAAATAAATAGCAAAACTCCCAATTTCAGTTTTGATTCAGGAAGGAAATGCAGAATAATGATAAAATATATTTTTCCATAATATCATGAATATGTATGTCATAATCAGGATTATTCTTTATGTCCGTTCACAGGTGCTACATTCTAGTACTACAGTGTACTATAATAAGTACTCACTATTGTCCATTTTCACTCTGGACCCCAGTCATGCATTCTGCTTAGTAATAAAAAGGATGATGATATTTAGGGGAACTCCCCTCCCTATAACATTCAAAGTGGAATATCATGTTTTAATGAGGTTCATTTGAATGCCACAATTTTAATAGAATTTCTAAGCAGTTGCCTCTGAGGATAAATTAAATGGATTACAGTCCAAATTGCTGCAGTATAAAGTTGATAATTTATCAGCTCTCTCTGTATCGCTAGTAGGAATTAGAATATAGATTTCGCAGAGTCTTGCCTGAGTATTTGACAGAGGAAGAAAGGAATACATATGCTGAGCAGGAAAATTTAGTATATTTTCAACAAATATATGCAGATATGCTATTTGATTATAACTGTTAGTAAGCTCAGGTATAATATTTGACACAGAATAAACCAAGAATTAGTATATGACTATAATTAGTGACAGAAAATACTATAAATGCAAGTAGTATTTAAAGATTTAGTAGCACCTTTTAGAATCAACTTGTGCCTATTTGGCACAAGATAGGTTATATGGATGGTCCAGAAATATGGGAAACGTAATTTCACAGTCAAGAGGCTTGACTGCATGCAAGCCAACAGACCAATTTCTTGCCCTGTTGAAATTAAGATGAGATAATTAGATAAATTAAAAATTCCACATACATTATCCTAACATGTCTTTTTGTTTAATTAATTAATTTATATAAGAAATTCCAATAGCAAAAGAGAGTCTGAACTCAGTTTGTAACTGTCTTGCATTGAATTGGTGCTCATGCAGAGTTCACCATTTGCAGGTACTTACATCCATCTTGGAATTTATGCTGTGACCTCAAGCAAATTCAAGCCTTCTGACCTAATAGTTTAATACCCTGTTTTTTCTCTTTAAATTAACTTCTATTGTGATTTTTTTTTTTATTTCCTCCTGTATTGAACTATTCATATGGTCATGCTGTTCTATGATCAAACTAAATAATATTATTTTTATCTGTTACTGTAGAAGTATTTAGATACTACATTAAACTTCTACAGTTTCTTAAATATTATCAAAAAATCCACACGTGCAATGCCATTTTGACCAAATATTCTCATTTAAAAACTACATTTATAAAAATTTCTGAGGCTTTGTCATTTTTTCCATTATACTGCATTAATTGGTATTTATTTAAAAAAAAAAAAAAAGTAATACCAATCTCTTAGACCTTCAGGATCTACCACAATAAGGAGGTTGGGATAAAGTGCATAGACAAACCTAAGCACTAAGCCTTAAAGCCTTACCTGCCAGCCACCCACAGGAACTCACAGCTTCCCCTTAGGAAGCCAAGAGCAATTTCCTCAACAAGCACACAAACAGCCACCATATGGGGCCTGACCAGAGGTCCATCTGGTGCTGTTTCCAACTTGGTGGAATTGATTGGAAAGGTGTATTTCTAGCCTGAGATGCATCTCTTGCTCTGTGGGTGCACTGACAGCTGAAATTTCCCTGGATGTAGGAAACAACTTTTTGCTCTGTTTTCTGCTTTGCTCCTAATAATTGTTAGCAGTTAATTTGCTGTTTTTGTCTGCTCCTGAACAGTAAGTTGCCTTTTCTGTGGAACAGCCTGGGAAGAGCTCAGAATTCCTTATGGTAGATGGGCCAGAACCCATCTGCTATGTATGTAGCACATGGTTCTTGTACTCCCACCTGCACCTCTGTATTAG
Organism: Phasianus colchicus; assembly: GCF_987193195.1. Taxonomy (NCBI): domain Eukaryota; kingdom Metazoa; phylum Chordata; class Aves; order Galliformes; family Phasianidae; genus Phasianus; species Phasianus colchicus. The sequence continues at coordinate 38,317,601 of NC_143437.1, read as the reverse complement.
TATGCTTGCTTCTGCATCCCCCATTTTATTACTCTGTCATTTCATCAATTATCCTACAGTCCTGGATAACTTCATTTCATTAGGAAACTGTTAGCTCATCACTTGCCCCCTTGCTACCTATAATTATGTTGAAGAGTGCAGGTCCCACAGCTGACGTCTGCAGAGCTTCAGTCACTTCCCTCCATTGCTTTTTTCACTCCTTCCTGGTTTCCTATCTTGAACTGAGCCTTTGGTCCATTCCAGCACTTTCCCTGGCTGCTGCTTATTTTCTGTACAACCCTTTGGAATTGTATGGGATTTATGGGATTTTTTTGGATTTGTTGTTTGGAATTTTTGCCAGAAGCCTTTTAAAAACCTAGAAAGATAAACTCCATCTCCTTCATCAGTGTGCCTGTCAACTCCCACCCACGGACACCAGGAAGGCTCTAGGGTGAGTGATCTAGCCTGTCTGGTGGGTACCACTGAGCAGACGCCTGATGAGCATGGCTGAGCATGGCTTTATGTTATGCTAGGTTGTTCATTCCCCACTACTGCTCATTCTAATACTTACTGCTCTGTTTCACAGTTGAGTTGGCAGCTAAATGGCTGAACTTTGTCTTTCAAAAAGTGGCAGGGAAGTGTGTGCTCCTCTTCCATGGCTCAGTGCATTAAGCAGCTTTGGCAGCTCCCCAGCTAGGAGGAAGATGGAGCCCATCTGCTCCAGAAAGTGCCCTGCTGTGCACCCCTGCAAAGGCCAGGGGAGCCAGGTATCAGCAATGCTGGTCTGCTTGGACTAGAATATGCCATTGTTCCTTGGGAAAACATTAAGTGGGGAGGTCATTTGCCCAGAGAAGGAAAAAGTGGTATTTTAGTCTTGTTCCAGTGATAACTTCAAACATAATCATAGAATATCCTGAGCTGGGAGAGATCCATGAGGATCACTGAACCCAACTCCCAGCTCCACACAGCACCACCCGGAATTCAAGCCCTACTTCTGAAAGCACTGTCCAAGCTCCAGCACTCAGGGCCGTGCCCACTGCCCCGCGCAGCCCGTTCCATGCCCACCGCCCTCTGGTGCAGCACCTGTCCCCAGCCCCCACTGCCCTCCCTGACGCAGCTCCATGCCGTTCCCTCGGGCCCTGTCGCTGTCACACAGAGCGGAGCTCAGCGCTGCCCTCCGCTCCCTGTGAGGAGCTGCAGCCGCCATCAGGCCTCCCCTCGGCTCCTCTGCACTGCGCTGAGCACATCCAGGGGCCTCAGCTGCTCCTCATACATCTTGACCTCTAGACCTTTCACTGGCATAAAATAAATTACCTTCAGATTTTCAAATTGAATGTATTGAGTTGCAGTCATATATTCAATTCAAAGAAAAAATGTGATCATGTCTCTTTATCAGACTTCTCTCTTACTAGAGAGAAATGTCCCTCACTTCACAGTCACACCTTATTTGTGCTGTTGCTCTGTTGCAGTGCGTACATTTGCAAGCAACTATTTTGAAGGACGAAGCACAGGAATAGTAAAATTTCATCAAAAATCTCTGATGAACACCTTGAGAGCTCCCTGACATAAAATAAGTTCTGTTACTTATATACATTAACTATATATTTTCCAAGAGATGCTTCAAAAATAATGCCTCTTATTTTATTATGTTGGCCCACAGTGTCAGTGGCAGATGTTGGTGGTACGGCAGTAGAAGTTGAACCTTCCCACCAACATTCCATTACGTGTTGTTGCTGTGTGACAGATGGCAGCTGTGGGGCCACCTGACGGAACGGTGTCTGACATGGAAGTGGGTATGAAGCAAAGGTGTGGAATTGAATTCCTTCAAGCAGAAAAATGTTGCATGCCTAGACATTCATTGATGCTTACTGAATATTGATAGAGATGAAACAGTGGATGTGAGCACAGTTTGGCAGTGGGTGGTGCGTTTCAGCAGCGGTGAGAAAAACTGTGGGTCACCTCTACTGGTGCAGGTTGTTACAAGCATGGCGTGCAGGCTCTCGTTCATCACCAGTGAAAAAACAGAGCTAATGGTGGTGATTGTGTTGAAAAGTAGTGTTTTGCAGCTGAGAATTTGCTCTATCAAACAGAGTTACTGTGTTCATTGCATATGTTGTAGTTTCCATGAAAGTAAATAGGAGGCATTACTTCAGAGTGACCTACGTATATATAGCCCAAGAAAATTTCCTCTTCATCCAGTGCAGCCCAGGCAAGCCAAAAGGTTGGACATCCATGCCCTGAGACCTCACTCTTTAACCTCACCAACTGTGAAGAAAATGCCTTGGCAATACTGTCAACATTTCAGATTTAGACAGATAGTGGCGATTAGAGACATTATTTTGTGGATTTGGCACTTATTCTTCTCTTTATAGGATGATGCCTCAGCTGTTATTAGCAGCTTAGTTCAAAAATCCTGGACAGCTAAATAATGCATAGCTACTGTGGTAGATGGAAATGGGATAAAAATACTTGAAGGAGTTTGAGAGTCTGCCACTGAGACAAATAGTAATCTCTGTCCAGAACATCACCACCAGAAGTCATTGTATGTGTTTTTAGGTATGTTGGTAAATGGTAATTTTTAAGCTGTTTCCCACTGATGTCTCCATGTTACTGGATGAAGAGGAGGCCACATAGCAGCCAAGGTTGTGCAGATATACATTCTGTAGCATCCAGCTCTGATCCCTCTGCACATCACATGCTTCTAGAGCTCCTAACCACTCTGAAGATCTGGTGCTGTGTTACAGGATTGTCTCTCAACTCCTTCTCCCTTATTTATTATAAGCAAGCAATACTTTTGCAAGCTTTACAGTCTTGTTTTGTGCAATGCCCAAACAGCTACAAAACATTTAAGAGACTAGCAAAAAACAAATGCCTTGAGGATGGCTCAGTTGTAATTGTCAGAGACCTGTGAGGATTCTTCCTTCTTTCAAAGATCTTTCAGAAGCCTGACTCAAAAGAGCTGTTATAATATGCTTACATTATGCTTACATTCAAGCTCATTCATAACCTGGGGAAGCCGGTGAAGCTGTACATAATCATTAGGTGCATGTTTCAGTCCCTAATAGACAGGACCTTAGTCTGTTCTTACTGTCTCTGAAGGGCTGGCAAAGGCACACTGTGCTTTTGTAGTACTTCTTTCAGTCATTTGCTGATGAGTTGGAACAGCTAAAGCAGTTCACTGCTGACAACTGTATACATATGTATATCTGCCCAGCTCAGAGCCTGCCACGCTGTCTGTGTGGCTTTACTCTTGATGCCTGACAGCCATGATGGGGAGGTGGGACTTCACTCAGTCACCTACACTAGTCAATTCTGAGCTTGCCACATCAGCCTGTTTAGGGCTAGTGGAGAGAAACAAGCACTTGGAGAGGGTGATTCATCTGGCTTGTTTTATCATTTCCTTTAAGATAAGATAAATCGTGCTGTGGAAATGTCTTTTTTTTCTGTCTACTAACTATGCAGAATGTGTAAATGACTGTCTCAGATACACGAATCTGCATAGCAGATGTCTCAGACTGGTAAGCTGAATGCCACCCATGGTTTCTGTCAGTATCACATGTTTAACAAAGGCAGCGTGGTACATTGTGGCCCTATGGTAAATGTTTAACTAGCAAGCTGTGCACAGGAGCCATAAGTCATTAAGAGAGGTGTAAGATTTTTGAAGTGAACTGGACAGGCTGCTTAAAGGTGATACCACCACTGGGTGGCTTTTCTCTTAACATAATGCAAACAAGCAACTGTAGTCGGTGATAAAGGGCACTTTATCAAAGGCATATGTAGGATAAGCTGTGCATTCCAGTGCCTGATTTCTCCCTAAACTCAGCCAGAAGCAGGGGTTCAGTAGCTCAGGTGTAGATGTCCCTACCACAGGTTTATGGACTTATCTGAAAGGAGTCTCACCCTTAATGGAGGAAATGGAGAATGGCTGTTTTCTGGGGTTGTGTATCCCAGTGGGAAATGACATTGACAGCAGCACTGGAGGTGACTTCCTTCAGTTGCTAGGCTGAAAGGGAGGGAGCGAGGAATGGTTCCAGTTGAGATTTATGAAACAGGAAAATGAATGAACAAAAGGGAGAATGAAAAACTAAATTTAGTAAAAGCATGATAGGCATTTTTGATCCATCTCAGCATCTCGATTTACTCTTTTTGGGGATACAGTAGCATACAGAGCAGTGTGCTGCAAAGGGCAGAGGAAGGAACACAGGATGTCTGGAGGAACATGTCCAGAAATAAAATTCTTCAAAGTCTTGCCTCATCCATTCCGAAAAAGCCATTTTACCATTTTTAAATTACCGTAGAGTCTAGTGCCAGCTGGCCCTTGTGCAGTGTTACAAATAGGATGAAAAGCTTCTCATCCATGTTGAGGGTTGCGGTCACCCCATCTGTGCACCTGTGACTTTGGTGAGGGAAACTTCACCATGGGAACACAGGGACTGGGCAAGGAGAGCTACAACTCTGGATGTCATGCGTGCCAGCCAGCAGGCAAGTCCTCAGTGCAGTAAATCGCACCCTGCTTTAGAATTATAGAATCTAGAGTTGTTTTAGTTGGAAGAGACCATTAAACATCATCTAGTCCAACTCCTCTGCAATGAACAGGGACACCTAAAGCTACATCAGCTTGCTCTGAGCCCCCTCCAGCCTGGCCTTGAATATCTCCAAGGAAGGGCATCCACCACATCTCTGTGTAATCTGTTTCAGCACCTCCCTACCCTTATTGTAGAATACTGCTGCTTATATGCAGTCTAAATCTACCCTCTTTAAGTTTGAAACCATTTCCCCTTGTCCTGTCAGAACAGACCTTGCTAAAAAGTCTGTTTCCTTCTTTCTTTATAATTTGCTTTAGATACTGAAAGGCCACTCTCAGGTCTCCCTGAAGCTTTCTCTTCTCCAGGCTGAACAGCCCCACCTCTCTCAGCCAGTCCTCACGGGGTCAGATTTTTAATCCCTTGGATCATTTTTGTGGCCTTCCTCTAGATGTGATGTAGCAGGTCTCTCCTGTTCTGAGGACTCCACATCTGGACACAGTACGCCAGGTGAGGTATCACCAGCACAGAGTAGAGGGGCAGGATCACCTCCCTAGCCCTGCTGGCCATGCTTCTTTTGATGCAGCCCAGGATACAGTTGGCTTTCTATGCTCTGAAGGCACATGGCTGGCTCTTGTCCATCTTGCCTCCACCAGTGCCCCCAAGTCCTTTTCAACAGGGCTGTGCTCCATCCTTATATCCCCCAGCTTTACTGATAGTGGGGATTGCAACAACCCAGGTACAACACCTTCTACTCGGATTTATTGAACATTATGACGTTCACCTGGGCCAGTGCTGAAGCCTGTCTAGTTCTCTCTGGATGGCATCCTGTCCCTTGGACATATCAACCACACAGCTTGGTCATTCACAAATATGCTGAGGGCACACTCAGTGTCATTGATGAAGATATTAAAGAGCATCAGTCCCACTACTGACCCCTGGGGGACACCACTTGTCACTAATCTCCATCCAGACATTGGGCTATTGACCACCACTCTCTGGGTACGATCTTGCAACCATCTATCAAAATGTCCACTCATCAAATCCGTATCTTTTCAATTTGGGGAGAATAATGTTATGTGAGATTGTCAAAGGCCTTTCTGACGTCCTGATAGATGACATCAGTGGCCTTCCTGGTTTCCTTTTTGTGGTACCCAGCAGTCCTCCTTCGGAAGCATTCCCATGGGTGTTCATGAATGTGTGTGAAGTCTCAGTTTGGTTTTACAGTGACAGTGCCCATTAGAAAAGCTTGAGGGGAAATTAAAAATTCATCATCATTGTAGGGCTTGTGTGGTGGACAGTAAAGAAGGTGCTGGCACCTTCACCATTTGGTGCAGTTGAAATGATTGTACCATTTTACAGCAAATGAACCCTGACTAGTCTGTGCAGGTAATAGGGAAAGAGGCATTCATTATAAGTGGTGTAAAGAAAGTGCATTAAAATGCTTTTGAATGAGCTAGAGTTCACATTCATCCTTATTTCATTTCTCACTTCTGATGTTTACAGGTAGCTTGTAAGCTTCCCACTGTATGTTGAACACAATACTGTGTTAACTTTGGATAATTTATTGGTTTGCTGATCTATCTCCCGTTATATGAGAAGCTGCCCACACAATCTTCTGTAGAAAGCTGAACTAAGTGCAGAGATCAGTAACATCCTATCACTTTGAAACCACTCAAACACCAACAGTAATCTAGGTGTTTATTCTGTTACTGCTGTATGTTTTTCTTAGATCTCAAGATATCAGGGGTCACAGTTTTTTTGTGTTACAAATGTATTGTTACAACCGTACTAGGTGAACTAATGATACAGATAATGATATAGATTTCTTGTAGATAAAGGAATAATTAAGTATGCTTATCCATTAGAATAAATCTTTTCTTTGGTAATATGTCAGCTTAGGTAAATACAAATTTAGATTAACCTGCAGTAAGATTTTTTAAAAGATTGTCCATTCCCAACACCGATTGCTACCAGCATAAGGAAGAACCTCTGTATGCAGATCTCTCTTAGTCTACTTTGAAAATATATGAATGTTTGGCAATATAGTCTCTCAGTGTCCTTGCTGTACTTAGATTTCTTTTTCTGCCTTTCAATACACTCAGTGACCTTTGGATCTTTTGAAGTTATAGACTACTGAATTTCAGCATGAATTTCTGTTATTTCTTCTTAAAATGGATGGACCAACTGAACTGAAATCACCCTTTAAGAGAAATACCATCTGAGTGTAGCATGCAGGTGACTGTCAACTTCAGCTGTTTAATGAGATTAATTTACATTCCCTAAAGGCAATGGTCTGCTGCTGAGGTCTGCCAGCACCTTTAGATCTCAGGAGGACTTGAAACACCTAGCTTGATGTTGCTCATTCAGTCACAACCTAGATACAGTGCCTGCTGATAGTGGTAAGGTAGGAAGGTTCTAACAACTCATGTTTAAGGAGATAAGTAAGGGGGCAAGGTTTTCTTAGAAGAGGAATCATTACTAAACCCAGTGCCACAGTACGAAAAAGAGACACGTTTTGAGAAACATAAGCCAAAAGGAGGCTTATGTTTCATGGCTGTCATGCGGTTGATTTGAAACAACAGGTGACATCTTTAAAAGTGTCAGCTGGTTTGTGCAGTGTCTGTGATTGGGATGGTGAGTGCTGAGGTGTGTCCTGAGAACTTCCTCTGCTTTGGTATGCTATGTCTTGGATCAGCAGTGTGTGTGTGTGAAACTGAGCTTTTGGGCAGAATCCTGAGCTCGGTTAAACAGGGATGTATTGAAGTTAATGTGCTGTGTTGTTTGTGGTGCAGAGCTGGAGCTGAAAAAAACAAGAGCGGCCTAGTCTGAGATGCTCCTAGGGCAGCCTGTGGGCTGGTCTGATCTTTTCCACTGGACTACAGCCTCAGGAGAACTGGAGACCACTGAAATGCTTGATGATCCAAGTTCAGTACGAATCACAGAACATACATGGTGGTGGTCTTGCTTAACTGTGAGATCATAGAATCATAGAATCATAGAATCACCAAGGTTGGAAAAGACCTAAAAGATCATCCAGTCCAACCATTCACCTATTACCAATAGCTCCCACTAAACCATGTCCCTCAACACCACATCCAGTCTTTCCTTGAACACCCCCAGGGTCGGTGACTCCGCCACCTCCCTGGGCAGTCCATTCCAGTGCCTGACCACCCTTTCTGAAAAGTAATACTTCCTAATGTCCAGCTTGAATCTCCCCTGCCGTAGCTTGAAACCATTCCCTCTGGTCCTATCACTAATGACACGAGAGAAGAGGCCGACCCCCAGCTCACTACAACCTCCCTTCAGGAAGTTATAGAGAGCAATGAGGTCTCCCCTGAGCCTCCTCTTCTCCAGGCTGAACATTCCCAGCTCCTTCAGCCTTTCCTCATATGGCCTGTGTTCCAGACCCCTCACCAGCTTTGTTGCCCTCCTCTGAACACTTTCCAGGGCCTCAATGTCCTTCTTGCAGTGAGGGGCCAGATGAAACACATTGTGCCCTTCCTCCTCCTGAAGATCCACTATATTGCATAAGCTGCCCAGTTCCGTATTTTCCAAGGCAGTAACAATTTCAAGTGTTGTTGTAATCTCCTTTGCTGCTTCCCTACACTCAAATCCATATTTTTTATTCATTTACCTGCCCTAACAGCATCAGTTTTAAGTGATGTGTTAAATCTTTCTACGTACATCAGAACAACATACAATTTTAATCTCCATTTACTCAGCAGCTCCTAAATCTAGAGGTGATAATTACTATTTACATTCTAACTATGCCTCCGTTGAACCATAGGCCTCGCAATGATCTAAAAAAGAATGGCATTTTGTGGCAAGGTCTGGCTTGGGTGTTGTTTTTTTTTTTTTCTGTTGTTACTGTTTGCTTGTTTTGCTGGTAAAACTCCACCTGACTTCAAAGGGCCCAGGGTGTGAAAACTGAAGCGTTGCCTGGACTTCCCTAGTAAGCCTTGTGTTTTCTTCTCCCCAGGGGATGAGCGCTCCCGGGAGTCCCCAGCCCCAGCTGAAGCACAGATGCAAGCCGGGGCAGAAGGAGGTGGAAGGGTGAGCCGCTGTTGCTGGAAATGCTCCGTGACGCAACTCAAGAAAATTTTCTGGGGTGTGGCCGTGGTCTTGGGTGTCTGCTCATCCTGGTCGGGCTCAACCCAGCTAGCAAAACTGACCTTTAAGAAATTTGATGCGCCCTTCACTCTTACGTGGTTTGCAACAAACTGGAACTTTTTATTCTTTCCTTTGTATTATCTTGGACATGTTTTTAAGTCAGCTGAAAAGCAGTCTCCGAAGCAGAGGTACAGGTATGGGAGCTTTTGTGTTGTTTTTTTTTTTTTTTCCTGTGGCTCTTGCATGGTGCTCTGCCCCTAAGCAGACTTTTTATTCATTAGATCGAACCTGCATTTGCTTGCCTCCTCAGGTTTGTTGAAGGGTGTTCTGAATTAATTCCATCATGTGCTGGATGTTGTTATTATTCTTAATACAGTTTGACTCCAAAACTAAGAAGTCTGGGTTTATTTAAAATATCTAGAGTTCAGTTAATGGAAGTCCGCATTTTCTGTAATTACTTCTCAAGAGTTTTCTGTTCAAACTCCTGTGGCCATCATTTTTTTATCAGTATCTTCTTCCTCTACCTTGCAGCTGACTTTCATGGCAATCTCTTGAGTGAGCTAAGAAAACTCTTTCCAAAAATCAGGATTCGTGCAGTGCCTCAAATAGTCAAGTAAAAGGTATTGCAGTATTTTCCTGGCATTATGCCCGGACATCTAAGCCCAGACTCTGATCCCAGTTAAACTGGAGCAGTTTTGTTTATTTCCGGGAGGAAGCACAGTCATAACCAAGAACAACATTTTGTCTTCAGCACACCTTATCTTCAAGCATGCCAAACCCACAGAGCCTGAAGCACTCACGGAAAGCCCTGAGTGCCCATCCTCCATGAGGGGCTGAGGATGCTGCTGAAAGGACCGCCTCTTGGTGAGCGCTCCTTCATTTCATCTTCTTTTGGCTTAAAAAAGGCATCTGGGACAGATGGGATGAATCAGCCATCAGGACGTCCTGTGTCAGATCCTCCCTGATACATGAAAGGATGTGAACAACATTTTCCCCTTCTGTTACACAGTGGGACTCACAGCTTTTTAATGAAGTAGCTTAGAAAATAAACAGTAAGAAGTACATGTTTCTCAGCTTCCAGCTAAGCAGCAGTGAGGAAGAAACTCACTACAGGAAACATGTAAGAATTCAGGGTACTTAGTTCTTTTATACCTCATATTACTAGGGTTAAGATTATTAATGTTGAAATTGTGTTTCTTAGCCTTAGTTGTATTTTCCTCCTGTTCTAAATTATTGAGGCAGCTGCAAATAGAGGAACTTAACACTGACGTTCATAGAACAGAACCCAGCAGTTCTAAAGATATTTTCATAAGATGCCACCTTTCCTGCACTTTGTTCTTCAGCTTGTGTTTGTCATTTACTCCATAGCAGACATATAGGCTTCAGAAATGTGAGAAGAATGGAGAGTAATAGAAAGCAACACCTGAATCTAAAAACAGTAAAGAATGTTAGTCCTAAACAGCTATGTTTTATTTTCTTTGGTTAACCTGTATTTTTCTTTCCAATTGTGCTCAAACAATTTTAAATACCAATGAATTCTGGGGTGAAGGGTGGCTGTGGTTCACCATATCCCTGGTATTATACTCCTCCTTGCTGCAGTTAGTTGATGCAGCTGGTAGCTTTAGAGTCTTCCATTTAATTAAGTGATGACTGAGTCGAAGAGCAGGTGCAAGCCCTGCAGCCTGTTTGGAATACAGGGGGACATCATTACTAATCAGCCTGCAGCAGGCTTTGTGAAGGATGTGCATTTGTGAGTCTGAGTAGTAGGCTGACTTGAGGGAATTTGCAGGGTTTTTATTGCTGTTGGGGTAGATGGGTATTTGGAGATTTGGCTTTGTTTCTTAGCTTTACTGCAGGTTTGTTTGTGGTTTTGAGCAAGTCTCTGTAGACCTCTGATTCTTTCTGCTCTCTGGATGAGGCAGAGCTTCAGAAGGAGAACTGTTGCCTACCATGTGTTTACGTAGCATAGTTATCTGAATTAAGACCTTTCAGTGGTGCTGCACTGCTGTACTTTTCACCTCCTTACTCCATTTTGGCTGAGATCTCACTTGCACGTAAGTCAGATTCTGGGCTCTAGAATTGCCTCCTAGTTATTCCCTGTATTTGTGTATGCAACTATCTGGAGACTTGATAGGTCTGTGAGGCATGACCATCTTTAGAAAAACTTGTGCTCCAGGCACAGCCAGACTTGTTAGGGAGACACTAGATAGGCTTCTAGGCAGTCAGTAGTTCTGATGGGGAACTAACAAAAAGCTTCCTCAATCATTTGCTGCTTTTATCTTCCACATTCATGTATTTTATAATATACATATCTAAACCCTCTGGCAGGAATTTGCAATGAGATAAATGAAGAGCAGGTAGTTGGAGAAGGTAGAAATATGACATCTAAGTCACCTCAATAAGTAGTAGTAAGTATTTACATGGTAAGTACTATCTTGTGTAAGCACCAGTAGACATACCAGTTGTGTCTGCAGCACAGAGAGTTGCTCCTGATTTCACTGAAGCAATGTTGCAACTGTCCAAATTGTACCCATGCTAGCAGAGCCCAACAAAGAATCTATTCCCTACCTTTGAGGTTGAATTAAGGCAAGCCAAAATACTTGCATTCACATACAAACTGGTGCAGGCTCCATGTGCAGCTCCATTGAATTCAAGAGTTGTGCCCAAATGTAGATTGATCCTGGACAGTTTGTCCCATGCTTGCTGCCAGGGGTGCTTTGTGCAGGACTTTGTACTTGGGAGAAGATCCAGGAAATTCTAGCAGGCCTCAAGAGAGCACTGCAGGGTCATCACTGCTCTTCCACTTTTTGTGCAAGCAAATTATCATTAATTTCAACTGTTGTCCAGTCCACAAATAACATATGTAATGATTTATGCACCTAATGGATCATTTAAGAGTATTTCATCTTGACTTCATGCTTCTTGCTTCCAAACTGCTTTATAAAATGACACATTTAATCTGATGGGCCGCCTTCCATCATACTTACATTATTAATTTATGAGGTAGCATAAATTAAAAGCACTAGAGCTTAAAGCTTCTTGTGTGCATGGAAGATGAAAATAAAATCCCTATAAAACCTTGTTTAGCTTTGTGTCTCTCCAGGAAGAAGAAAACATACCTTTGTAAAGATGCGGTCTGTGTGCCAGCTAGGGGAATAGATGAAGACTCTGTTCCCATTTTAGCAAGAGAATACTTCAGAATGCTTGTTTATTTTGACGATACGGTTTTATCTGAAGGTTTTTGAGAAGTAAAAGGCAGACTTTCTGCGATGGTCTGTATGATTATGTAATTGCTTATCATTGAGGTCTTAGTTATTACTTCATAAAGCATTAGGGCTAAAGAAAGCACCAGAAGCTAAAATTAAATCTCTTCAACAACCTCCAATGCAGGGGATGTGTGAGGCGAGTGAAAGAATCAGCACACATACCTGTATTGATCCACAGCCACATTTGAGCATGTCTTGATGTGTTCCTTTTCACTCAATCATAGTATGTCTCTATGCTACCCCAAACTACTGCCTCTGATCTTTCTGAATTTGAGTATTGTTCTTTGAAAAGAAGGAAAAAATTGAGAGTATAGAAGTATAGTTATTCTTTAGAATGGAACCAAAATACCGAAAGCAGTAATGGAAAGGGACTAGCATGGCAGGTCTTGTGTGTGCTAATATACCAACATTAACTAACACAAGAATCACTTTTGATTTAGTTACGTAAGTGTTCAGAATTGAGACTTGGTTCTTCAGTGGCCAGATGCAATCAGTGCTGTGGCTTCACATGATAACCAGGAGAATATGAGTCAGTTTCTCAATGTGTTTCACATGCATTTCTGCTAGTATGGAGGAGATGAGGCAGTAGCCCAGCATTCCCAGTAATTCCAGGTCTCTTAATTCAATCCTGACTCATCACTGTCCTCCTCTTCTGCAGCAGAGAACCTGGCCCCACAGATGCTGGTATCACCTGGGCATGATGCAGTTTTACAAATTAAGAAGGTCAGAGCCTGGTTTGATGTGGCTAATTGTGTTGCTATTGAGTCTCAGCATTTTGTATTCATGCATCTCACTTATTCAACAGCATTTAAATGTTCTAGCGTGGTTGACTTTTGGCATCCTACTGATTTATATTACTACTTAGGTGGGAACATCACCACCAAAGCAGACCACATTAGCAGAATCATAAATAAACTAAAAAAGCATCAAGGTATAGTGAATACAAGTGTTTTTAGCAAATGTCACCAAATGAAGCATGTTCTTTCAAAAAACTACAGTTTATAAACTTTATTTCTCTAATTCACTACATGAGACTTAAAATAATACCTATTTACTTTGTGTTCCTCAAAATAAAATAATTTTACTATTCAAGTTCCCTTGAGCTTTTTGGGGAAAAAAAATCAACATCCAAAGAGAGCTCTTGAAGATAGAAGGTACAGCATCTAATTCTTGTCTGAGTTAGATACAAATCAGGATAAGTGCAAGTTATATTGGTTTGATCTTTGTGGCAGTCTGTCAGAGATTAACTGTGTGCTTGGAATTGAAACAGTTAATTAAAAGTATATTTTTAAATAGATTTATCATACTCTTGGTCATCTATGTGTCTGCTCCAGGTATCTGAATTTTGATGACGTGTTATCAGCAGGCAACTGTATCAGTTCTCATGTTATTTTCGGTGCTTCTCTGCAGTAAAAAAAAAATCTGCACTTTTTCTGGGGTTTTTGGCTGAAAACAAGGCCAAATTGTACTACTGACCAAGTAGCAGGAGTAACAACTCCTGCTGGAACAACATGATGTCTGAGGTAGGAGCAGCGTTGATGGGCATCCACTGACTGTCCAACTTGCTGTGCATACAGAGTTGAGTTCAGGCATGGGTATTGATTTGGGCTTAGTTCAACTGAAGCATAAGACACAGAGCTCAAAGTATTGCTGTTATCAACTTCCATTTCTCAAAGCTAAGGAATTACCTCTTCCTGATGAAAGCTGTGGCAGCTGCTGTCCCTTTCCTTTTGAAAACTCCATGTGTCATGGTGGGCAGTAGGGTTAGGTGTCACATCCTGGAAGTGGCTCCTAGCTGCTGTTTTGTCATAATGCAGCTTGGTTGTCTTATTGCCAGGTTATCATTCAAATAATCATTTCAGCTGTTTCCTGGGGGAAACTTGTTTTCTTAGGTGATTAGTAGTTAATCATAGAATCACAAGGTTGGAAATGACCTGCAAGATCATCTAGTCCAACCATCCTCCCATTGCCATTACTACCACAAGCACTAAATCATATCTCATAGCTCCTCATCCAGAGGCCTCTTGAACACTGCCAGGGATGGTGACTCCACCACCTCCCTGGGCAGGCCATGGTTTCTTGCTCTCTGTAGCTTCTGAAACAAAATTTTCTCATCCAGCTGTCAAAAGTATGCTCTGTGAGCTGCCCATTCTGAAGGAAATATGTAGTCCTCTAGTTCCAAAATATTTTTATACTATCTTCTTGTTCATGTGAGTTTTTTTCTATGCACAAGACAGTAGCAGGGACTAGATTAGCTAGGAAGTTGGCCACAGCTGCCTCCTTGGTGCCACAATGCATATGCTGGCATTGCCAGCTAGGAGCTGGATGCCCAATTTCCTCCAAAATGCACAAGGAGAGCAAACACCCAAAGAGGAGACGGAAACATGAGGTGATGCAAAGGAGACATGAGGTAAACAACAGAATAGGCAGAGAAAAAGTCTGTTTGGTGCTGGTGAGAGCCCTCCAGCATCTCCGAGTTAGTTGCCTGTTTGGATTTGAAGTGGCACTGCTCTTAATGTTTTCTATTGGAGAGTTTAAGAAGCTTCTCCTGGACCCAAGTTCAGGGTGGTAGTTTTTCTGCTCCTCAAGTGTATGGTGTGAGAGCTCAGTACATACACTGATCTGATAATGTGACTGGCTGGCAGAACGTCCCCAAAATCAGCACCTGTTCCCTAACTTCTCTGGAGGTTATTCTCACAATGTTGCTATTAGGTGCATAAGGAGACATTGTTGTGCTTACCACCCTTTCTAAACTTACCCCAAACTTTTGCAGCTACTTTCTATTTAGGTAGTAGTGCTGCTTTTGAAGGCTTGTTTCTTAGTCTTGGTAAGAACTTTTTAGGAATCTGATTGTAGTGGAAATGCTAAGTCATGGCCTGAACTAGTGATTGACCAAGGCAGGGCTAACCCAGGGGAGCTCAGGTGCATGCAATGTACCTGAGTGACCAGAAGGGCTGGAGCCAGGATCCATCCCTCCCAGATCTTATTTAAGGGCTGGCAGTGGAGGCAAGGGTATCTTTCTGGAGATCCCTGTCTACTTGAAGTTTTCTGAAGGTAAGTGGTTTTTCTTCCTTTGTTTCTGCATCTATGGCTGTTATATCTGGGCTTGTTCTCATTTGCTGCAGTCTAGGATAGTGCTACCCTGCTACTATTGCTGTACTTTCCATCATGTTACAGCATTACAGTGATAATTTGTAATTTGGTCTCTCTGTTTCTGAAGATACACTTGGAGATTGTGTTCGTATTTCTGGCCGTGGTGCTTTGAAAAGAGACTAACATTCACACCTGATGAAAATCTTTCCCTTAATCAGAAGATTTGTCATCTTTTGAAGATCACTTGTTGGTGGTCTACTGTCCTGTTTAGGCTTCTGTGGAATGCTAAGCAAGAATATAAAGTGGATACTGCCTGATCAGGAGAAGTACATGTTCTTTAATTGTGATCCTGGCTTGTGAAATCGTTCCAAGGATGATTCCATTAAGTGGTGTCCAGTAAATTAGGCTTGTTCCATACTTCTATCTCCTGTGTCTTCACAATAATTTTATTGTATGCTTCCTGTGAGGTAATGGTGCTTGAGGCAAAGACTAGAAACAGAAGTAATTCTTACTGCCAGGCATGTGCAATGAAACAATGTGTTTATATAATGGCTTTTGCTTGGAAAAAAAGAGTCCTGCAGCACTGGATGACCCCTGGTCAGCAGTTAAACTGCTAAAGGCGAAGAGTGCTTCTTTAACTAACTCTCTGGTTAGGAAAGTAAGCTACAAGCTTCTATTTTTCTAGGGCTTTTCTCAGGAGAACTCAAGGGTAAATGTGTTGATCCTACCTATGCTGACCCCTCTGCTCTGACTGAGATTGTGGAACTAAAAACAGCAGAACTGGAGGGAACCCAGAGGTCTTTTCCTCCCTGCCCAACCTCCAGCACTTTACCTCAATCATTGTATCGAGCACCTTGATACCCAGAGTACAAACTCATTAAACAAAGGCTATCCTACACAGGTTCTACCACGTTGTTTGTAACAGCAACAAAAACAATGCAGCTCAGGAGGAAGTGGTAAGGAAGTTTAGGGTTTTTTTCAGCCCAGATCTATGTCAAAATATCTTGAAGGCTGCTACCTTTAAATCTATTTTAAAAAGGGAAAGTGCCTGTATGGTAACAGCCTTTGTAGCTGTAATTAACAGCTCTCAATAAAGATGGATGATACAGTGTGAGAAGTGCTTGAGGCTGGCAGCACTAGAGAAGTGGAAAAATCCTTTTTGTCCAGCTGCCTAGTGGTTATGGACTGTGTCCAGATTTCCCAGAATTATTTGTGTTTGTATTAAAAGGCAGCCTCGTATAAATTCACAAGTACCTGGCTCAAAATCCTGTTAGGGTAGGGGCTGAGGGGTCTGGCCACTCTTGTTTGTTAGTCAGAGCTCTAGCTGGAGAAACAGCCAAAGATGAAGGTTAACAATAACATAAGTGTCTGTGAACAGGGTGTCAGATCTTGAAAAACTCTTGTCAGGCAGTTAAATAATATAGTCCACGAACATCCATAGGTTTTTTTATTTTTCTTTAGGGAAACATTGGTAAGATATGGGCTAGTGGGTAAACAGGTTTGTCTCTGCTCTTGCACACCCATGTACAACTATTTCTGTGTTTTCCAGTGCTGAAATACCTATCCAAATGGTAGATTCCTGCCAGAAAATCTGCTGGGAAATTGAGAAAGTGAACAAAATCCATTGTTGTTTCCTGCATAAGCAGTTATCAGTGAAAACCACTTCTCTTTGGTGTTGCTATGAAAAAGAAACAGCCTTCATGTTGGTTTGTTTGTCAGTCAGGGCTATTGCTCTTTTGAGTTTAAAGGAAAGAGACTCATTTACTTCATAGTCTCACAGTCATAACTATGTCATGTTGATCTCTTGTACTTAGTAAGCCTATACTAACCAAGTCCACTGTGGCCTTATTATCCATCCTGTCTTCCCCATATCCCTGACTGTGAAGTTGGTTTCAGCTGCTCATGGTTTTTTAATTTCCAAACCACATTCCTTCTCTTTGGAGCTGGGTGGTTACTTATCTCTTTGCTTAAGCTGCTTATTTTGCCAGTACATAGAGACTCCTGCAGCATTTCCTTCATAACTTTGAAAACCTTCCACCAGTAAAAAGTTTTACTGCACCAGTAAAAAGTTCAGACTCCCACAGGGTGAATGGGCCTCTGGAAGTCTAAATGAAGGATGACATCTCCCTTTTCTTTCAGCGGGTGCAAATGCTAAACTTGAGGGACATCATGTCATTGTGAATGTCCTCTCAGCATTAACCTTCTTGTAGGACATTGAGTGTCCTTGGATAATGTGAGTCTGGGCCCATTTACTACAGTAGAACTTTTCTATATGTCACCTGGCATTTGTATTTGCATTGTCTCTAAAAAGCATGTTACTTTTTTTCTTTTCGTTTAATACTCTTTTTTTCCCCCTGAATTTGCTTCTCTATATCTTCGGAAAATTACATGCTGCTTTTTCTGCACTGAAATGACAGTTTTATTCACTAGTCTGGCTTTTTATGCTTCCAGCTGGAGTACATATAGATTTCCAAGTACAGAAAGAAAATTCTTCAGCTGTGGAAAAACTCTCCTATTAAATAGCACACTAGAAAATAGCCAGAAACTATCCATACTTTGTAGAAATACCTTGAATAAAAAGTTACAGCTCTGTAATTCTGTCTGATATTTCTGCCATCTTACAACTGGTGCTGCTGTTAGACATCTCTCCAGGGTATCCTGAACATCAGGTTGTAATTCTAGTTGATGCAACCTGAGGAGGTTTCTTGTCCTGATGATGACAGTTTTCTGAGCTCACGTGATGAGTGCAGAGTTTCATCATATCTATTTCTTTGTTTTGTTAAAGGTTAGTGATGTGCATACAATGAGACAAATATCATTATGTAAGTTTGTGTACTTTAGAGACAGAATATTAAAAGATGCAATAGAAATCCCAAAATCATGTGTATTCATGCCTTGGCATGAATGGTACCTCTTCTGCTGCTGTTTGCCCCTTTCTGTGAAAGTTGCCTTAAATATTTGTCTGTCATTTGACAAGAGCATGTTGATTTGATTAGTTATTTTTTATTAAATTTTTTAAAAACTGTATTAACTCACTATGCAGTGTTTTTACTTATTTAAAATAAGCAAATAATTTTTCACTGTTTCCTGTAGAGGACTCTTGTGTAAAAGGGATAATGGTAGTGGAATACGATGAAGATCAGTTAGGTCATGTGTGAACTGGAGAAGGAGCTAGGTGGCTTCAAACAAAATGTCTGAGATGTTGAGAACAAGGGAGAAGATTTCTAACTGTGTGGCTGAGCTCTCAGGAGCCTGAAAAACAGGAGCATCCCAAAGGAGTGGTTAGTGCATGCTTAGAAATCAGAGATGGAGGGGCAGACGTGGCCTGCTGCAGTGCGGAGCACACTGAGCTCTGCTGCGGTGTAAAACTCGTACAAACAATAGTACTTATACATCTTCTTCTATGAATTCAGCTGGATCAGAAAATCATGCATTGTTTCAGTGAACAGTGTGCTTAGTGGTATTGCTTATAGGCCAAGTCCATTCTTAATTAAGGTTATTCCAGGGCCTGATATGGGGCTCAGCAGCCACAGAGCCATATCCAAGTTAAGAGGGGTCCAGACCCCCCTTATGTGACTGCAGTCATGTCAGAGTGTCTGCAAAGTATTTAATCATACCACCGACAGCTATGTTGTGTGTCAACAGATTTATTTCTTAACAAGCATGAATGTACAATTAAAATTTACCAAACTGATAAGATACTTTCTTGGGATCTTTTCAAAGGGGGGGCGTTTAATTGGCTTTATTTTTTGATTAACAGGAATCATAACGAGGACATTAAACTTGAAAATCGTACCAGTTGAATGTATACTTAAGTTTGGACCTACTTTTTGGATGGCAAGCTGTAAAATATTATCTGCTGCTTTATATCTCAAAAACTTTGTTTTGTTTAAAAATTATCGGTTGGCTTCTCAGATACGTTTGCTGGAAGAAACCAGAGAAAAGTGGTTTCACATAACTGAAGACAAGTGTGTTTCCTCCATAGCAGTTGTGCTAAAAACAAGCTGTTGTCATGTTCCACTGTTATACTGCTGATATCTGGAGTCGCATTTTCCCGTAAAGCCTTAGTCTATCACAGAAGAGTAATTAACCACAGATTTTAGATAATAATATAGAAACATCTCTCTAGGGAGACTTGTGAAGGAGATGACAACAGTATATTAGATTAATTTTAATGCCATGATCTGAATGTATAATGGTAAACTGTCCTTCCTCAGTAGCCTGGTCTCTGAGGGCTATGGTCGGTTTGCCCTCCTTCAGTGAGAAGCCAGACTCTCCTGTGCTCTGGGCCCACAGCTGCAACTATGAGGCTCTGCCACATGAAGCTCACTGATGGCACCTCCGAGATGGTGCGCAGCTGACAGGAAAAAGATGCAATAGTTCATTAGTTTTGTCAATCTGTATAATTCAGTCATGTTCAAAAGAAATGGCGCTGAAAGCTTTGTAGTACTGAAGGTGCATAATAATTGCATCAAAATTGCCCATCTGCAGCTAAAGTGAGATAATTGCCTAGGCGTATCTGCATTTGCAGAAGAGATTTTGAATAATAAATGTTTATAAAGCCCTTCTGTCATCATGTTATCCAGTTCTCCATAACCCCGTAAG
This sequence comes from Phasianus colchicus, assembly GCF_987193195.1. NCBI lineage: Eukaryota > Metazoa > Chordata > Aves > Galliformes > Phasianidae > Phasianus > Phasianus colchicus. The sequence goes on along the minus strand of NC_143437.1, from coordinate 38,298,022 downwards.
CCAAACTCTCAATTCATTTACACTCTTTTCAAACCAAAAATAGCTCCCGTTGGTGCAGCTCTGGAGTTGGTCAGGATGAAGATCTGGATGAGTTTGTCACTTGAAATTTGCTTCCAGCTCCCCAGAAACATGCATCACCCAAATGAGAAAAGCCCTTGATTCTTTGCTGGTGCTGTTTGCTCTGTCTTTAATAATGAAGTAAATAACTAGGTGATTACACAGATTTTTTTCTTTTTTTCAGTGGTACAGGCTAGCATTTCATCTTGAGGGGCTTGTCCCAGGTAGAGATCCACAACAAGGTTGAGACATGAACTTCATCCTGTAAACAGGCATAAATATCAACCTGTGCCTTCCCACCAGTGCTGCTTCCTGCTCAGGAGCCTCTCCTCACCCAGAAGTAAAGATCTGGGCTAATTCATCCTCACAAAACGTAGACATGCAAAGAACACTGTAAGACTGGCTACAGCAGATTAGATGCAAGGCCTCATTGATGAGGTTTATCACAGATGAGCTAACCTGCTCCCACAGGTAAGCTCACTAGCATGGATTCAGGCTCACTCAAGACTTCAAACATGATTCCTCCATGTGATACGCAGCTCTCAGTATGCCCAGTTGATGCCTAGTATCTGTCTTGTGCTTTGCCTCTACTGCTGTCTAGTTCAGTGTTCCTTGCTGGGGCACAGCACAAAGCCCAGCACCATGCCAGGCACCCTGCTGCCAGGCCTCTGGGTGAAGGGCTTCACCTCACAGTGATGCTGCACTGCTGTGATTGTCATTCTTGTGAAGTGGTCTGAAAAGAAATTCTGATGCCATGCTAAAATTTGTGATGATAGGAACTGCTGTGCAACGTGCTTTTTCTTTCTCTCAAGGGGTTAAGCTTATTAAGTAACCTCTTTCTCTTGGCTTCGTCACAGACCATGGTGTTTTAAAAAGGACTGAGCCCTGCCACTAAAGATCTTTGTTCCAGTTTGTAGGTGGGGGTTTTAGGGAAGAGTGATATGTAACAGTTTACCACTGTACAGTTGCAGTAAATGAACCAGATTATGCCTTTTGTAAGTCAGGATGTTGGATGGAGAACTTGTGAGGCACTGTGACTTTGAATTATCTGTGACAGGCTCATGAAGTGTTATGGTATTTTGGGCAGCTTTCCTAAAGTCCTGCTGCTGGATTCCTTGCTCTTATTGATGACTATGAGGAAACTAGTAACTCATTTGGAAGGAGCAGTGAGCAAATAATGAAGGTTTTTGGAAATGTCTCCTTATTGTTGTATGTATGTACGTATGTATATGTATGCATGCGCCTACACGTGTGCTAGAGGGACAACAGGTGGTTTTACTTTTGGCAGTCTGAATGAAGGTTCCCCAAAGTCAACTTTCATCAATTCCTCAAGAGCAGCCTTTCCTAGAAGGTAAAGCTGAGTCCATTTCTTTCAGGCCCTTCTCAGTGGTGTAGAACAAGGAGTAACTTGAACATCAGAAGTTCCATACTAATGTATGGAAGAACATCTTTATGGTAAGGGTAATGGAGCACTGGCACAGGTTGCCCAGAGAGGTGGTGGAGTCTCCTTCTATAGAGAGATTCAAAATGCAGCTGGGTGTGTACCTGTGCTACCTGTTGTACGGTTACCTGTTTTAGAAGGGGGGTTGGACTTGATCATGCCTTGAAGTCCCTTCCAACCCCTGCAATTCTGTGATTCCCACCGTGACCAGGGAGGGGCATTGGTAAGATTTATGTCCAGAATAAGTATCTGCATTTCTTTAATAATGTGTTTGAATACAGTACTACGGGTTACACACTGCAAATTCTGTGGAATCCTGTGGCAAAAGTAATTTCTGCAGACATTCAGTTTGCTAGTAGAGGGATATGCAGAATAGCAACTAGACATAAGTTGCAGGGGTGTCTGAAAAATTCTGTATGTTGTATTTGGTCTCGTCGTCCAGATCAGAAATTTTCCTGTAAAATGCAGAAATGTTTAAAAAGGGGGAAAAAAAAAGCCACAGGTGTGCTAACTCTAGGGTAAACGTGGGTTATGCCCTCGACTGGGGTGAACAAATCCCCTTGCACAACATGTGCCTTGTTCTCTGGGTCCCTGGGCCAAGTGTAGTCTCAAGGATCAGGCCCCAGATTGTTTGCTGAGCAAGCTGACACCTGCCTTCCTGCAGTGGGAAAGCTGCTTATTCTCAAGCACCTGTCTTCAAGCACTGCCAGCACAGCTCTGAAAACTCCTTCCCCTCTGAATTTCAGAGCAGAAGCACGAGCAGTGGTTACCCAGGAGGTCCCTGTGAGCACAGCGTGCCAGGCTGGCCCTCCTCACCAGTGTGCCTGACCAGGCTGTGGGGTTGGTACTCAGTTTCCCCTTATACCACCCTGCATCCCCTCCACACATTGCAGGGTAGATCTAATGCCTTAGGCAGCAGCTAGGAGCCATGCCAGCCCTCTGTCAGCATGGCCAAGTGCCTGCTCTGGTTTGTGCAGTGCCCTGGGACAAAGCTGTGCCCTTTTCAAAGAAAGAAGTAGTAAAGCCTCTTCTTTCCATCAGATATGAATTACAGTAGAGTTGGAAAAGTTCGTGTTTGGAAAACAACACATTTTCATTCTCTGTTCACCTAGTACTTTTATCAAATTCTTAGCTTTTGATAATTTTTTCTTCATGACCGTCTGTGCATGCGTCCCCACTTCCAAGGTGAAAAACTCCCTCTAAACAATGTCTTGCCTCCCTCTTCTGGGCTACAGCCTCGTTGTGGCTGATGCCATGCAGTGGCGATGCCAAGTTTAACTGCTTTCACCTCTTTAAAATCTTTATTTTAAACTCTTATTTCGCTCACCCATAATTCCTTTTGAAATGAGTGGGTGCTGACAGTCCTCAGCCCACTGAAAAAGTCAGTGTGTTTAGGTCCCTGAATATTAATTTATGCTTTGGATTTGATATGGTCTCAAGATTTTCAGTGTGAACATAGAGGAATTCACTAATTCCTTGTGGCTTGCTCATTTGCACCGTTTGTGGATTATTTGTCAAATTCTTCTTATATTATCTTAATGAGAAATTCAGTGAACTTTCTCAGTACCAAATCATCTGTCTCTGTTGGTTTCATTTCTAGGATGATTAATGTATACATTAAGTTTGATTGCAAGCAGTTGCCTTACACATATAAACCTCAATTTTCAAAGGTCTCTTAGGATCCTCTAGCTTTTAATTGCAGCCTTACATAAAACAGCATTACCCATTCTGGTACTGAACATGAGAAAATCTGGAGACAGGGAGTTAGTAAAGTAAGTCTGCTGTTATTTCACAGATTACTCTCTAGAACTAGGGAGAAAATTGCTTTTTAAGACATGCACTAACCTTGTTCCTCTAGTTTGGTCTGTGCATTGTTATTGTTACAAGCCTCACTGATCGTTAAGAAAAAAAGTTAAATATCTATTTGCCAAAGAAGTACAGTAATGAAGTAAATTTTGCATCAAAACTGAAGAGCAAGAATTATTAGAAGTTTTTTTTCCCTGCCTTGTATCTTCAATTCCTACGCTTTTTGCTGGGCAGCTAACATGGCTTTCTTCCTTCTCCCAGTCTTGAAGCTGCCTGCTGAGCTTTTCTCACATGCTGGGAATGTCTTGGCTTATGGCTCAGCCCACCTACCAACTATTTCAGCTGCTGAGATGCTGTGAGCTGATTAAGACATCCATCATATTATACATTCCTTAGATGCTGTGTGATGAGATGAACGGTAAAGAGACTTAGCTTTAGTCTTCTTTGTCTCATTCTTTCTCACAGGCCACACATTGGCTTAACTCAAGCCCAGACACAGCTCCTTGCAGAACTGTTAATTCACATATCTTTGTGTTCTGTTTATTTATTTCTAATTCCCCTTTTCTGCTAGCATGCATGCTAGGTTGGATCCAAATTACATAAACCTATGCCACCTTTGCCTATCTCATGCAGCTATGTAAAATGTTATTATTGCTCAATGTTTGTTTGAAGTGAACTCCCAGGAAACCCTGATCTGCACTGGTGACTTAAGGTAGGTGCTTTCCAACAAATACCAAATACTGTGCCTATGTCACAGGGCTTGTAGACAGGGCTGAGGCATGTTCATGCACACTTTCTGCTGAAATCTGGTGATGAGTGATGACTGCTTCTGTTTGTGTCCATGTGGGGGATAGCATTGTTCCCACAGTACTTGCTGAGGGAAGGCTAGGCAGAAACCTGAGGGCATCAACTGGGATGATGCTTTTCTTGCCCCTTGCTGAGATCTGTAAGCCTGAGCAACACAGAATGTGATACGGTAGTACAGTGTGACAGATGAATAGGAAGGGATGTTCTTGTAAATGAGGATGAGCCCAGGATTTTCTAAAGATCTGATTCCTCTTCAGTTGAAATGAGCTTTCTGTCAATGGAATGCTGATGTCTCACCCCTTCATGTCACAACCTGAAGTAAGACATCTAGATCATACCAGAGTCCACTAAAGAGGAAGCCCTGTCAAGCAGAAGGCAGCTGACAAGTCTCCCTGTGAATGTTCCTCATGAAGGCCTGCATATGGCATCTAGCATGGGTGGGCTGCTTTAACCAAAACTTGTTCCTGAAATCCAAGGTTGAGAGAAATCTATGGGAGTCTTGGAAAGATGTAAGCCTGCTTCTCCAGATAACACAAACAAGTCATCTGGTTAAATTAACGTGTGCCTGTTCTTCAGCTGAGATGAGTGCTTACAGAATATGTAGGCTGTGATGCATCCCCAGCAGTAATTCTGTTAAATTTTTCAACACCCCCTGCTATGCATGTATAAGAATTTGCAGGCACACCAAAACAGGGCAGCCGACTGTGCTTTTCTGCTCTTCTTTTTAGCTGCTCTCAGAGCAATGCTCTGCCTCCTCCTTTCATGCTTTCTGCTGTAAAACCAAGCATTTTCATTTCCCATGCAATCCTTGTACGTGGCTGCAATTGCACTGACCATAACTACAGCCAAAGGGTATCCAATACAAATGATGTAGCATATTCGGATAGTGGCCTCTGGAGCCACAGCTTTGGGAGAAAGCCAGAAAAGCCATTTTATAATTACAGTTTAAGTCCAGGGGCTTTATAAATCTGCCATTTAAAAAAATATATATAATCACAAAACAGAGCAGGCATGCCTCCAGTTCAGGCATTAATAGTGGCTTTCCATTCCTTTCCCAGGTTGCAAACCTGCAGCCAGGATGCCCTGTGCATTGTGCTTATCAGTGTGTTTGCTCCATATGAGAAGGGAACAGGTTTTTGACTGATGTTGGTGCAGCTGCTCTGGAAGCAGAGCATTATCCTGGAAGTAAGGATCACAAGGTCATTCTCCAAAACGAAGGAAGGAATAAGCATGTCACAGGAGCAGAAGGTGGAAGACAAATGAACCCAGTAATGTCGTATCTGGCAGTACTTGGCTGTCCTCACTGCAGCTCAGCTTTCAGAACCTGCAGGCAGGAAGGAGTCTCACTGCACGGCCCCTTACAGCCTCGCTTCGAAAATCACATTCCCACACTCCCTGTAACTCCCACCCATTAATTCAAGGATGATGCCATAAAATGCAGCTGCATGTCTGAAACAGAGCTATTTTGTTTTAGCTAGTGAAGTGAAATGTTGTACAAATGGACGTACTGCACATTTAGCTGATGCGCATTGAAAGAGTTTGACTTTGATAGTCAGAAATGTGCAAAGAACAGAAATTACTCTTGTGACCCTAAATCAAGTTATAGTTGCTCTGGGTCTTTCCTGGTATTCTTATGTTTTATTTTAGGAATTCTGTATTGTAAAACGATGATCATCTGTGCTACAGTTGATCACGTGGTGTCTGAACATCTAAATGCAAGAAAACTCTTTAACAGGCTCTGTTCCAGGCAGTTTATTAAAGCCATTATCAGAGGCACATCAAAATGTAATAAACACAGAAGCAGATAATGGTCAGAACATTTCTAGCATGAAATGCACCATCCATTCCGATTTAGGGAAATCCAGGTTAAAATCTGACATTTTCATTCGGCAGTTTCAAATGTCACATTCACATTTCTGAGACAAATACAGATATTATACAGAATTTACTATCAGCAGTCAGACTCTGCCATTTAAGCATCGTAGGACTGTTCTCTCCATTCTTCCAGGTGCTCTTGTTAGACGATGTAATTCCACTGCAGATAGTCCTAATTCTCCCATTGTATGCTGTGCTCTTTCCCAGGAGGTAGTTTTACTGTTTTCTTTACAAGCAATGTAGTCTTAGTAAATCTAGCTGGCTCTGCAGCAGGATGGATGGCTCTTTATCACAGCAACCTGCAAGGCCACCTGCAGGACCAGTCTCATGCTGGCAAGGCTGTATGGTCTCAGATGAGCTGAGTAGGGCATCTGCAGTTTAGACCATCCTTTCAAAGACAGAAGAGTTGTACTTCTGCTCTGCATTTTCACCTAAGTGGTTCTGAGTGTGTTAGTTAATGAACATTTCGTTAACTAAATTAATTCTCACTGCTCCTCATCAGCAGGGAGTTATGCTTGTCTTCCAGGCTGAGAGGAGCTGAGTAAGGGGTGCCTGTCTAATGTCTCCAAGGTGAATGAAGTGGAAGAGTGGGAAGGGGACAAGAAAGAAGCAGGGAGCCCTGCAGAAGGGTGATGCTGGAAACAGACTGGGGCTTGGCAAACCCAGGCTGGTAATTCCTGCATTGTACTGGTCCATCTCTTCACAGGCACTGCCAAGTCTATCCCACGCTGGCACAGGATGGACAAAAGTATTATTACTTCAATAATTTTCATGCTGAAAGCACAAGTACAGCATTTGGACCAGCAGATGGTTTTCCCAGTTCATTAACTCAGAATTCTGCACCCTGTTCAGAGTTCCTGTGCATCACTGTATCAGATAGGGACTCCTTGCTGGTTCTAAGTCTTTTATGAAGTGAATTTGTATTTTTAGTGGTGACCGGGTTGAAATCCTCATTTGTAGATTTGCAGCCAAGATTTGGGTGTCACGTTAAATGCTAGAGTGGTACCAGCTCTCTCCTCATCAGGGTGATGTTTCCAGAGTGCTCCTCTGGACAGAGCTGTTTTCCTTTTGGTGTAGATCACACAAAGCAGAGCTGAAAGCAACTGTTTAGTAGGCAATAAAAATATAAAAGAAAAAGAACAAGTACATAAAAAATGTTACTAAAAAGGAGAGCAGTGTGTGCTGTAACAGCCTGATCCAAAAGGCACTGACATTCCCCCCACGCATGCATTGCAGTGACAAAACCTGACTGCTTTGTGTTTTCATACTTCTGTGATACCAGTCTCTGGCTAGAGATTTCTTGCCATGTTTTGATGATGGCTCCACCATCTCTTGTCTTGTAGGAGTAAAACCTTAATATTATGAAATATTTCATATAAATAATGTAGCGTTTCTAAAGCATCCAGATCAGCACTCTGAAGCAGAGTATCTGTGGAAGGCTTCAGATTTAAAGCAAATTTCTTCCTGGCCTCAAAGAACAGCTGCATATCCCATCCAAACACATAAATAATAATTGCAAGCATCCCATTTTGAGAGTTGCTCGTGGCTTCCAGCAGTTCTGGCAATCTCCAGTGTCAGATTGCTCCATCAGCTGAACTCTTGAGTCTATTTTTTTTTTTTTTTTTAATTAAATTCAGCAAATCTGAAACCTCAAGTTCTGCTTCCCTGGGATTTCTGTGTCTCTCACCACTGTTGTCATTTCTGGTCTTGCCGCAAGCTTCAAATGACTCTCATTTTCTTATAACCTCTCAGTAGTGCAGTCATTTCAGGTCATAATCTCTTAGTTTACTTGTGGAACAAATCAATTCTATTTGATCTCTCTCTGCCTTTGCATTTCTGCTCTGTTCTTTTTAATATCATGCTTGCTTTACTTCATTTCGTATGAAGCAATCCAGGACTAATAACCCCATTAGGTAATTTATGCTCTTATTTTGTCTCTAATGAGGATGTTGGTTGTAAAGTCTAGAGTAGCAAAAAAAAATCAACATCAAATGTGCCAAAAGTGGGAGCACAGAAGTGGCCCACATATGCACCACCTAGCTCTTCTGGTTGAAACCACGGAGGCAAATAAAGCTACGCTATTCTGGAATAAAAAGACTCTAAGGCTTAATGACCTTGTCAACTGTTACTATTTTTAAAGTCCTGAGCAGTCCAGTGCAACAGTGTGCATAGAGTGCTCTCTGCAGCTCTCTGGGTTGTTTGCTATTCTTCCTGCTTCAGGACTCTGAGTTCACAACAGCATCATCAAGCAAGGCTCTGCTGGAGCTTATCATTCCTGCTGCAGCTTCGAGAGAGTCCAGAGGAGGGCCACTAAGATGATCAGAGGGCTGGAGCACCTCTCCTACGAGGAAAGGTTGAGGGAACTGGTCTCTTTTAGCTTGGAGAAGAGAAGGCTCTGGGGAGACCTCATTGTGGCCTTCCAGTACTTGAAGGATGTATATAATTGGGAGGGAGGATGTCTGTTTATGTGGCTGGATAGTAATAGGACAAGGGGAATTGTTTTAAACTGAGACAGGAGAGTTTTAGGTGAGATATTAGGAGGAAGTTTTTCATTCGGAGGGTGGTGACGCACTGGAACAGGAGTTTGTGGATGCCCCATCCCTGGAGGCATTCAAGGCCAGGCTGGATGTGGCTCTGGGCAGCCTGGTCTGGTGGTTGGTGACCCTGCACGTAGCAGGGGGGTTGAAACTAGATGATTGTTGTGGTCCTTTTCAACCCAGGCCATTCTATGATCTGCCTATCTAATGGGCTTCTTCACAGCTCTCTTCTGTCAGTCACACATCATATGGAATGTACACGTAGGCATGTGGATGCTAATGTCAGGTGTCTGGAGCCATCTTATTCTTTGTACATACCTAGCATGTAGGCAGCACTTCCCCCTCGTGCTGATGGCTTTAAAGATTCAAACCATGAGTTCCCCCAACTCTTCACTGCAGCTCTATCTGCCTAGATCGCCTTGAGCACGGTCTCTGGCAGTTTGAGCTGCCGTGGCTCCATTTCTGTGCCTTTCAATCCTTTAAAAACACAGTGGGTGTCAGTAGTTTCAGTTTTGCCTCTCTGCTGTTGAAACAAGAAAGTTTCACATTGGGAGCCAGAAATTATATATTTCTCCTGTAGAAAATGTAATTGACTTCCAAGCCATTCTCAGTTATTGCATGCCTTGAGAGACCTCAATGTACCAGTAACTCAGAGAGAAGTCACTTGCTGTTATGTATCACTCTGTTATTATCTCTTATACTGAGGTCTTTATTACAATAAATTAATGCAGCTAGCAATAGGAACTTAGTGTAGAACATGTTTTTTGAAGAAATGCCCCATCAGGAGACATGTCAAAACAAGCAAAGCTGTTTGGAAATATGAATCTCAGAAGTGCTGTATGTGGTGTTTTATAACACCGCCCTTTTGGCTCTAAAGTCATCAGCTGTACTCCTTCACTTCATGCGGTGTAAGGCTGCTGAGTTTCTCAGTTGCTCACACGCTTGTTTCCAAGATCACCGTGCTCTGAAGTGTGAAGTCCTGCTCCAGTATGAGGGTAGATGCCACCCCCATGGGAACCTGAGGACTTGCCACCCCTCAGCTGTGCTGCTTTGTGTGAGACATCTTCAAGTTAGAACATGCTGGACAGGGGCTGCTCTGATTTTGTCTTAAATGGACATCAGCAGTGCAACTAAAAAGGCAAACAAACTTTGGGCAGAAAAGATTCACCTGTTGTTGACACAGGGTACTCAAAAAATGACCGTAAGTATAAGTATTTAGAAAAAATTTCCTTTATGAATCTCAGTTCACTTAATGCATCTAGCAGCAATTTGTGCTGTGTGTCAGCTTCTCTGATGTGTCAGTGAGCTCTCTGCTTTCTTTTTGTATAGCTTTCCTTCTTTTCACTGATTAGATGCTGAATTGATAGTATCTCTTCCAGTAGCCCCTGAATCACATGCTTTCCTATTCCCAGCTGTCCCACCATCCTGTCACAGTGCTGAACAGTTAGTATATAAGCTGTGAGGTTATTTCCCTTGTTATCTGTAATACAGTTTGATGCTGCTATTGTGTAAGGATTTACTGAGCTGATCAGTTTTGCCTGTGGCCCAAGGCCATGGTATCACCAGCAAGAAGAGCCACAGGCTGACAGCGTTTTTCCAGCTAGAACCACACATATCTTTACGTGGGGTTTTTCTGACCATCCACAGACATGAAAGTCCAATGTAAATGTGTGGGAGTGTACATGTGTATGTTCTAACATATATATATTTGGTTATATGCATTGTAACACTGGTGTTCGTACAGCCAGTGTTATCACAGGGGCATTTCCCTTCTCCTTGTATTGCCCCGTGTCTTGCTGCTTCCCTCTCCCAAGACACAACAGCACTGTTCCCCTCCCATCAACGCTGTGCTTCTAAACAAGCACACCAAAACCTGAACATATCAGAGGCCAAGGCACCAACTGTTACAGAGGTGTTTTATTCTTGCCTGCTTTTATGTCTGCCTGCACCAATGGCTACAGAACCCTGATTCCTAGGAGGCCAGGTGGCCAGCTTCTCGCAGAAGTTGACTCTTCCAAAAAGTAGCAGCGGGTGCAGGTCACAGCTGCAGCAGTGTACAAGCCAGATATAAATCAGAACAGGCTGAGCTCAAGATATCCGCAAGCGTTTGCTGCACAGTTTCAGACACCACAGGCCTTTCATGCCCCAAACTTCCACTGACGTCAATGGAAATTTTGGCTGATGACGGAGAGCAGTGACGATGTTGACTCCGGCAATGAAAGGCCTGAGAGCCTAATGTTTAGGTTTCTTCTGCCTGGGTTTGTATACGCTGTCCCTCACCACGTACCGAGCGCCGCACAAGTGCTTGGCTGCATTTACCTCAGCAGGCCGGGGCACTGCTGAGGGGGGGATGTGGGCCCGGGGCCTGGCCAAGCTCCATGGGAAGGCTGTGGCAGAGCTTCACAGCCAGCTTCCAGTCCTGCCCTTGGCAGCTGCTTTTCAGCACTGAAGTCCTTCACTGCTTACTGTGCTTCTCCAGCCTGCTGAGCCCATCTTTTAATGGGTGGCACCAGCACATATCCCAGAGCTTGGTGAAGTACCCAAATGGCGGCTGGCACAGCATGGTCCCCTTCCTGGAGAAGGCTGCTGCTCCTCATCCTGCCGGGGAGAACACTGCCTTCAAGGGGGAGAGTCCCAGTTACTTAGTGCTCATTGGCTCCACGCAGTCATTAGGTAGGTGGGATGCACTAGAACAGCCTTCCTGGAGCCAGAGCAGCTACACATCAGCTTGCCTAGCAGGCTGGAAGTCTGTGCAAGTAAGACCTTGGTCATGTCAGTGCTTCTGGCTGCGTTCTCCCTGTCCTCATCATGCCTTGGTGAGTCCAGGAGGAAGATAAGGCCACGCAGTGCACGCTGAACGTGACTGGCAGTGTTGTCATCAAAATGGATGGTCAGCTGCAGTCACAGCTCCCATTAGATCTCCTGTCTGTGTGATAAAAGGTAGTCATAGCTTTGGAATGAGTCAGTCTGCCTTTGAGTCACAGTCTTAATATCCATTCTGCACCCTACAGGCGTCCCGTGAATGTATTGCTTTTTCAACAGAATACGAGGGTGGAATCAAGAGAGAACTTGTAAGTCAGATTCAAGGACAGAGTGAGAAAAGAGTCCTGTGGGAAACATGTAGGTTTCTGGGGGTTGATGTGGGGTTGCTGTGGCTGTCTCTAAGCCAACTACGCTGTCCGGACAGTGAGAAAGATTGTTCAGAATGATGTAATCTACTTGATTTGTTGAATGAAAAAGAAAGAATGTGAGCCACCTGCCTACTATGCTGTGACCCGATCTTGACCAAGTCTTCTGCTTGCTGATATGTGGTCACTCCTACCAGCCTCCTGCTGCTGTGGAGGAAGGATGGTGATTAGTCCTGGTTCAACAGGCTGACTGCTCCTTGAGCCTGTGCTTTTATGTGCTGCTGTCAGAGCTGGCAGTCCTTTCTGTGTACTCCTTTTCAGCCCAAAGTCAGCCTGGAAGGGAGTCTCTTGCCCTCACACCCTGCTGTGCAAATGGGCCCATCCACTGACTCCACGCAGCAGCAGCTGCCTACTGCTTGCACCACAGGCTCATCAGGTCTCCCCCCCTTGCACCTGGAAAGTGTCCAGTCCTCTCTCTACTCCCTCTTTCGTCAGCCGCTCGTTATACTTTGGGTGAATGTGTCATCCAAGTGCCTACTGGCCTCCAGTGAGCTGGGATCTGGCTTAGATTTAAGGCAGATGCTGTGTGCTGAAGCAGGTGAAGTCAAGGGCAGCATCCCCTTGTGGACTCTGTAACCAGCTGCTCCATGAAACAGCCTTTGAACAGCACCAAAAAGCTCAGCTCTGAGTACATCTGACTGTGATGTCTGTCTGGTCTATAGGTGTTTGGAGTTTACGTGTAACAATAGTATTACACTTTATTTGTGTAAAACCAATAATTCAGAAAAGTATAAAGCAATTTAGGCTCTGAATATCTCTAGGAAACTGCTGGGTAATGCAGCATGTGAGAAGCTCAACTGCCTGATGGCTCTGTGCACAGTTGCACTAAAAGCTTCTTTCTGCTAGCAGTGCTTGCTGCATTTTCCAAAATGGTATTTTTCCTCTCTGGGCTGGTGGAAGTCCCACAGCTGGCAGTGTGCTGCAGGCAGAGAACAGTGCCAGGCCCCTCAAGAAAAGGTGCTGATGTCCCTTGGTGCTGTCATCAGGTAGGAAGCACTGGGAAGACTAGAGACCTACACCCTGAGGAAGGACAGTCACAAATGGAAGGGACAAGGGATTAGCTGCTGTAGTCACAATGAGAGGCATCAGTGGCATTGGGCAGACTCTTCTCCATGCTTTTGCAGCCCAAGGCTCCCACTGCTGGGTTTTGCTAGGACAATTTGCACTCTGTGACTTCTCCTTGCAATCTGGTCTTGTACTTTTAAAGTGTTTCTTGTTGTTGTTAGTTTAAACAGTGTCTCATTAAGGCTTCTGAGTGCTAAGACTTGTCTTGCAAATATGTATTCGTGTAGTTTGTAAGATTTGTATTATTTGCTTCTTTCGGAGCCATTCTGGTGTATAATGTAAATCCATAGCAAAGCATTTCCTGGGACTGTTTGTTGTGCAAATGCATAGTTTGGCACATGTACAGTGCTCAGCAAAACCAATTGCCTCTGCCACTCTAGTTGGGAGAATTGAGATCAGCCTGGAGATTTTTTCTTTAATTCGAAAGAAGACATTTTTCTCATTTCATTTCCTATCCAAATGAGTTTCAGCAAATGAGATGGAAACTCTTGGAATAGTGAAAAGTATAAAGGCAGAACATTGGCTTCAAATTACATATAGAAACAAGTACTGCTCAACATCGTTAAAAGTGGTAGCTGTGTCTGGATTGGCTTCTAGGGTCATTTCTTGCATTTAATGAAATACTTACAGATAAATATGGGCATTAACAAACCATTGGATTATTTTAAATAATGTCAATTTCTGAGGAACTGCTTAGTATCTCAGGTAGTTGTTTTTAAGTTTGTAAGCAGGTAGGTTTAGTGACATGCTTCAGACCTTTACTTCTTTCTTTAAGCTTCACTTCAGGCCTTTTTCTTCATCCCCAGAGCTGAGGAAGACAAGTGTATGGCACCTGATGTCAGGAGCTTCTCCATCCTTTCTGAGTTTCAAGAAAAATCCTGTGGTGTCCCAGGCATGAAGGGACAGCAGGGTAGGGGATGTTGCCTCTGAGGCCTAGCAGGGATGGTGAGAGGATGTACTGGGCACTGACCTGGACTCATTGCCAGGCTGCGAGCAGAGCACTGGCGTGGCACAGCCATGAGAAACCTGCTGCTTGAGCTTGTTGTTGCATCATCAGATTTGTAGACGTACTCTCAAACTGATCTGACCCCATAGCCAGGAGTAATCAATTCAAGAAACTTTTCCTCATGTAATCTGCTGTGGAAGTGGTGCTTTTATGTCACTCTGCCCTTGCTGTGTTGACCTTTCTAAGGATACAGTGGTGTAAGCTTCACCTTTTTCATGGCTGAGATTCAGAAGGCACTACAGACATGCTGGGCACCTCTCTGCAAAGTGCTGAGGCTGGCGGGTTTATTTGCAGTGGTTCTTGATCTGGGACATGCCGCAGGAGCCTCCATGCAACTGTTCTGCTGGCACCAGAACCTGCAGTGGCACAGAAAAAAGCACATCGAGGCTGTCTTGTATCAGTAAGAGGTGCTGGCTGCCAAAAAAACAATGCTGGAAAAGCAAGGCCCAGATCTCAGAAGATGCAGCCTACAGGCGTTTTTCATGTTGCATCCTTCAAGTACATGTGGACTTCTGTGCTCCATGCCTCAGCATTGCCATCTGTAACATGGGGATCAGAAAGCAGCCTCTGCTTGCATGGCTCTAACATCTGCCCACCCAGAGGCTAATAGTGATGTGACTGCAGTCCACACTGGCATGAGGGAGAGGGAAGTGAAGGCCTGATCTCATAGTTTAGGAAACACACCGTGTACATTCCTGTAGGGAAATTTTGAGGAATATTTTTGCCTAATTTATATTTATTTCGTCTCTGCACAGCAATCTTCTACCTATCTTGTGAACATAGCGTAGGAGGAATGCTACGGCCCTAACAGGATAAATTATGAAAAAAAGTCTTGTCTTTCATTTTGTTCCCTTCTTTCAACTGCCACAGCACCTCAGCTGTCCTGTTGGCTTTTGCTTACTGCAGCTGGCTTTCAGCTCCTGCAGAAGACAAGATGTGACATTTTGGTCCGTGACTATTTTTTGTGCATTGAATGGAGAATGTATGACTGTTAACAGTGTTGCTGCAGACTATTTATCTATGCGGGCCTCATCAGTGCAGGGTTCAGCAAAACACGTTTTGCCTGCCAGTCTCTAATCAAGAAGCCAGATTCCCTGGCACGCTGGCTGCTTTTCTCTGCTCAGGGGAGCCTTTGCTCACTGGTGAAAATCAGGAACAATTTAGCTAAATTCAATTTGCAGGTACACACCTTGCAAGGTCAAACAAAACAAGAAGTACAGACTACAAAGAACAAAAATCAACCACTGGGAGCAGTAGCTAAAGACAATACGCTTTGGAGAAGGCTGCAGTGTGAACACTGACAGTGAAAAAATTGCAGCAGAAGTCAGCAGGCTGGAAAGTAAAATAGCTGGCTTATGCAAAGCATATGTGCTTTCCTCTCAGGTATTGCCTACCTTACTGCATCTACCCCAGAAATGTAATGGCAACTTCAGTGGCTTATTCACCTTTCTGCCGTAGTTTGGCTTTGCAAAGAATAGCAGAGGCTGAATCCCTGGGCTGGGGGAACTGCTGTGTTTCATCTGATTCTTGTCTACCTTCTTCTTTGGGACATGATCTTATTTGCAAAGAGAGGTGAAAAGAATTCCTTCCAGTTTGGGCAGAATTGTATGCATTCATTTGCATGAGGTTCAAAGCAGTGAGAAATATCCCAACTACCTAGCAATGGGTAAAGACATAAAAGGTGGTGGAAGGTGAATATTGTTAAGCATGTAATTGAGTTCAGTGGGGAGGGGGAAAGAGTTTTAGTGTCACTTTTTATTTGCAGGCTTTATTTGACTGCTGCACCTGCTCTCAACATGACTAAATCTTACTTAGCATGCAATTTTGGCACCGATTACTTGCCATTAACCTCACTGGGGATGCTCAGTTCCAGTGACAGATATTTTGATAGCCTTGTTGTGCTGCAGACACGCACAATGGGGCAGAGCTAATTTGCCATTTGCTGTGTTAATGAAGGTACACATTAAAAAGATTATGAGGAAAAGCAAGAACTAGCACACGAAGGATTATGAAACAATAACTCAGAGTGAAAAAATAAAAGCAGTGAGAACTCTTCCTTTGACTTTTCCAACCTGGTTTTCCGTAGCCTTTCACCATTGCCTTGCTAATTGCCTTGCATTTACTTTGTAAAATGATTACCATGATTAGAGCACGCACTGCCAGGACATGCCTTGACCCTACAGCAGCCCGTAGGGTTATGGCCTCACTGGCCGTAGCACCAAGCAATGTTGCATGCCCATGTGGATGCTGCATTCTGCTTAAAACCATCACATCCATAAGCACAGCCTCACAGTGCTGCCCAAGTCTGCAGGCAGAGCTGCAGTTTTCTGTCCTGCAGAATTGCAAGGGGACAGCCCAGGTTCCCCATCCATCCTGCAAATTTGGGATACTGTGGGATGCTGAGTGCTTATGGACTGCTCCTGGGCTAGAGTGGCTTTTGTCTTTCTTAACAAGTTACGTTTTCATTAGCAGATGATGTTGTTAAAATATCCATAGGCAGGCTCTTCTGGTGCATCCAGGCATGCCTGTGCAGTCACAGCTCTGTTATTGTCAGGGAGTCCCCATAAAGGATCAAGATATACACTGGGTACGGAGTGCCCCTGTAGGCCAAATGGAGATAACCAGACAACAAGAGGAACTGTGTCCAGAATGTTCTGTCAAAACATCTAAAGCTGAAGGTTGTTTCTGCTGAAGTGGTTTTTGTGCCAGCTGCTCTGGGATTACTGTGTTATTGGGTTACCTCCCAGCCCTGTCTTGCTTCTCATGACTACTGTATTGAGTCATCCTTGCACAACAGGACCACGTTTCTCCTAATGCTCCTCAGGCTTCATTGACTTACAGCCCCTTTACAGCCTGGTGCTCGATGGGAGACCTGTGTCTGAAGAGGCCTCCTCTGGAAGCTGCAGCCTGCAAAAAGCAATCCAGAATTAGTGAAACTAGAGAAAACAGGTACAAGAAAGCATTACTGTGGAGACCAGTGAGAAGAGACTCCCAGAGCAGGAAATGCAGCTCAGAGCCTTGAGCCAGGCCCAAGCACGGCCCAAACCCAGTGATGGCTGCTGCAGCAGGCACTGAGATCTGTTTTTCTCCTTGTCTGTAAGGTGTGTGTCCCTCTTCCCCCGGAGGAAAGGACAAGGAGCAAGAATGAAAAGAAACCCGTGTGTTTGCTGCAGACTGAGACTGGCTGGTGTATTAATGCTGCCTTTCTCTCCTTGTTGTAGGGAGTGCTGCCGGTTTTTTGGAGACAACGGCTTGACTTTGAAGGTGTTTTTTACCAAGGCAGCACCCTTTGGTGTTCTCTGGACACTCACAAACTACCTTTACTTACATGCAATAAAGAAAATAAACACTACGGACGTCTCCGTGCTGTTCTGCTGCAACAAAGCGTTTGTGTTCTTGCTCTCATGGATCGTTCTGCGGGACAGGTTCATGGGAGTGAGGGTAAGTGACTCCTTAGCTCTGTCTCCTTCTCCCTCTGTCCCCCTGCCTTTCCTTCCCCTTTCCCAGAACAGTGGCCTATGCAGTGGCAGCACAGAGACCCACAGAGAGGAAAGATGAGCCTCTCCTGCTGCATTTCCCAGCAAAAACGAGGTAGCCTGCTCCAGACCAGGGCACCAGGGCTGCCTGCTGTCTCCATGCTGCTCTAAGCATACAACAGCCTTTGCTCGTCTCTGTTGAGTTAAAGTTTTCCAAGGGAACTGGAAACCTCGCAGCCCCCGCTGCCATTCTGGCAGCCCTCAGCACACAGTGTCCCTTGGCAGAGGAGCTGGGCAGATGGCACCTGGCATCCACCATGGTGACCCAGCAGAAACCAAACCAAAAGGCCCCATGAGTCCCTCCGGCCTCACCACATCAGCAGTCACGTGTTAGTATAACAGCAATCACAGCAGTAAGATCTATATTTTGCCCACTGTTTGAAGAGCTCTCTGCTCATCAACCCCAGTAAAGCTTTCATTGCTCAGGAGAGGCTGCGTACCTCACTGCTGAGAATTAACTTTGCAGGAAGTATTCCCCTCCAGCAGGAGGCTTGGACATCCGTGCAGGGTTGCAGCCAAAGGCAGCTCGCAGTGCTGCACAACACCCTGCCAACAGCCTGGCCCTGCCAGCTGGTGTCTGTGCTCACCCTTCCAGTTTCCCAGGTAGCGGTAGCCAGAAAACAAATTAATTGGGTTTTGCTGAGTACATAAGCAAGGGTATCCCGAGATAGTCCTGGAGGCAGGGAAGTGTCACATTTATCCCAGCTGGCTATGCTGGCCATTTTGATCAAAGTGAAAAAATGTGTGTTTTACTGGTGCTCATTGATCCTGTGGCACTGTCAGTGAGGAAGGCAGTGCTGGTTGGTCTCAGGGAGGAGGTGTGCAGATGGGCAACCACTGCTCTCTGCCCTGGCAGTTTGCTACATGCCGTGTACGTGCTCTCTCCCAAAACCACCTCAGGACTCTGAGCCTTTCCTGCCAGCACCAGAGGTTTCTTAGTTGTGTATTATTGTCTCAGGCATGCTGCCAGGACCCGTTGATGGGGAGGCTCTGTGGCAGAGATGAACCCCTCTCTTCACCTCAGTCCAAGACAGGATGCTCTAGGCTGGCCTGCTGCATGCTGCCCAGCCAGCCAAGGGAACTGCCTGCGAGGGCAGCATCAGCTCCTCAGGCACCAACCTGGGTTGATACTCATTTCCTACCTCAGGACAGGGGCAGATGATACAGAAATACCACCCTCTCACGTAAAGCTGCTTTCACATTTTTCCACAGTGGGGGTTGTCCAGTAACACTAGCTTTCTTTGTTTGTTTCCAACCAGATCGTGGCTGCTATATTTGCTATTGCAGGGATAGTGATGATGACGTACGCTGATGGGTTTCACAGCCACTCTGTTATTGGGATTGCCCTGGTGGTGGGCTCTGCCTCAATGTCTGCTCTCTACAAGGTAAGCACAACTGGGTCTCCTCACAGGAAGGTGTCTGGCCCACATTGCTGCATAGGTGCTCTCTTCACAGTCCCCTTGCCCCAAGCAGAGACAGGACGTGGGAAGCTGCTGGAGCTAGGCTGCCTGCCTGCCAGGGAAGTGCAAGACTTATAGCAGCCCGTGTGGCTTTGTCTTGTAGGTTTTATTCAAACTTCTGCTGGGCAGTGCAAAATTTGGAGAAGCTGCCTTATTCCTGTCCGTGTTGGCCGTCTTCAATGTCCTCTTCGTTACCTGTATTCCTGTCATCCTTTATTTTACCAAAGTGGAATACTGGAGCTCTTTTGACATCGTTCCTTGGGGAAACCTCTGCGGATTTTCGATTCTCTTATTGAGTGAGTACACAGGGAGCCTTCGGGCTGCTTGGGGTGGAAGAACACACTAAGAAACTGGCCACTGGTGGAAGCTACAGCTCTCTGACATGCTGGAGCCAGTTTTCTTCTTCTAAGTTTTAGCTCAGTAAGTCATGGGGGAAATACAGACCCTATTCCTGCTGTTATGAGCAAACCCAAGCATTAAGGCCATCATTAAAAGGTGCTCTTGAAATAAATAAATATATGAATACATCCAGACATAAGCAACTGTTTGGCAGAAATATCCTGCAAATTATTTCCTTTCAGCAGAACCATAGAATCATAGAATGGCCTGAGTTGAAAAGGGCCTCAAAGATCATCTAGTTTCAGGCCCCCTGCCACGGGCAGGGCTGCCAACCACCAGACCAGGTGGATTGGTGCAAAAAACTGGAAAGCTGGGAGTCCACCTGTGTTACCAAGCATTACATTGAGAGATGGGTTGTGCCCAGACCTCACCTGGTCCTGCCATTGGCACCAGGAGGACAGAACTCCCTGTGAACAACAGCATCCTGGGCAGATCCCTGCTTTCTGTATGGAAAACATACAGGAGTAGTAAAGCAAAGATATTTCAAGTGACATTCTCTTTGTGTAGTTTCATGGTAATAAAAGGTGGTTTTCTTTCCTTCTTCAGCATTCAATATCCTATTGAATTTCGGAATTGCTATTACGTACCCCACCTTGATTTCCCTTGGAATTGTACTGAGTGTCCCAGTCAATGCGGGTAAGGATTTCTAACTTCTGCATCTTGATGAACACGTGAGATCTGCAGCCTCCCAGATAGTTGTGGGGGATAAAAGCAAAGACCTCCACTTAAGATGTTTTAAATCTTCTTTTAGAAACTTATGGAGATGACACTGATTAGAAGTGTATGCTCTAATTGCTAAATATATGTTGTAGAATATTGTACAGCTATTACAATTTCTAAAATTGCTTTTTAAGTTACTGCCTGGAGAAGGGGTGGGTTAGTTAAAAACAAACCAGATTTGAAATCATCTATCTACCGGCTGGGATAAGACTTCTCTGATGAAGTAGAAATCAATTTGTAATGATTTTTTTTTCAAGCAGGCTTAATGTTAAATTGAAACAAATATAATTGCTTACCCTCTAGAACAAACATGTGCTTGCCTTGGTAAATAATATTGCAGGTGTAGAGACTACAGGGCCATAAGGGTAGACAGGGGAGTACAAACCCAGCCCAAGCCATAGCCCTTACCTTTCTTGGACAGGCATCAGAATAAACAACAACCCATTTGTATGTTGTCATTTATATTTCCTTGCTCCTTAAATGAATGTGGGACTCACAGGCAGCACTGGCAGGAGGCTGCCTCCTGAGGCTCTGGTGTTAGTCATGGGAGTGAAAAAGCCCTCCCAGAGCAGGCTCTTAAATCCATGCCCTCTGGCTGCCTAGACAGGTGCTTGCCTCCACGTGGCACAGCAGGGATACACAGGTGATCTCAATTCAAGAGCTACAGCATATGGGTTAGGGAGCATTCTCTGAAGACTTCTGCTTAGCGCTGACAACTAATGGTAGTGCAATACCTTTTCACTCCAACACAATGCTGGCAGCATGTGAAAGGCTGCTGCAGGCCCCAGCTGTACCCATTTGTACCCTGAGCCCCCAGGCCTGCTCTCCGCTCCCACCTGGGTTGTGCCTTGCCCCATGCTGAACCAGCAGGCAGAGCATTCTCCTGCTCATCCAGCCCAGCCTTTAGAGCCGGGGAGGTGGGAGGGAAGGGGGTACTGCCCTAACGCTTTGTCCCACGTAATAACACCAGTTCAATGTCCCACACAGTTGTTGATCACTACACGAGTGAAATTGTCTTCAACAGTGTCCGAGTCATCGCCATCGTCATTATCGGCCTGGGCTTCCTCCTGTTGCTCTTGCCAGAGGAGTGGGACGTCTGGGTAATAAAGCTCCTCACGCGTCTCAAGGTCCGAAAGAAGGAAGAACTCCCTGAAGGGAACGGAGACGTCACTTCAGGACTGCCCAACAAAAGCCGGAGAACTCGCCCCTCCATGTCATCCTTTGCTCATTAAATGCTCTTTTTACCAAAACTTTGTGGTTACCTTACACACGATGACGCAAAGGTCTTTTCTTGGGAAGAAGCACACCTGACCACCACGGTGTACATACCTGTACAGTTTTGATATGATCACCACCTAAGGCATCGAGTCTTGGCATGTCCTGTTTGCTTGTACCTTTTTCACATCAGACCTTTCACTTAAGTAGTACACTGAGAAAAAAAAAAAACTGCAAACCGAGAACCTCTCTTCTCTTTTTAAATGAATGTAACATATAGTCAAAATATATTTGCATAGGTTATTTTAAAGAATGGTTTTCATGAGAAGCAGGGCAGACATTCTGAGCGTTAGGTACCGAATGATGCATTGCACACTGTGATTTAAAAGAAACTAATGCTATGCTACATCACGTGTTTATTTTTGACCAGAGCTATACTCTGAAAGTTTTAATGGAACCAAAAGGGAATCTTTTGGGGGACAGGAAGATGGGGGGGAGAGTAGAAGGAAGGAAGGTTGGAAATGACTCTGCATAGCTCAGCACGTGCTGTGCTGGAACCGGAAGAAAATTCAAGTACTAAAAGCACTTGCACTAAAGTACTAGCAAGAAAGCAGTCCAGAGCCCAAATCTCCTTGTACTGCACATGGATGTAGTTCATGTTTAGAATCATGCAAGAGAAATCCAGTGCCTTCTACAGAACTCTTGTCTTTACCCATGGAGAACCAGGCTCTGCTGTGAGTGGCGGCGCTGCAGGCTCAGGCATGCAGCCCTGGGCAGCCCAAGGTCCCACTGACACCAAGACATGCCCAGGCTCTGGGGTTGCAGGCTTGCACACAGGGGGCCTGGTTCCTGTCTCGCTTGCACAGGTTTTACCCCTGTGTGGAGTTGCACTTGATTAATGTTAATGTGAGGAAGGGAAGTCTTGGTCATGTGTGGAAAAATCAGACTGAAAATGAACAACAGAGCAGACAAGAGCGTGGTTGCTGATATATGGTCTGAGAACAAGGACTAAGGGGTGAATCACCAGTTGCTTTACTCCATAATTGTGAGTGTTAAGAGTTAAAAATGTAATATATTTACATCAAATGTAACAATTTTTATGAAACTTGTAAGCACCAGGATGTTTACTTATGCGATTTTGGTTCGCCATTAAATTTCTATCTGTGATAGATCACATGCTATGTAAAAAAAAGGGGGAAAAAAGGTTATAGTTTACTATTTTTGAAGTTTACATTGTTGCATACAAAATGAAAAGTGTTCTTTTGAACTGCTGCCATAGCCTAAGGGTCCCTGCTGCCACTGAGGCCCTCTTTGTCTCGGGCAGGGGTGGCATCCACTTCAAAACATTCTAGCAATTCAACTTCGGATTCCATTATCTGTTTGGCAAAGCTAAATAATAAAAGATTTTAAACTCGGCTTCAGGCAGTGCTGTCTGTTTCCCTCTCTTGACTGTACCACCTCTGTGTTGGCTTTACAGTGTACTGCATCTGGCCAAAGTGATCAGATGGGAAGGATGAGACCTACAGATCTTTGGTCTGGTCTTGCAGCCCAAGCTACAGCGTGGGAGGCCTCCTCCCTGCTCACAGTCCCACTGCCTTCAACACAAACTCCTGCAGGCAGTGACCATCAGCACCATCTGGGAAAGCCCAGAGCTGTCCTCAATGTGCTTCCAAATTTCTCTGAGAAGCAGGGGTGGGTAAGATACAGTACATGTGTACCGTAGTGCTAATAACTGGTGTGAAGAGGCTTGATCTCAAATCTCCCAGCTTACAACGTACTGCAGGGTGTATCATTTTGTCACCGCATGGGAACTGTTGAGTCACAGCCTGAACCACTGATTGAGCACCTGGAAAAAGGACCCGGTCAACCCTGGGAGCACAGGTGAAGGCAATTCAGCTGTGTGAGCAGAAGGGGTGGAGCCTGGCTGTATCTCTCTCAGACCTCATTTAAGGGCTGACTGCCACTGGGGAAGGGTCTCTGGTTAGAGATTCCTCCCTTGTGGAGTTATCTTTGTGAGCATCTATCTTCAGGGATGGGTGAGTACTTTTTCTTTGTAACACCTTTCTGTTGTGCTAGTTCCTTTGTCATTACATCTCCTGTAACACCATTCTATTGTGTTGGTCTTTTTGATTATTACAGTCACCCTCAGAGTATCCTACGTCCCTGCCTGAGTGTTAGAGACAGTCTTGTAGTGAGACTCAAACTCAGAGATGGGATTGTAGTGAGACTCAAATTCAGTTATTCATCAAGGAGCTTTATTAGATCAGACTCCACTACAACAGCAGGGTCAGGTCACTTCTAGTAAGTGTCCACAGACCCAACATACACACAGGGTGTTTATACACTTTTTCAGGGGTGACTTCATAGCAAAAAGGGGGGGGGATAACATTGTGCTCATCATCTCTTTCGGTTCCTTCCATAACATATTGTCCTTGTTTGTCATGCCTCAGGTAATCTTAATTCTTTACCTTAATTCTCTGAAAAGACACGTGCACCTACTCTTATCTAACAGCCAAAATCTCTACTTAAGCATTTCAACACTCATTTCTCATCTATTCTTACCCTGACAATTCTAAGATCTTGATTTATTTGTTGATCAGTTAACCTATTGACCCTACCATGGTCATGGATGGGGCTATACAGGGGTAAATGAGCAGCTTATGTTGCAAACTCAGTGTAAACCTTGCAGTTTCTTCAACACTGAGGTAAGGCTAAGAACAAGTGTGCTAGTCCTACTTTCCATAATCCTAATAAGAGGTATTTTTTGTCATCTCTGCACTTCATGTTATTGTGCTGTCCAAAAGATATCAGAAATGTTCTGAACAATGTTAAAAATCGCACCTAATGTGCGTTTAGTACAGACTTGTTAACATTCAGTGCAGATCACAGGGGAATTCATGAGCTGCAATGGCTTGCAGTATCAGTAAAACTGTGATGTACCAAATGCAAGTGATACTGCTTCTGCTGCTTTATCCTTCCAGAGAGCAGCCTAAACAGAGGCATGGGCTGGGATTTCTATCAGTGGTTTCTTACAGTCTCTTTCTTGTGCATACTAGATTTACCTATTTTAAGCTGCTCTGAACTACACACAGACAAATCAACCAGACGATCTGACCTGTATTTCTCCAGGCAACATCTTGCGCTGAACACCTGGCTTGAGGGCAGGCAGATGCTAAGTGAAATTTTCCAGACAGTGAAGCATGGAGTGTAACTAGAATGATGTTAAGAAAGTGGCATGTCCATATGGGTACGTGTCTGTAAGTGCCAAAATCTTGCAGATTTGAAGCTGAAGAATTACAGGAACTGGAGTCATTGGTTCCCACTAGTAGGACAAGGTATAAGAAGGAAAAGATCTCCTGA
Source organism: Phasianus colchicus (assembly GCF_987193195.1). NCBI lineage: Eukaryota > Metazoa > Chordata > Aves > Galliformes > Phasianidae > Phasianus > Phasianus colchicus. The sequence goes on along the minus strand of NC_143437.1, from coordinate 38,273,550 downwards.
GAAGGTGCTTGATGTCCCTGGATCAGCCTTCAGGTGAGGGCAAGATTGAACCTTTGTGATCTGGGACCAGTAAAGGATATACTGGATGCATTTGGTACCTTGGAGGTCAGGGCTGAGTTTGTAGAATGATTTGAGTCAGAAGGGACCTTTAACAGTCATCCAGTCCAAGTCCCTTGCAATAAACAGGGATGCCTACAGCTAGATCAGGTTGCAGTAGGCAGGCTCCCCTGCTTGCCTTAAAGGCCAAAGCACAGTGTGCAATCTCCACAGCACAGTGATTCAGTCCCACTGCTGGAACAAAGCCCGTACATCTCTGCAGGGCAGCACCACAACCTGAGCCTGGGACCAGTGCTTTGAGCCTTTTATGCCTCAGAAGCTGAGTTGCTCCTTGGCAAAGGCCAAGGCTGAGAAGCTGCTTTCACAATCCAGTCCCTGTGCAAGCTGTCCTTGCAGAAACAGCTGGTTGTAATGGATTTTGATGGGCAAGTTTAATTAGTTCATTGCTATTAGAAGAGAAACAAGTAGATTTGCTTCATTAGCTGCCATGTTTTAGGGCTCTTCTGTAACAGCCTGCATCTTATTTAAAAGTCTTGAACATCAGAAAAGGAAATTAAGAAAAGAGCTTAAGGAACTTTTGAAAGCAAAAAGAAAATCAAGTGAACAGATGCCTGCCTACAGCCTAAAAATCTTCTTTTAAAAAGAAATCTCATTCTAAGGACAGGACCAGTATATCAAACTAAAGTTTCTCAAGATTAAAAAGCCTCATACAATCTCTTTTACCTGAAACTCCACTGGAGCAGAATGTATTATCCGTCTTTCTATACTCACATATTTATTCTAAATAGAGTGTCCATCAGCATTTCTCCACACACATCACAGACACGCTAAGATGCAACCAACCTGCTTTTCAGTAATGAAGAGTGAATCTTTTAAAGGAAAGTTAGTCTGGAACAAGGGAAGCTGCAGAACTCATACCAATGCTGTACTTAAGAACCTGTCAAATACAATTTCTGTAATGAGAAGATTTATTGGAAACTCTTCAGAAACCTAAGTGCAGTGCTTGTTGTTTTCTCAAAAAAGGATCAAGTTGAGCGTGTGGAAAGTCACTCATCTTAAGGCTCCATTGAGCACAAAAAGACAACTTGCTCCTTTGAGAGACTTGAGACTTGCTCCCTTCTGCCTTTCCATAGGGGAGGGTGGCCTTTGCTTTTCTTCACACAGATTATTTACACCAAATGCAGCTTCTAGTAGTACCTGAAGCTGGCTTCCAGTGGAGTCCAAGCAGCAGGATTGGCAAGGACTTAATGTGAGCTTCAGCTTTGTCTTTCTGCCCTGGTAGCCACTATCATACACAATGGGCCAGGAAATGCAGATCTGCAGTCTCCCAGCAGTAGATGTTGCTGTCCCTCTGGCTTCTGAATATGCCGAGTCCTTAATGACTCCAGCTTGGCAGGCACACACAGGAAGTTGTATAATACTGTCCATTTGATTTTTGGTCTGCTATATGTTCTAAATGCTTTCCCAACATATAAACCATGTCTCCTTGTGTGATTCTGTGACCAAAGGCATGCTACCTACTAGCTTGGCTCGTACCAAAGTTAGCATTAATACTTGGAACAAATGTCCACCATGTATGAGAGCAACGTTATCTTTGTGCATGTGAAATGTTTCGAGAAAGATAAGGTAATCAGCATAGCTGCTGGATTTTTGATAAAGAATTGTAGGATGTGTTTCAGTCTCAGTGAGAAGCAGAAATCATTTCTTACATTTTAGTGTGTAACATGCCATGGTAATTTGAAAGCATTCAAATGAAACTCACAGCTTTTCTTCTTCCATTGAAATAGCTTTGGAAATTGAAGTCTGTAGAATAGGAAGATTCCCAGCTCCCTGTCTGAGCTTTTCTGCAAGAAATGGAACATCAACACTGCTGCAAAACAAGCTTGTCTCATCCCTCAAGGGCCTGGAGAATTGGTAAGTGGGAACTAACAGGAATAAGAAAGAGTCTGTCCTCCTGCCTTTCCATCACCTGCTCTTATGAAAATACTCATTTTCTGTTTTATTCCTTCTGAAAAACTGACCAAAAAATGAACATTGGCATTAAAAACAAGTGCTATAATTAATATGAATGCCTACATCACCTTAAAAGGGACCTTAAAGCCCATCTAGTACCACACCCCTGCTGTAAGCAGGGCTGCTACCCAGCAGCTCAGGCTGCCCAGGGTCCCATCCAACCTGCCCTTGGGGACCTCCAGGGATGGGTCACCCACAGCTTCTCTGGGCAGCTGTGCCTGGGCCTCACAGACCTCTGAGTAAAAAAAAAAAATTCTTCCTAAAATCTGACCTAAATTTCCCCTCTTTTACCTTTAAAGTCATTCCCCCTTGCCCCATCACTATCAGACTGTGTAAAAAGTTGATCCCCCTCTGTTTGTGAGTTCCTGTTAAGTACTGAAAGGGCACAGAGAAGTCCCCCCCCCAGAGTCTTCTCTTCTTCTGGCCAGACAGATATACCATTCTTAAACACTGTGTTTTTACAATTTTTGTTCAAAAAACATCTTGGTGCTCAAAAACAGAAGAGGATATCCTGGGCCAGGATGGGGATTAATGGTTCTATGTCCAGGTGGAGGCTGGTAACGAGGTTTGTCCTCCAGTGGTCTGTCTTGGGACCAGTGCTCCTTAACATCTCTGTCATTGACATTGATGATGGAACTGAGTGCACTCTCAGCAAGTCTGCTGATGACACCAAGCTAAGTGGTGCAGTTGACATGGTGGAAAGAAGGGATGCCATTCACCAAGGGGCCTCAACAAGCTTGAAAGGCAGGCCTGGGTGAACCTGATGAGGTTCAACACAGCAAAGTGCAGAGTTTTGCACTTGGGCTGGAGGAAGTCCAAGTCTGGAGCCCCCGGTACAAGAAAGACAGAGCTGTTGGAGAGGTCCAGAGAAGGGACACAAGATGATCAGGGGACTGGAGCACCTCCCCTATGAGGACAGGCTGAGTGAGCTGGGCTTGTTCAGACTGGAGAAAAGAAGGCTGTGGGGTGACCTCATTGCAGCCTTTCAGTACCTAAAGGGAGCCTACAAACAGGAGGGGAGTCAACTCTTTGAAAGAGTGAGTGACAGCAGGACAAGGATAAATGGTTTTAAGCTGAGGGAAAGGAGATTTAGGTTGGACGTCAGGGGGAAATTCTTTACAGAGAGAGTGGTGAGGTAATGGAACAGGCTGCCCAGAGAGCTTGTGGGTGCCCTGTCCCTGGAGGTGTTCAAGGCCAGACTGGATGGGGCCCTGGGCAGCCTGGTCTAGCATTAGGTGGGATGGTTGGTGGCCCTGCATGTGGCAGGGGGGTTGGAGATTCATGATCCTTGAGGTCCCTTCCAACACTGGCCATTCTGTGATTCTGTGAATCCCGGGCATCCATACAGACTGGAAGGAGCGGTCCTTCAGAGAAGAGAGAGCAGCCCTGAAGAGAAGGACCTGGGGGTCTTGATGGATGAAAAGCTTAACATGAGGCAGCAGCTCAGAAGGCAGATGGTATCCTGGGCTCCATCAGAAGAAAGGTGACCTGCAGGGACATGGAGGTGATTGTCCCCCTCTATTCTGCTCTTGTGAGGCCCCATCTGGAGTACTGTGTCCAGGTCTGGAGCCCCCAGTACAAGAAAGACAGGGAGCTGTTGGAGAGGGTCCAGAGGAGGGCCACGAAGATGGTCAGGGGACTGGAGCACCTCCCCTGTGAAGACAAGCTGAGGGAGCTGTGCTTGTTTAGACTGGAGAAAAAGCTGTGGGTTGACCTCAGTGCAGCCTTTCAGTACCTAAAGGGAGCCTACAAACAGGAGGGGAATCAACTCTTTGGAAGGGTAGGTAACAGCAGAACAAGGGGAAATGGTTTTAAGTTGAGGGAGGGGAGATTTAGGTTGGACGTCAGGGGGAAGTTCTTTACAGAGAGAGTGGTGAGGTGCTGGAACAGGCTGCCCAGAGAGGTGGTGGATGCCCCGTCCTTAGAGTGTTCAAGGCCTGGTTGGGTGGAGCCCTGGGCAGCCTGGTCTATGGTGGCCAATTCAAGTAAGATTATATTACTGTTTGTTTCTGGCAAAATAATTAGTTGGGCATAGGGCTATATTTCATCCAGAACGCTATTTCAAATTAAATTCACTGAAATTTTATGACGGGTAAAGAACATGACCTAAGGGAGGCTATGAGCCTTTCCCTGCAAAGGAAACAAACTAATTGAGCTCTTGGTATCTGCCACTGCTAGATGGAAACGTAATTCAAAGCCTCCAGCTGCGGCAAGCACCCAACGCCCATTTCCCGTGTCACGGCGCATTCCCACAGCCTGTTCCCGCCTCCCCGTCTCTCCCAGCGCATGCGCGCTGCGCCGCTTCCGCGCTCCTGACCTTCGGCGCCGGTGTGGGCCGGGCCGGGAGGCTAAGCGCCGCTTCGTCGTATCGCGGCGGGGATCATGTCGGCCCCGACCATGAAGGAGAGGAAAGCGTGCTGGGCGGCACGCGACGAGTTCTGGCGGTGCCTGGACAGGCACACGGAGGACGCGCCGCGGTGCGAGAAGCTGAGGCGGTCCTTCGAGTCCCTGTGTCCGCAGCAGTGGGTGAGCAGAGCGGCCGGCCCCGGGCGGTGCCGGGCGGGAGGTGAGCGCGGGCCGGGGCTGCTCCCCGCCGGGCGCTGAAGGCCACAACCCCGCCTCCTTTCTCTCTGGCCCGCCGCTGCAGCTCCGTGCCTTTCCTCGTTGTTAAAAACCGGTGCTCAGTGGCTGTAATGACTGAATGCTGCGGTTGTACCACGTGCAGTGCGTTGCAGGGGTCACAGGGGCTGGGAAACCATGGAGAAGGTGCTGGGGTGACTTGATAGCCTCAGCTTCCCCTCACTGCAGTGAGAGGCACAAGGCAAGGGCCTGCTTTTACAAACATGAGGTTCAGTTGTGTGATCAATGAGCACGTATGCCCCACTCCTGCTACTAGGCACCAACAGCCCTTGTACTGTTTATTTCTTAAGATGAACATGAGTTTGTTTTTCCTTTTTCAACAGGTTAAATACTTTGACAAAAGAAGGGATTTTTTAAAATACAAAGAAAAGCTGGAATCTGAAGGATTTCAACCTCCAGAAACTGCTGGAAAGGCTTAGGTACTGTGCTTATTGAAGTGCATCTACCCAGCATTGACCTGTGGCAGGAAGAAGCAGCAGAGAGCAACACAACCTCTGGAGTTCACAAACTGGTAACCTATCAGTCCTCCAAAATGCAGACTGCTGCTCTGGCTGCAAGGCCTTACGTGTCTGCTGAAAAGAGATGGTCATGGACAACTTTTTCATAAATATGAGACAAAGAAACACAGCACAGGGCTGTACACAAACCCAAGGCTTAGAGTATGTAACTCCACTCAATGTTCTGCAAGAATAAATGATTATGTGATAGCATTTGTTTTTCTTTTTAAAACATGGACAAGTGCTTTTTTAAGTAGATCCACTTTCCCCAGTAAAGCTTTTCCAACTTCACTTCCTTGTCAAAAGGGAGTGGTGATGGTGTAAGTATGTAATTCACATTTGGCACTGGCCAGGTATTCCTAAGTATTTGAAAATATAGCCTAAGGTAGATGTCAGTTTGCAAAACAGCAGCCCTCTGAAAGACCTCATGCATATAAGCTGTAACAATCAGCTTTCAGTCCACTTATAAGTAGGACAGTTATTTATCTCACATTATGGCCTTCTGTGTAATTTAGTGTTTATAATTACCTTACAGTGAAGCAACTCCATTAAACAATAAGCTTGACCACAAAAGGCACTTAAATTTACTTACACTATGAGAAATTACCTGCACTACCCCTTCAGGTGCAAAATGTATATCCCCCTTCTGACTGCTGGAGACATTCAACACTTCACTCTGCATACAAGCAGCTTTGATTGTGGTTATCAAAAGGCACAGCTTGAGTTTCAAGCATGGCTGTCACAATCTAACTGCAGTAGAAATCCAGTAAAAATGCTGATGTTCACCAAGTAGTACTGTCACACACCACATACAGCATAAATGGTATTTATTACCAATGCAACAGTTTTATTTATGGAGGTAAAGTATTAAGGCATTTAAAAACCACTCTGAACTGCAGAAAATGAAACATGCAAAATGTAAGAATCCTCATTTGCCCTGAGTTGTATCTTTCTCTTCAGAACCCCATGCTGTAGCACCATAGGAAGCCACCTAGATGTACTATAAGGCACAAAACTCTTGGCAGTTATTTTTGTTGTTTGTGCTTGATCACTTGTTGCCTTGTGTATTCCCAGATCAGCAGAGCTCCACTTACATGAACATTGAGTGACCGAATAATCCCCTGCTGAGGAATTTCCACACAGACATCCAGGTGGTGAATCAGGTTTGCTGGGATTCCTTCATGTTCATTCCTAGTGAAGAAAAAACAGTGATTATGTCTGGGAGAAGACAGGTGTTCCAGAAAGCAGAAGATTTGAGAGTCACGATAGCAATGAAATACTATTTGATAAATTGTCAGCCCTTAAATATGAGCACAAGTTATTTTTTGTAAAGCAATAATGTATTGCTGAAACAAAGAAAACCTGAATGGGCAACCTGAATAAGCTGGGCACATAGGAAAATTGGTATGGCACTTCATCTGTATTTCACTGGGCCAGCAATAGCTGAATGCCCAGCATTAGGACTCCCTCCCTGCCTTCACTCTGAACTATCCATACACTGCAAAAACAGCTGTAACAGCTGCCTATTTGTGCTGAGGTCTTGGAATGAGGGGTTGTCAGGCTCACCAGTATCCTGCAATGTTTCACCTCTTCAGAACAACCACATTAGAAGATACCAAATGTTTTCAGTAATTAAAGCTATGGTTTTAATTAGAAGAGGACAAGGTGATTATGAGAACTACATTCTGAAAACAAACTACATATCCATGGATGTGATCCACGCTTCCCATTCCTTAGCAAGTAAACCCAAACTCTTCGCTGTTTCCCCACTCACTTCCAGTTACAGTTCCACCTTTACCAGTAAGACTTGATTTTCATGTGACAAGACTATGAGTAACATAGTAACAGAAAGGCATTTGGGTGGATAGTAAGGTTGATTTACAAAAGGCACATGTTCTTACCCCAGCAATAACAGTGATTTCTCTGGAAAGCAATATTCTGTAAGATCATAACTTTTGGCTGTCTGCTCCACTCCAATAGCAGTGTAGCCTTCTGTTTTCTTTTGCTGTAAATAATCAACAAGCTGAGAAGGTTTCACCTGTCCAAAAGTAGGTAAATACAAAAGTATTTAAGTAGTGCCACTTGTAAGCTTCTGAGTTACTTTAAATAAAGAAAAGCAATTTACTTGGACTGTTTTTATACTTAAATAAGTTTTATTGCCAAAGTTCTTCAGTGGTAGCATGAAAGGTACATAATGTCACAAAAATTTACTCTATAAATGCAGTGCAATTTCTGTGCCTGTGACAGCTACAAGCATTGACCAAGTTTATCTGAATGTAGAAGAATCACTTTTGCATGAAGTATGTTGTGCGTTTGTTATTTAACCATGGAAATCTCATCTCCAAACAATCTAACAGCATGTACTGCAGCTCACTTAGCTGTCTGACATGCCTGTATTACAATTTCTGAGTAAAGAATTTTTTACTTTTCTTCATCCAACTATGTATTTGTTTTAGATTCCAATTTCTTCTACCAGTGTGCTTCTGTACAGAGATTGGGTATAAAATGCATTGTCTAAAACAGAATGTTGATGGACACACACACTACAGCTGTACTGCTCTGGAAAAAGATATGCTGAAAATAAACATTGTGAATGAAGAAAATGAACTGATGGTTTTACATGACTTAACCATGGCTGATACAGAAAAACAAATTAATAAAGTATCACAACCATATTTTTGCACAAATATTAAGGATACATCTTGGAATCATTTGTAGAAACCAGATAATAGGCTCTAAAAGCTTAGCACAATTTAGCTTCAGGCAAATTCAACAGCTGAGTAATGGACTAAGATAAATTAAGTGCTGTTCGACTTTTATAAATAAACATTACATTCCAGTGCTGCACTTAATCACAACGATGTAAAGTTATAAAATTCTTTGTTATGAGGGTGACCCAAAGGTCACTCCAAAAATATTTTAAGTGTCAGAAATGACAGCAGGAGCTTGTTAAATAGGCTCATTTTTGCAGGAGGAAACAATAAGTTAGTGAACTATGCATCCAATACATTGAAGGCTACAGCACACTTTTGAGCTGCTAAACAGTTTCCATTCACCTCGACAAGGGGGAGCCACTGCTCTGCAGAAACACTCAGATGCTGGAACTGTTTGTCCTGTACGTAATGAAGGCTGCCAACAACTAGTGCAGATGCCCCAAATATCTCACTTGTACGGCATAAACCTACAATAGAAGAATTAAAGTCATTTTTGTATAGAAAACAGTATAAACGCTGAGCCAAGATATTTTAGCAAGTAAGAAGGAACAAAGAATATATAAAAAAAAAAAACTGTTATTCTAGCCCTCTGTTTTTAATCAGTTTCAGGTACTTTCTAGGTCTGTTCCAAAAGTTTATACCTTTTGTTCCATCTATCTTACCAGACAGAAAATGTTTAGTAACTAAGCAGAAAGATGAAAATTGTAAGAGCTCTACATCTGGCACCATGCTTCTACACTGCTTATCACACAGAATAGTGGGTCACTATAAAAGCCTTTATGGCGACAGGCATGGGCACAGCACATTTAAGCTCTAAATCCAGTACCAATTAAATCAAATACTTGGGAGAATGACAATGCTGCACTACAGCACAGACAGCATCAGCTTGTGGGCCTATTTTTCTGATAACAAGAACAACCTAATAAATTGCTGTAAATCACATGATTTACAGTGAAGTTCTACTTAATTAAGGCATGCTACATGTCAGTATTATTATATTTCCTAATAGAAACTATAGAATACTCCTGAAACAGGTAACATTTCCTTTTGTTATGTTTTTGAAGGATAATCATCTCTTTCTCTGGGTAGTACTAAAATAATTTTCTAGTACCACATACTGAACATTATCTTTTTCACATTCATCCTTACGAGCCAACTGTGCTCTAAGGTCCAAACTAGAAGTTCAGAGGCATCCATTCAAGCTTACCTCCTAAATTGGTAGGTTTATCAATAAGTGAAGCCACCACAATCAGTCTGCTGTTTGATTTACCAAGCTTAGCAGCACGGTCCTGCAATACCATTTCCAGATCTGAACTAGGAGTACTGTGTTTCCAGGGTATGATCTTTTTCTGAACATCAGTCCACTCTGTTTGGCCATCTGTGTCAAGTGAACTTGAACCTACAGGAACAAACATCAGTCTATGGATATTCAAGTGGTAGTGAAGCTACTGCTTCAATATTTTCTAAGTGGTAGTACTGTAGACAACATTCAAGTCGTCTACTATTTTATGGTATATCCTTTGCTCATACAGATTCAAGACTACTGCAGCAGGATAGCATAAGGATCATTTGCATGCTAAGTTCAGATTAGTATAGAAAGTTACAGTTATTACACCGCAAACCAATATTACATTTAATATACATTAGCTGTATTTTACCTGTGTCTTGCTGAGACCAGTCACTTGGTTTTAGATCAAGAAGTTCAGCTCGAGAACGATACCACTGAAATGCTGGCGGCAAAGGAATGTCAGTAAACCTCTCAAATTTACAGAGAGAGATCCATTCATCCTCAGCAACTTCTGAAAGGCGTGGAAGAGTACAAAATATCGTCTGCAATATAATACAGCATTATTAGCACAGCAACACTCAAAGAAAGCAAAACGGATAATTAACCTCCAGGCAATTTTATAGCACATATCTTTTATCTGTCATTTTATAATCTCAGTACTTGTGTCAGCCTTGTTTTTCTGGTTATTGTTAGAGACTTTTGCTGCCCAATTTTGCTAAGTCACATCAAGCAGTTAATTTTCACAGAAATACCTCACAGAACATCAGTTTTCAGAAACAACCAACCAGTCAACTCTGAACCACAGCACTGCTTCTGCCAAAAAGTGTACCCCTTTTCACATCCATGTTTCTCTTCTATTTTAAGTCATATTCCCATCCCTTATTTTTATTTACACTTATTATTTTTGCCCCCTGCCCTCTGCAGCATTAATTCAGCTTTCAGTTATTTAAGCTACAGTTTAAAGTAGAGCTGAAAAAGATGCTTGGTATGTTACAGATCTCTATCCCACTCACATTTAACAATTTAGTTCAGCAGCCTGTTTTGTTGTATTTTTCCTAAGAACAGAAGCATCAAAAATTCTGACAACTCCTATGTGATTCAGGTCTATAGTTAGTAGCAGTAACTTTTCCAGACACAAATAGAAAATGTGATCAATTCCTGCACAGATGGGCATGTTCATCATGCTCACCTTCTCCTAACTGACATAGGTTTTTAGCACAGAATTAGAGAATTCGGCTGTATTCTTAATGTAAAATCCATGACAATTTAGGTGAAATTATTTTTTTCAGAGTTTTAAATGAATAATAGTTGATCATTGCTTTCCCTACATTACAGCATACAGAGAAAGTTAAAAATATACTTGTAAACTATGCAAATATGATGACAAACAATGGTGTTTTTTAGACTTGCCTCTAGATTATAGTCCTCGAGTGGATGAAATGCTGCAAAGAAGAAATGATCCTGGATTCTCTGCCAGTTTCTTCTAGCATTCCTGCAATTGCAGAAAGTAACGCATGATGCACAAAAGAACAAATGCAACATATTGGATTTTTTTAGTAGTCAAATTGGAATGACAAACTGATTGTAATTACTACATATTACATAGAAAATAAACGCTTTAACTGTTAAGGGCCAATTTTAAAACTACAGCATTCAGGAAATAGGTTAACATCACAGAATCACAGAATGGCCAGGGTTGGAAGTGACCTCAAGGATCATGAATCTCTAACCCCCTGCCACATGCAGGGCCACCAATCTCCTCATTTAACGCTAGACCAGGCTGCCCAGGGCCCCATCCAACCTGGCCTTGAACACTCTAAGGACGGGGCATCCACAACCTCTCTGGGCAGCCTCTTCCAGCACCTCACCACTCTCTCTGTAAAGAACTTCCCCCTGACGTCCAACCTAAATCTCCCCTCCCTCAACTTAAAACCATTTCCTCTCATCCTGCTGTTATCTACCCTTTCAAAGAGTTGATTCCCCTCCTGTTTGTAGGCTCCCTTTAGGTACTGAAAGGCTGCAATGAGGTCACACCGCAGCCTTCTTTCCTCCAGGCTGAACAAGCCCAGCTCCCTCAGCCTGTCTTCACAGGGGAGGTGCTGCAGTCCCCTGATCATCTTTGTGGCCCTCCTCTGGACCCTCTCCAACAGCTCCTTGTCTTTTTTTGTATTGGGGGCTCCACACTTGGATGCAGTACTCCAGAGCAGAGTAGAGGGGAACAATCACCTCCCTGTCCCTGCTGGCCACCCCTCTTTTGATGGAGCCTAGGATACCATTTGCCTTCCAAGCCACCTTCCGAGCCACAAGGGCACACTGCTGGCTCATGTTAAGCTTTTCATCCATCAAGACCCCCAGATCCTTCTCCACAGGGCTGCTCTCAAGGACCATTCCTTCCAGTCTGTATGGATGCCTGGGATTCCTCTGGCCCAAGTACAAAACTCGGCACTTTGCCATGTTGAACCTCATCAGGTTCACCCAGGCCCACCTTTCTAGCCTCTCGAGGTCCCTCTGAATGGTATCCTTTCCTTCAACTATATCGACTGCACCACTCAGCTTGGTGTCGTCAGCAAACTTGTTGAGGGTTTCCGTCATTGATGTCATTGATAAACAATGTTAAAGAGCACCAGTCCCAAGACAGACCCCTAGGTGACGTCACTTGTTACCGGCCTCCTTCCTGGACATGGAGGCATTGATGACCACCCTCTGTCTATGGCCTTCAACCAGTTTCTTATCCATCGAGTGGTCCACCCATCAAATCCACATCCCTCCAGTTTGGAGATAAGGATGTGGTGGGGGACCATGTCAAAGGCCTTGCTCAAGTCCAGGTAAATGACATCGGTCACCTTTCCCTTGTCCACCGCTGCCGTCACTCCATCATAAAAGGCCACCAGATTGGTCAAGCATGACCTTCCTCTGGTGAAGCCATGCTGGCTGTCACGGATCACACGCCCTTTCCTCATGTGAGCAAGCATGTCATCCAGGATGATCTGTTCCATGAGAACAGATTTCAAGAAAGGTCCCTAAAGTCTCCAAATTCTAACACAAGTCAGTCTGGCAATAAAGGGTATCTCATTCAGGTCTCACAAGGAAACTGCTAGCCCACAACCCATAGCTGAGTGGCTTTTGGTTACCATAGACCATTATTTAAAAAAAAAAAGCTCTAGGTCAGGAAGCTGCTACTAACCCTGTGCCATGCATGTTTTCCACTTGTTGAAGGCTCGATTCAATAACTGGTGTCAGGGCTTCAAATTCTTCCACATCCAACATTCTGCACATACCCCAGATTTTTTTAAGTGCAACCAGTGCATAAAGTCGGACACTAAAATTATGGTTGAAACACCACTGCAGAACTACCAAGAGGGCTTTCTTCAGAATTGGCTTCTACAAAACAAAAGATTGTCATTTCCATTAAGTCTTGATGCATCGTTTAGAAGAAGAGCAGAAAGTAGCCCAAGAAATTGGGTTATTTCCTCTGAAAACAGCCTTTCAGTCCAAAAGCTTTAACAGTATCTGTATATGCAGATATGTGATTTCCTTCCTTCTGTTCACTAGGGCACAAGCCTACAAGTCCATGTGTGTTTTGAAAATATACTGGGTTGCTATAAAGATTATTGTTCTGCATATATGGAAACTTTCACGTAACTTGCTGAACTTCTAGTGCTTAGAAAACTTATCTTGCAAATGTATAGAATCATAGACTCACCAAGGTTGGAAAAGACCTCCAAAACAAAACAAAAAGCTTCCAAATAAAACAGAATTTAAAATTAATGTGGACTAGGTATTTCTAAAGAATTCCATAACGACTGTTATTATGCTTCAAGGCTAGCTGAATCTCATTTCATGCAAATTAAGAACAAGGAAAAACAAACCCAGGTGCATCCACCACATGCTTAATTGAACTGGAGTAACTGTCCTAGAAAAACTCACAGGTAATCAAGGCCCTATGTATCCAAAAACACCTGGCATTTACCTAACATTTAGTAACAGTATGTTACAGCCATAGCCTGAAGAGTTATTTTTCATATCAAAAGTTATCTGAGGAGGAAGTAAGTATTGAAACATTTTTGAAGACAAACAGCAAAAAAGGATTTTACTTCAGAAATTCAAATTAAGTGCAACTGAATAAACATTTTAATAAATCTTACCTTCTCTGAGGTATTTTGAAGAATGGTGTCAAAATGTGATAACACTGATAAAAATGTACAGATGCTTGTTTTAAGCTTTTCTTCATCCTAAAGGAAAAAAAGAACTCAACAGGTAAGAAATACACCTATATTAAAATGTACCTATATTTTTTCACAGCAGGTTCTGCAGCTGCAGTATCTACAGTTTTATATCAACACTTAAAATACCGTTTCCATAGCAAAGCTCACTAAAACACTCACATTTTTTCCTAAGTTTTCTTTTCACAAACACATTTTAAAAAAGCATGCAGCAGTACAAATGAACTAAAACTAAATTCAGTCATTGTACTTTCCCTCAAAATAAAAAAACAACAAAACAGCCACCCCAACAAGACACAACAACCAACTTCCCACCCGGTTTAAAGATGTGTTTTCACAATGGCAGCTTCAAACATTTTCTCATAAGGATGCTAAAACATTTTTATGACCGACAGCACAATGAATTCTGTGCTGCTGACCCAAACTGTGCAGAAACTTCAAGAACCTTTCTATTTGAAATAAGTGATCTCACTAAAAACAGACGTGTTGAATGTCCCTGAGGTATTTGTATTCAACTGTACTGTTGTTAGATTTCTATAGAGAATTTTTAGATTGATTTGACCTTCAATGTATCAAAGGATATCAAATATACACTGAAATAGAGATTCATCCCTGTTACAGAGAAGAAAACAGCACACAATTCGTGAGCAAAGTTTTCACGCAGGGTAGTGTTAAATTCCTGCACCGTTTTGGGCAAAGAGAAAAAAATTTATATAAAATATAAATACATATATATGACATACAGTTTTCCAAATCTTTAGATTTTTTTTTTTTTTTTTAATACCTTGTCCTATGGTTTGGCTTTTAAAAAACAATTACTGTACCAATGATGCTATTTGTATTTGATAAGGACGACAACATGGTTCAATAACTGTTCTGAGTGGCAAGCTTCCACAGGGCTCCCTAAGCAACGCCTGCCTGTACAGTGGAGTTGGTGCAAGCACATGTTTTCGTACTCACCTCAAATGCACAATGCTGATATACATTCAAGATCATCAGAACAGGCTACTTCTACAGGTCTAATCTTAAGGCTAATTACTTAAAGTATCCAAAGACAAAAATGAAGCACTAGTGAGTCCATTCTCCAGTTAATCCTTTCCTGACCATGTGCAAAATCTGCCCAAAATAAGACTTTATGCTTTTTTGTTTAAATTAGGTGAATGCCAAAGTTCTTACTTACATAGCAGAAGCAATCCCAGAATTTATTGAGAAATTGGGGGTATTTATGTAGACTCAAGATAACAACCCATTCTATGAAGTACTTCACAGATGCTTGATTGTTACCAAATCCAGCCTGAAAGACTTTGTCAAGGATTCCACACAAGAAATTCTAAGAAAAAAAAAAAACACAATCACTTAGTATAAGGTTAGAGTAATTTCCATGAAGAAAAAAATATTTTTTTCAGCTTTATAATATTACAAACACTTTTGATAAATCAAACTAAAAAAAAAAATGTAGGACCTTCTAATTTCTTCATTTTACAAGTTAACTAATGCAGGTAATACTCGCAGGCAAAAGGCTATAAACATGGCTGGGATCAGACAGCAAACTGCTATTGAAGCTCTGTTATAGCACAGGTAAGCTAAACAGTGCACACATTAGAAACACGTACCACATAATTCTCTAATCCTCATATGGAAGAACTGAAGAAAAGAAGGTTTGATTGATTTTTTTGTTTAAGCATACACTCCTCACAAAGCATACCTAACATTCGTATTTTTAATTGATGCATGGAGACTACAGGTAAAGAATGACCAAACTCGTGGACACAATAGTACTGTAAGACAACAGCACCTAAGGAAGAACATGAGTCACCACAAGGCTGCCCCAGTATGTCCTTAGTACCTGCTAACACTATTCACACTGCCAATGAATTCACACTGCACAATGCTAAGAGCTGTATCTAATACAAGCAGGGACTCTCAATTTTTCATGACTTTATGACAATTTACTTTTCAAACATTTTATTATGAGGATGCATTATGTGAAACTAGAACTTCTGAGTTCTCTGGATATTCATAAAGTAGTAGCATTTTTCCTAAAAGAAAAGCTTGAAATCAGATGATGAGCAAAAAAGCCCTAGCTCGGCTCAACAACCCAGCCTTCAATCTTCACAAATGCAAGATCCAGGTTTCAGTGACCTCTAGAAGTGCATCAATCCAAGATTTCAAACTAAAAGAATGAGATTACATGAAATTTATATGTCAGTCACGGAGATGAGATGTCCTTTATGCTCTGTTGCAAATTAATGCACTCAGTATTTCTCAAAAGTAGACTCAAAAAAAAACATTTTAAAGAATTTAAAGTGAAATGTAATACCTGTTCCAGCTTTGGAAGAAGAACTAGGAGTGTTTGCCATACCCGGTTTTTAATTCTATGCTGTAATGAGTTTGCATAATAACGTGTTCTAGATCTGGATACCAGCTCATCCTAAGAGTAAATTAAAAGTATTAGTACATATCCTTTGTTTAAAATTGCAAAGGTGGAAACATAGGCAACTATAAAGAGCAGCATCTGTTGCAAAGCTAGTATAAGCTTTATACATGATTAGGACAAACACGTTAGCCTCAATAAAATAGAAATAAATTTTAAGTCTTTTTCATGAGAAGCTGAGGAAATAGACAATTCCACTCTGTATTTTTACTTAGGAGCATTAACATGTTAGGTACTGAGAATCTTCACAGAGCAGAAAGACGATGAATTTACGTAGGACAGCACCTACTGTATATGAACAATTAAACTAATACTGGATAAACTGGAGAACGAAGACTCAAGTTGTCACTTAGTTACATGAAACCAGAACTGATTATCCCAGACTAAGAGATCAATACACAAACTAAAGCATTTCTACTGTAGTCTACATTTCAAAAGAGGTTTAGTCACGATAGCCTGTAATTGTAAGAGATGAGCCTGTAACTGCAGCTCTAGTCTTGGGATAGAAACTGATATTCAATTTGGTTTTACAAGTCTCATATTAATTTAAAATGCCTTTTTTTTTTTTTTTTTTTTTCAATTTACATGCTCAACATTCACATTTAAGAAATGAAATCTATTTTAAAGCTCAAGTCACGTTTTCCACTTGATCTTATAACGTAAATACTCAGCTATTCCCTACTGGAGGGAATGAATAAAGAATCATCCATTTCTTGTTCTTCACATAAAAAGTAGAATACAACACTACCAGAATGCATGCATTATGTAGTCAGTTACCAATGATTTTACACTAGCGTCAAAACATAAGCAGTTATAACAAATGAAAATCAGACCCTGACCTTCTCCATTAAGATGATTTATAAAGGCCTCCTAAGGAGACAAAGATCTCGCTATTCCAAAAGTTGTTTGAAGTTGCTGAAGTGAAATGCAGCACTCTGAAATGCAGGCTAAAGGAAGGTTCTTCATGGAATAAAGGCTACAATTTGGATAATACTCAGTGAAGCTAGAACATCCCCTATAAATTCAGAAATAGATCTGAAAGAGACTATTTTTACCACTCACGTATGGCTGAATTAAGTAACTCGTGTCCTATAATAACAAAAAAAATTCTCTCTCTTCATAGAGACTATACAAACAACTGTAAATATGCCCTTTCAGCTGCAATTATTTAGCATTTTAATAGTTGCATTAACATCACATTTATTTACCAAGAGAAACAAAGCTTACTTTCTCAAGTAGTTTGATGACAATGTCTTCCATAAAGCTCTTATGCAAGATATTCGATCCATCCAACAAGCACAGAAATTTAATAGCACAAATCCGTACATAGTGATCATCTCGGTTTGTACTGTAAGATATTGATTTAAAAGTCATATGTTTCATCCAAACAAATTCTAAATTAGAAAATATAAACAGTATCTGAGCATGCATATGATATTCTCAATTGTGAGAAACACTGGGCCACGCAAAAAATTAAAGCTCATCTTCAAGGATGGATGCATTTTGTAATTTAAGTAACGCCAAATAGACTGCCAATTTCTGAAATGAACTGTAAACACTGTAAATAGGCTGGGAAATCTAGGAAGTCAAACTAGAAGGCAAAACAAAGTAAGCAACCCATTTCTCGTGAAGAACTCTGCAGTCTTAGGTCTGTGGTGTTGCCTATAGTGAGATGACAGAACATGGAAATAACCCAAACCAGAATTCTGGGTCTGTCCATCACTGCTGATGAAGAAAACTGATGACCTCCTGTTAACTTGCCACTGCTTCTATGTACAGGTCTTTAATACTTCCTACAGAAACAGCAGTCTCATTACAAGGTTTGGTAAGTACTGTGCCTACAAGCAATACTGAGAAGTCAAACTCCAAAGGTGGCCCCGTTAATTAAACCCTATGTTTATTAATTGTCACACCTGCAAAAATGAGTTGCGTATCAACACAGTATGATAAGCTATCTGCATCCTAATGTGCTACTTTTATGAGGTGAAAAAAGTGAAGAAATAGTTACTTCAGTCCCCTTCAGCTTAGAGTATTTTCTTGAAAATACTTTCTATATTTGGTATTTGAATGTGATGCGACATCAATGCCTTTTACTTACATTTCAAGTTACAGTTATACTAGTATCTTTCCTCATGCTGTAATCAGCATCAGTAGTAATTCACACTAAACGTTATAAGATACATACCTTTCAGTAACAACATTTGCTGCACAATTTTCTCCAAGATTTTCTATGAAGGCATGCACATCCTGAATAAGTCTTCTCAGAATAAAAAAGACAAAGCAGTAAGTTTGCAGAAGAGCACAGAAAATAAATTGCTTTCTTTTAATTTTTGTGAAAAGAGCACAAAATTAGAACAAATAATCATGCACACGGGTCTGATGAATTGTTTTTATACCTTTGATCTCTCCTAAATACAGTTCCGAAGACACAGCCCTCGATGATAAGTTCACAGTAATTCCCAGCATTTAAGAAAGGATTTCTCACAGCACTTCTGTTATCGCAAGTGGGAAGTATCCATGATTGACAACAGTGACTAAGGACTACGTTGAAGACTCCAGTTTTTGTAGTGGACATATCTATGAGCTTGAGTATTATCTGAAAAGAAGAAATTGAAGATTAAAAGTCTTCATTTCCACAAAAGCTAGTGGAAAAAGAGAAGATTCAGGTTAGATGTTAGGAGAAAGTTCTTTACTTAGAGGGCAATGGCACAGCTGCCAGGAAGCTAAGGGTGCCCATCCCTGAAGAGGCTCAAAGCCAGATTGGATGGGGCCCTGGGCAGCCTGAGCTGGTGGGTGGCAGCCTTGCCCATGGCAGGGGGTTGGAACTGGGTGGAATTCAAGGTCCTACCTAAGCCATTCTGCTGTTCTATTACTGCAGGCATGATCCCCTCTTGCACCTGAGATTCCCTTAGGTTAATGTTGTTTTGAACTGACTTACAGTTCTGTTTATACTCACAGGTGAATGGGTAACAACTGGCCCAATATGCTTATGTTAAAAAGAAGACCAAGAACAAACACTGATACAAATCTAAGCAGACTTTTCACAAATCTCCTGGGAACTGTAACAAATGCACCTGGGCTTACTTTATTGAGTACACAAAGCTTGTGCTTTCAAATTAATCCATACTTATTTAGAAAAAAATTACGCAGTTTTTTCCCCATCGTGTATCTACATTACATCTACATTTAATGAGGATTATATCCATGTTGAAGTTCACGTTTGTATGTGAGAAATTTAGCAAATTTGAGTTTTAGCACAATTAGCATTTGCATAATTACAAGGTAAGAGGAAAAAAGCAGCAGAAGAAACGAAGCCTAGAATCACAGTGCTTTGGGCACCTCTGCAGAAGACCTACATAGAGCAGTACTTCCTTTTTGGCTCAAAAGTATCCCTTATCAACCCCTCTAATTATTATGAAAAGACAGTGAACCTTGGCAGACAAAATTACACTTCTGTAGCCAATCAGTATCAGGCAGTTCCATTTTTTCCCAGCCTTTTTATCTAAAACTAAATAGACGTTGCACAAGGCACAAAATGGCTGCTGAGGAGTGGGATAAGAATATATGTAAGTAAACACTTGCTTGGGAACTTTATCTTCATTTTCTTATGAAGGGGCAAGAAGGTGGCTCAACCAGATGCCCTTTGCTGAATACAGGAGATCTTCATTAGCACCTGATGCCTGTTGCCATGGTATGCCCCACTGCAGACAATGGGATAGCTGTCATGGAGACTCAAGACTCAACATTGGCAAAATAAACCTTACATAATCATAGTGTCTAAAATACTAATATTGAAGTTAAGATGGTAATTCTCAACAAGAAGGAAAAAACAACAACAAAAAAGAAATGTAAGCTAGCTAGAGATCAGTTGCCACATATAATTGCCAAATAATCATTAAAAGACAAACCTCACAAATTTCTAGAACTTGCAGATAT
The DNA here is from genome assembly GCF_987193195.1 of Phasianus colchicus. Taxonomy (NCBI): domain Eukaryota; kingdom Metazoa; phylum Chordata; class Aves; order Galliformes; family Phasianidae; genus Phasianus; species Phasianus colchicus. Next base: position 38,253,748 of record NC_143437.1, on the reverse strand, counting down.
TTACCTATCTTCATACACACATTATTATGGCTTGGGTTCACATTAAGACTACAAATGCAAAGCATTATTTACTGCTTAGAACAGATGACAGCAATGCTCATTTCAAGAAAGTGAGCCGAAAATAAAGCTTATACATTATTTATTGTTTACAAATATGAGTCTGACATCAGGACACAGTTCAAGACAAAACTGCAATCTGATCCAGCGTAACTTCTGTGCTAAGTGAAAAGCAACAAAAGACAACAATACTAAGCATACATATGTATGGGTAACTAAATTACAAAGTATTAATGCTCTGGTAAATGTCTTCACAGTCACTGTGAGCTGCTCTGCACAAACATTTATTTAACGGCCCGAGGAAAAGCAATAAAAAAACCAACAAAAAATCCACATGAAGTGTTATTTAGAAAATAAGTATGCTATGCCTCCCAAGATAAACCAACATCCCAATACTGAATACAGGGACTCAAAATGAAAGAAAAAACACCATGACAAAGGGAAGGACTTCTGAGGTACATAAAACTATGTGCATTTACAAAAAAAAAAACAACTAGAATTCTTTGTCTTCCAAAATCTGGAAGCAGTTCTACCACACAGCTTTAAACTTGATTCTAAAGGTGACAATATTTTTTGTTGTTTCTTACACTTGGACACTCAGAGGGGAAAAAAAAGCAGCGCTGTAAAAAAAACAGTTAAACATTTAAAAGATCCCTTATTTAATAGCATCTATTTAAGTTTTAAAGGGCTGTGATGTTTCATCTAAGAAAATATTTTCTTAAAGACTCTTAGAAAAATTTTCCAACAACAGCTTCTGTCAGTGCAGGTGGCAAATCTTGAATACAAAAATTCAGAGAAAGTGCATAATGCAAGTATAATTCAAAGAGCAAAAAACCCCACATTTTACTCAATGTAGAAGTCTAAAAATATGAGAAACACTTTTTCTGTGTTGCAAGAACAAACAATAGATATGTAAAGTCTTTCATTTATAAGCCTTTACTCTGAAACTGCTCAAGCTGGCAAACATGAAAAGCTAACAATATTTTAAAAATGCACTTTGATCTTTTGTTTGTATTGCACTGCAGATTCCCTTCAATTGTTTGCTATTGCCTTCAATAGTGTAAGAGAAAAAGCTGACTGAATATGAAGGTTTCACAGATCTTTTTACTTTCTCACAGAATAGAGCTAACACTGTTCCATGCTTCAAGTTCCATTTGTTTATCTTCAACCTAATTCTCAGATCTTGATCTCCTTATCAAACTAGTTTCTTTTAGAAAATGAAAAAAAAAAAATCACCACAAATGCTGAAGAGGAAATGAAAAATAAAAATTTATCTGGATCTGAAAATGTATGTTTATTTCTCACAAATGGGTTCTTAAACTGACCTCTTTTATCTTGGCATACGCTGGGCCGTTTGCACTTGCAGCAGCTAGAACCTCATTATCAAAGATGAACCGAACAAAAGCTTTCAGATTAGACCAAAATATTAGCTGTGTATTGCTCAAAGAGGATATGATTTTCCAAGCCAAATCGAATGCTTCTATGCAGAGAGATTCCTGTAAGTTCAGAAGCTGAGAATAAAAAGAAGAAATGTGTTAAATTTGACAAAACAAACACACCTAAGTAGTATCTTCCAGTTGTTTCATCTTTTACCTTGGGAACAAGGACTTTCATGCAGTCAAACACAGGTAAAACTTGGTCTGAAGGAAGAATAGTTAGGGCTTCCAATGCAGATTCTAGAATTTCTTTTGATCTTTCAGCAGTTAACAACAGTTCTGAAGTTCCTTCTTCATACTCTTGAGCCAACATTGGAAGTTTATTTAAAGCAAAACACAGGCAAATCCACTGGTCACGTACATAGCGTGCAACAATTCTTCCCCATCCCTGAGATGCTTCCTCACATAAGCTGCAAAAAAAAAATCTTCTTAAGCATGCACTGTATTTAATGATTGCGCACATTCTTATCTACTATGAACAGTGTTACTGTACTTATTATACTTAAGACACTCAAATTTTCACAGGTTAAAGGGGAGACTGGGCAAAATCCTGAAAAGAAATCCAAAAATAAAGTTTCCTAAACACAGAAAAATCAGTCCTGAGCTCAGGTTTTCTCATTAGTTATAAACTTCTGGAAGAGTATTCAGGACAAACATCGCATGCTTTCTGTACTTTTACGTTTCTCAAGTACTTGCTTTTTGACCCTACAGCTTGCTCTAGATTTCCCTCCCTTTCCCAACTGTAAATAATTTCTTTTTAACCAGGCTTGTGCACATGCTCTGGCTTTGTGCAGTGTACAGATAGGTAAGGTTGCCTAAGCATCAGCAACATTCAAAGCTAGCTCTGGTTACACAGAACTGGAAAAGTATTTCAACAGCACTGAACTGAGTTAGAGCACTTTGGTCTGAAATATTATGGCTGTTTCAATGCTCTAGGACCAGAACAAAGACGGAAGAGCAACTGAAGGAATCATTTGTGCTCACAATTCTTCAATTTTTATCTAGGTACAAAGTTATCAAAGAAAAAAAAACCAAAAACAGCATCTTAATCACTGTTCCACTCTCTAATCAAATTTGTTCTGGACTATTACTTAATCAGTATCACAAACGTACCCACTTTTTTCTTCAATGTAAGACGGTTTCTTTAATACTTCATTAAATTGGGAAAAGGCAGTAAATCTCTTTAAAGCATCCACAGAAGGCAAATCTTCAAGGTGTGCTTCAGGTTTCCGATCCACTAGCTCACAAACTGCTGTGAGTGAGGCTATACTAGTTACTTTTTTTATTTGTTCCTTAAGCTTCAGCTCCTAATAAGACCAAATTAAAAAAAAACATCAAATATGCATCCATTGCTTCTCTAACACAAATAACCAACTGATACATATAAGGAAACAAAATGTCTTAAGAAAAATACTGTCAATAAGCATATAGTTTCCTAATATTATTAAAAACTCATTGTTAAGTATCTGCAAAATACTTGCAGTGTCCAGAGAGCACAGAAAACATTTTCCCATCTGAACTGCTCAACACTACTTTTTCTACTTAAATAAACCTGAACCTAGAATGTACTATATCATCATGAAAATAGAATTCTCACTGAATTCAAAAGAAGTTTGTAGAGGCCCCACTGAACGCTGAATCAGAGAATATTTATTTTGAAATGAATGGAGTCAGTATTATAATTCATATAGCCAAAGTAAAAAAGTTCTGTTCTTTCTTAGAAAAGTAAGCCTGGCGAATCCAATCCTTACAATCTTTTTACTGTGCTATTAACTGTTATCGATAAATAATTCAACACAAAAAAATTGCAAAGATTAAAACTAGTACTTGCTGGGCAGTATAATCTCCTCCTTTTGAGTGATAATAATGATTCTTTACCTTTTGAAAATATATTTCAGATATATTAGCCTAATTAAATACTGCTACAGGACAAGAAACAACGCACCAAAAGTCAAAGCAAGGCTGGGTTTCAGAATATTTTTTTCACTGCACATTCAAGCTAACACTGCAATATGCCCAAGGCATTTTCATTTAGATATAACTTCCCAGGGAAATCCAGTTCATATTTGAGGAAAAAGCTTTCAAACACATTTAGCTCATTATAGTCAACTACAGTTTTCAATTACGCTTCACCAACTACTTTTAAGAAGTAATGTAAGAAAACAAAACTTATTAAAAATCTTAGGTACAAATATTATATATTGATGCTATGCTGCCAACTGATTAGACATGTTGGGAAGTATATGCATACATACATAAAACTTTGTTTTACAGACATAATTTCATGTATCTGTATTAATCAATAACTGCTGTCTTATTTACTTTGTATCAGTATTTACTGCTCTAAGTAATACTGAATTACCTCTGCAGAATTTGTTTCCCGAAAATTACGAATAGAGGCATTAGTCAGGGATGAGATGAATTTCTTGACAGTTGTCAACTTTTTTGAGCTGAGTTGCAAGCACAGATTCACAATCTCTGGAATTAAGGCTAAGTATAGGTCACAACGATCCAGGTCACCAACCTACGAAAGAGGATACAATGGTAAACTGAAGTATTAAGAGGAAGAACCACAGTGAAAACAGAAAAATGATGTCATCAGCAATAGCAAAAGGAAAACAACAGCAGTCACTGCAGCTGAACAACTTTTCCTTTATTATTGTTTTTTAAATTCAAGGAACTGTATGACAAACAAAAAATCCTTTAGTTTTAGTAGTAGCACCTTTGCAATTTCACCATCTTTCAGACTTTGGAATTCAACTCTAGCACTTGCTTCAATGCAGTACAACTTTTCTTATCCTTCTTCTGTCACACTAGCATTCAACCTTTCTTTCTTCGCATTTCCCTTTCTCAGAAAGAGTATGAAAAGTATAAACCGAAAGCAGCCTGGAACCCCAGGCTTCTGTCCTTTACTTCTGCAGGAACAGGCACCTGTGTTATTGATACTACACTGTTCTCTCACAGACTTTACTTTTTTTTTTTCCTCCATTTCACCAAACACAAGCAGCGACTCTGACTTCTATTATCACTTCTGAACATTTTTCCATATAAATTCCTCCACAAATTCTACATCAACTTTCTTCCCCAAGCTCACTTTTTATCAAATAATACATAACAGTGCCCATCAAAAACATTACAAAAATGTTTCTAAGCAAATGGACTTTTTAGGCATTAATAAATTTGATATGAAAACTCAGACATTGGTAAGTCAAATTACCAAGCAAAACCACACCAAAGGAAGCCTCCAAATAATTACTTACCGTACTTAACTCACTTGCAGTAAGCCGCCGGAGTATAAATTCAAGAACACTCTCCACAGGTATTACTAGAGATTTCCAGATAAAAAACAATACCTCATCTGTGTGGAAAGCAGAATAGATATATTAGCACAAAGTAGTACACTTTCTTAAACAAATGACACCATTCAGATTTAAGTTACAGTGCTGATATTATATAGTACTAAGTATTCAAATACCTGAGAACACTTTAACATAGCTCTGTGCTCTTTAGCAGCACAAACCAGAGTCCTAAGAATCAAGCCAGGTGATATACTTTCCTTGGATTTAACAGGAATTAGGTGACAAAACCAAAAACACACCCCCACGGGGAACCCAAAGACCAGAGTGCTATTTTCCAGTTTTTAATGCACACTCGTTCTGGTTCCATCCCTGTGCACAAACCCCTTACCAGTGAACTTGCTCCTTAATAAAGAACAAAGTCTGTACATCCAGCAATTCACTGTAACAAAAATGTAGCTATACCCTTCAAATACCCACAGAGGTTAAAATGGTGTGGGTTTTGTCTGCATTCAAATTGTTTAGAAGTAACTGAGATTTGCATAGAGACTAATCCTAAAAGATTTTCATCTCTTGGCTTAACATCTCAGAAGGTTATTATACAAAATGCAATACTTTCTCTAAGAAAAAGCTGGACTCCACAATATACTGTAAAATAAAGCATTTCACAAACAAAAAGACAAGTTTATTACACAAAGAAAGTAGGTGCCCCTGGTAAAGCATACGTATCCACATACTTAAATCTGAGTTTCAGGGGGTGAGGGCTAGCTGCAAATGAAAGCTAAATAAATGAAGTATCAATATGCACACGCAGCTAGAAACCTCTGCACAACTGTCCTGTTCTAAAGACAGAAGTCATTAGTTTCTGTATTTGGGAGAATTACTCAGAGGTTACATCTGTTGTTTTGGGTTTCTTTTTGGTGCTGACCTTGAATTATATTTAACATAGCAGCATTTTTGCAGATCTTTCAGAAGGCAGAAGTGTAACAAGGTGCATTTCCAGAAGTTCCAAATCAATACTGAGCTTACCTTCAATGCTCTATGTTAAAATAGCTTATTGGGCTGCATTTCTAATGCTTTATTTGTATAAAACAAGCAGGTTAAATGTCACATTATTAACACCTCATCACTTTTTCTAAAAGTGATTTAAGCTTCAACTCATTATAAAGCGTTATGCAATTAAAAACATAAATTCTTCAGATAAACATTTAATACAACAAAATCCATTTCACTATCAGTGGCTCTCTGACACTATTACAAACAGTAGATAGCAAACAGCAGAATTAGTGAAGTCTGCATAGATGCTAAGACCTCTGGAAAAACGTTGCTGCTTTCAGGATGTATCTATCCCCATTATAGCATTCCTAAGTAAAAAATATTCAAATTGTTATTATTTTTGTTTTACAAGTTTATAGAATCCCTTTTTTCTTCCCTCCCATTTTTTCTTGTTCCCATGACTGCTCACATCATTTTTAATCAACATAGCAGCAAAACTTCAGTATTCTGCAGCATTATATCCCACCCCCCAGCACAGATAGTTCACAACTCAAGAAACAAGATTTAATACTTGGCTCTTCTGTGCAAGATGGAAAAACATTAAAATTATAGGAAGTGATGTAAGAAAAGCAATCCTTGTTTATCTTAACACAAAATTACAAGTCCAGCTTGAAAGGCTCCTGATCCTGGGGCACTCAAAAGGAGGCAAACACCACGATGTTCAGCCTTGTAATAGCTTAAGAACCCTGGCAGCAGAACATGAAATACTAAGTTGGGCATCTAAATTTCCAAAGCAGCAGCGACTGATTGCACCTACCTTAGAAAGCACAGAGGCAGATAAAGAAATGATTTACAGAATAAAATATTAAAAAATGTGAACTGTAAAAACTCACATAATTGGTACTCTACATTTCAAATAGCTGCTTTTTTTTTTTGTGAGGGGAGGGGGAAGGGAGGTGACTGTATAAAGCACTTAAAATAAGGTTTTGCATTTACTTCAGGTCTGCATTAAAACATCTTTACAAAACCTGGATGCAGAATACCAAATCATTTTTCTCCCCATATTAGACTGTAGATATTTGGGCACTGCTCCGAAGATATTCTCCTATTTCATTTTATAAATAACACACTGAAGAATAATCTGGAGAGGAAGAAAAAAACACCAAGATTCATCCTGTTCAAGTTTAGCACCCTAACCATGAAAATTCTATTGCAATTCCTCACTCTCAGGAAGATAAACTCTGGTTACAAACTGACAAAGCTTTATCAGAAGGAGCAGTAAGGACTCCACAGTTGCTGGAGTCCATAGCTACAAGTTAAGATGCTCAGCCATTGGCACAGGTCAAACTTCCTGGACAGTCAAATGACCACACTTGTGCTTAGTGAGCACTGCTTCATCTTCCTGCTTTTAACCAAGACCACACTAAATCAAGTCAGTTGAGCATGCCAAGTAAAATGATACCAAATACTGTGAAATAATCACAGACATCCTAACTTTTGCATTCTGAATAGCGTTAATCGAAGCAGAAGCATCTACCAGTCAACCATGGAAATAGTATGGCCACCAGGATCATTTTATGTGCTCAAGGAAAGCTCCATCTGATCCTGGGGTAACTAAACAGGCTAGGCTGGGTTTCTAAACTTATTTATTTTTGAACTGTCTAACCAATTTGTGAAATCCACAGACTGGCAAAGAACAGGCCTATAGATACTTGCAACATGGGCTCATTCTCCACGTTTTAGATGTCTGCAAAACTAATTTAATAGATAACAAGTGCTCTTTGAGAAAGGTTCCACATTCTCAATTCCCAGTCCCTGGGGCACCTTCAGAAGAACCTCTGTAGGACTGAACCTAATTTCATAAAGGATATGTCAGATTTTCACATTTACCACTTCTAGGCTTGTATTAAGTTGACAATAGTCTTAAAACATGGAAGTATCTTAGTTTTAGTTAGACTGTAATTAATATAAGACACAGTATACTGAAGATATCACTAACCATCTTGTGTATTGGAACATTTTAACGAACGGGTCTGCAATAACTTCAAGAGAAGCTGTAGGCTTTTATCTGTTTTCAGTGTTGGTATGTAAGCATTACTGCCAAGTTTCATCAAGACATCCAGAAGAGGGTTCAAGAAAGCCTCTAGTTCAATCCATTTTATGTTGCTTTTTCCACTACACAAAAACAAAAATTAAAAAGAAAGTCTTCTTCTGAGTATCTGCCTTAAGTGCTGAAGTCACTTACGGAAATAAATAGCCCATAGGTTTCTATGTCACTTAAGAATCCATGGAAACGTTACCCAGTATGTTTGCAGTTGGACAAGCTCTACAAACTGTCAAGCTGACCCAAAGTCCACAGGGAAAAGGGAAAAAAGGACAATTTCCTGATTTGATCAGACTTCTATCAGACCCTTTGAGTGTCAAGGGATAACAAAAAAGGAGAGAGAAATGTAAGACAAGGTAGTTCATACTTACCTGGATTTATTCCTCATCCGTTCCACATCAGCAGCCAACAGAATCATTGTTGCAACAAGCTTAGCTTCAAACCAGTCAGGCATAGAGCAATTTTCTCCTGATCAAAGATATTTTAAGGTTTCCACAGCATTTATAAAATAGCATCACATTAATTTAACAAACTATCAAAAGAACAGCAACTAGTGTTAACAAGAATATTTTCTGCGTTCTTTTTTCTATATACAAACTCAAGCACAAATGTTTTCTTTTCTACACTCACAGAAGTTGATCCTGTTTGCCTCTATGCCAAAATCAATTCTAGAAAATGTGTTGTAGTAACAGACTCCAACACACTTATCTATTGCTTTTAAAAGAACGCTGCATACTCAATGAAGTTAAATAAGAAGTAATCTCATAATGCTTCCTTCAGAAACATCAGCTGTTATTTTAACCAGCTAGAAGTTATATCAAGAACTAAAGCTATCATATCAGAAGAAAAAAGCTGAACTGAACTTTCCTTATTGAACACGTAATTGTACTTACAAATAACTTCTTACATAGTGCCTAGGGTAGCTTCAGGGTTTTTGGCTTCAGAAATTCAGAAAGCAAAACAAACTTTGAATGTTCAGATCAAGCAGCTGAATATGGCCCTTCCCCCTTCATAGAGCTGCTTATAAACTGAAATTCGTTTATCAAATCAAAATAAAACACCCCTTTTAAAAAGTGAAGCAGATGCATGCCACGGAATTACAGATAGTACAGATAAAGCCCTAAAACACGTCAGGCAGCAGAGAAGATCTGCTAAAATCTTTTAGTAAAGGGTTTATCCTGGAAAACTAATCAACAAAATTTCTTTGCAGCTTCACTGTCTTATGATTAGATATTAAGTTTCTAGGCCATGTAAAGCTTCTGAAGCTGTTTATCATAAGCAAATTCTGACCTAGCTTTTGTGTCTTCTGTAGGCCAGTATCAAAATGAGTGTCACACAAAGTTAGAAAGCATTCAAAACCAGTCAATTTGACACTCATTTCAACGTACCTGAAAGAAAACTATGAAGAGAAGTTATAATAAATCAAACTGTGGTAGTGAGGAAAGAAGTCTCTTCAAAATTTACCCGCGTATCTATACAGAGTACAAAGAATGTTCCCTGGTAAAAAACACAGCTCATCTGCTTCTGGAAGGTGTGCAATGAACTGCATAACCATGATTCCAAATTCTCTCTCCATAAATATATTAGGTCATTTTACATTTTGCTGACAAATGCCATAGATTTTCTTTCAAGACTACCAGACCGGTATCTATCCAGATTTGTTTATGTTTACCACTGCCACCACACTACAGCATTTTCATGCATCCCCAGAAAAGTAACAAAAGAAATCTAATGGATAAGCATCACCACAGCAATAAAACTGGGTATTAAGGCTTAGTTTTCAATTAATACTGTAGGACTATTCTTCATGATGAAAAAATGAGATTAAAAAAATAAAGTTGGTATTTAAGAATGATAAATGTCACAACTTGAGTAGAACTTGGATAGGTACAATATAAGCTAATAACTCTTCTAAAAACCAAAGTCTTTTTAAAATGTTTTTTTTTAATTATCATCAAAACCATTTTATATTAATAAATATTTAACTTACCTTCAGATGCAGGAGTCTTAAGGTACTCTCTCACAAGACTGCTCGCATACAAACACAGTGATGAGATCTCCTGATGCTCAAAATCAGAGCACACAGACTTCCCAAAGCATCTGTCATTCACTTGCAGCCAACTGCAAAGCTAAATTAAAACCAGTATGTTGCTATTTAGCTCTATCTGCTGACTCTGTGCTGTGCTGACATCACCAAGATGACAGCAGTATGTTAAAGCACTGAAATATAAACTGTTACATCAGCAAATCCACACTGTAACAGGTCTACACTGGAGCTACCAAAAGGCTCAGCATGCTACAATCCACACACAGAAATAGAGTCATTCAGAGCATCTAGAAAGAGGAGATTATTGGTACCAACATAAGGGAAAAAAACAACTCTGAAATTTAAGTAATGCTGGTAAAATCCCCTTATCCCAGAAGAGGCTTCTGATCATCAAATGTTATCTAATGAAAATTGCATTGTTGTTTTATATATAAAAAGAATCAGTGGGATAGCATGAATTGTACGGCACACATAAAACAACGCTGCAAAAGCCTTCTACTGCTGCACAACCAGCCGAAGCTATGGCTAATTACCAGAAGCAACTGAGTATATCCTATATACAAAATGATTTCTTCTTGGAGTAATTTTTCATAGAAATTTGCATCTTATGTACATAGTTATCTTATAGACATACACCTAGAAATTCAAAATTCACAATCCCACTCTACTTGCTAGGCATATTCTTCCCTCTGAGCTTACCCTCTTATTCCTGCCTGAGCTGTGTTCGCATACAAAGTGCAAATCAGAGGCAGCTCATACATTTTTTGGCCCACATACTGCCCGTACAGGGACTCACATCATCTCCAACAGTACTCTCAGAACTAAGGGAAAGGATAAACATGCACCATACTAGAAAACTATCACTCTAATCCATTCCATCAGATGAAATTTTTCAAAAACAAAGTTAAGGAGGAGGAAAAGAAAGTAGTCACAAAGATGATAACTTTTATGTAAATATTATATAGAAATAACTGCCTGGAGAATCTGATAACCAAGAACAGCTTCAGCTGTGGATGTTACACCCACATGGTATCCTTAATAAAAGTAGAGAGAAAAGTCCAAGTCATGGCTCTGTGGATTCTATGGATGCCCTGCTTCGCACATTCTACTTTATGATACCAATGATTTAGAAGAGCATGGATCCCTGACAGGAGAGATTACAAATACTGGTACAGGCTTACCAACTGCGATTTTAGCTGTTACTGTAATGGCAAAAAAGGCAGAAGACTGGGGCTGCAATGACACAGAAGTCTCTCAAAGGACCAGTATTTGGAGACCAAAAGGCTGAGTAAGAACTGATTCTGATATGTATTTTGGTATGCATACATGCAAAAACTGCAATACTGGATATTCTAAAGATTAAGAACAAGACCAGTTGGTACACAGAAGCTCTGAAGAAATTAAACACTTTGCCTCAAGAAAGACCTTTTTCTTCCTGCAGAAGTTCTCAATTCTGCAGAAGAGAGAGGTCATCTTCTCCCCTCCTATTACCTTCAACAGCTGTGATGATACAGCTTAGAATTCTTTAGTTTTGAATCTGCTGAATTTTTTTTTGTATGGTTAACATTAACCCTTCTATAGCATTAAAGGAAAATCAGCTTTCAAGCGAAACCTTAGGACTCCACATCCAGAAAGTTCAGAATGTGCCAACGCAAATGTTGCTAACTAGTTAAATATTACATAACCAGTAATTAATCATGCATTTCTATAGGTATTAAAAAGTGTTTGGTGAACATAAAAGTAGCTTTGGTTCTCACCTCCATCCATAACGCAGTATCTCTCCGTAGGGACTCCTCTGGTCTAAGGGACAAAAGAAAGCTGGCAACCTCTGGAAGAGACACTTTCTCCTGAAACAATGAATGAAAATTGTACATTATGTTGACAGCTATTCAATGCGTAACATCTACTTGATGATTCAGGAAGTTGCTCTCATCTGACAAATGTTGCAAAAGAAGTGATCTTTCCACTGAACAGACTCATTTTTGGCTCTTAGGGGCCAACCTTACCCTTATTAAGGAATATAACTGAGTTCCTTCAAGCATTAAAATTATCCAATGGTTTGAGGCGGGTGGAACCATAGAGGTTATCTAGTCTCAACACCTCTCTTCCTGAAATCTACCTGAAAATTATCAAATGGCTAAAAGAACTGTGCTATCCATTATTAGCACTTTTTAAATTAATGACATAAATCAGTCACTGTTAGGCACTCTTCCTCTAGTTCTGAAAAAACAGTTTTGTTCAACATGGAAGCTCATAACTGAAGGGTAATACTTAGAGTCCACTCATCTAAGCAAGCATGTTATAACAACATGGATCATCTATCTACTGAATAAAGCTCTTGCTACTTCAACATTTACAACAGCTTTATCATTCTGATATTAATACTTTTATTCTTTTAGGTATTTAGGAACTAAATGAACATTCATAACTGTTAAAATCATAGTTTATACAGTGTATGTTATAGTAGGGTACTGTTTTATAAACAGTGCATGAAAATACTACAAGAAAATAGCAACAAATAATAAATAATTATATTTTATATATATAATATATATATATTATAATAATTATTATATTAAATAAATAAACAAGTAATAAAGAAACCCCTCACCTTATGAAAATTAAAGTCAACAGAAGCTTAGCCATATGTAAGTACTTTTTTTTTTTTTTTTAATGATAAGGGTAATGAAGCACTGGAACAGGCTGCCCAGACAGGAGGTGGATGTCCCAGGAGACATTCAAGGTCAGGCCAGACAGGACTCTGAGCAACCTGATCCAGCTGTAGGTATCCCTGTTCACTTCAGGAGAGTTGGAGTAGATGACTTTTAAAAGAAATCTCATCCAACTCAAATGATTTCATGATTTAAGTAGTTGCTAAAAAAAATTGCAAATCCTGTAAAATCAATTGTTCTATGTTCTGTCTAGGAATTTTGTTATACACTGTTTAACCAGAAGAAGCATTGATGCATTTCTACTACATCAGGAAGAAAAAAAAAAGCAAAACAAAAACAAAACCTCACCACATCTGTCAAATGCATGGCTGTTTGAAGAAGATAGCACTGAGCAGCTCCACGCAACAAAATCTGATGTGTAATCATGGTACACTGGAGGACATCTCTGCAAATAGGAAAAACATGTAAAAATATGTAGAACAAAGCATCGAGGATGTTCAGAAGCATCTTATACTTGCTAATTACTATTTTCAATATATTAGATTGTATTTAGCAACACATTCTACTAGATATAAGACAATCATGGCATGTTGTCTGATTTGGGCAACCTGAAACAAAGAATCTCTATGGTCACATCAGTTCAAACTGATAATTGTTTGTGTTTATTTATCTGTTGGAGATACAAAATAAATATGCAATCAAATTCTTAAACTAGCAGCGAAAGAAGGAAATCCACTGCTCTCATTAGCAGATAGGTCTTGACTTTGTTCTTTGTAAACTACTTTTAATCAATATTCCTTAGGCTACAGTAAAGTTTTATTTCAAAGTTTAAATTCATTTAGACTGGAGTAATCACTGACTTTTAGCAGGTCTTGAAAACAAACAAAAGCACTTAAACATCAGTAGATATAAAGAACAAGGTGTGTGCTAAGAACTTTAGCTAGCCTTTTATTTACAGGTCTTTCAGACTTCAATTTTGTGGGCTGCCTTTATAGCCTCACCTACCATTACACAAGTCACCCTGTGGTATGAATACTTAGTTCATCAATTACAATCTTCGTGAATTAGACATAAAGGAAATGGAATTTTCCATTATCATGGACAACCAGATCATCCCAGAAGTAAGAGATGAATTAAATTCTGGTTGTAGGTGTTCAGTACATATCCTTACAAGAAGTCTGTAAGAAAAAGTGTGGTTCATATTTTACCTTAAAGCATGAAGTCCATCAGTGCCCAGTACTTTACAAGCAGGGATGTATGCTAGAGCCATAGAAAGAAACAAAATGGGAACAGCACACCAATGCCGATTTGTCATCTTCTGAATAAACTTTAACAGGAAACCACCTTAAAATAAAAATAAACAAAATAAATCAAGTGTGATTTCCTGCTCTCAAATGCGTTTACATGAAAAGGACTCAGAGGAAGAACATTAGTGTCCCAGAAATCAACTTCATAATGGAAAAACCCTTATTCAACTTCTTCTTTAGCACTCTGACTGGTTCTTTTGAACACCTCACTACACAGATTGTGACCAGAAAGGTCTGGCAAATTGTTTGTTTTGGTAACTCAACCTAGCAAGCCAAAAAACACAGAATGTCAGTTCTAAAGATTTCTTTGAATAGTGCTGCATTATCCAAACTGCAAAAAGCTGTTAACCTTCAGAACTGAGGTTTATCTTTTTTTCTTCTAATAAAATAAAGTAAGCGTGCTTCAGTTTTCCTTAAAACAATTTTGTAGCTTGTTACAGCAGTCCCTCAAAATCTTTGAAGAATTCTCTCTTCAAAAGTGGAAACTCCACTATCAAAATGAGAACTACTACTTCTTTCCCCTCAAGTAATGTGGAAAAACTGTGGCAAATGCACATATGGGATATGGAAAATGGGTCTGTAGTTTTAATTTGACTTCTTTACTAAAAAGGAAAAAAAAAGATAGAAGGTGAAAATGAAACATACCTTTTTCTTCTTCTGGAAGAAGCATCAGATAAGTAGCCAAAAATTTCTGAAGCCTCATTCCCAAAGGAGGACAGGCTCCCATTAGCTGACTTGGTGTCCTGTTGGGTTTTAAATAGGAAATACACAACTGTCATGTTAGCAGCTACGAGTAGGACTGACCCTAAACAAAAATGAAATGCAGCTCAGAGGTAAATACACTACAGAGACTGTTCCAATAGGGCACTGAGATGGAGTGCATCATCCTGCTCCCTCCACTTTGCCCAGTGTTTCAACAGCATCTGGCAAATACAGAGAGGATGGAGAAAGTTACCAAAATGCCAACCTCCCTGGCCACCTCCAAACATACAGTATCATATCAGCACACTCAAGCATTCAAGCACAGCCTCTAGTTACTCAAGGCTGAGATCATCCTGTGTTAAGCCCACATTAAGAAATGGCACTGTGGATTCAACACTGTGCCTGTACATATGATATGCTGCAGGTCTTCGGATAAGCAGGTTACCAAGGCCCATGAAACAAAATCAGAAAATCCTCTGAACAACTTGTAGCGAGGATGAGAATGGTCTGATCTGGAGAACAGTGAAGACAAATTATCTCCACAACAGCACAAGACAGAAGGGATTTCCCTCCTGCGTGGAGCATAAACAAAACTACTGACCAGCACAAAAAGTTTTGAGAAAAGACGCAAGAAATTTTCTATGAGAGAAACAGAGATAAAGCACACATAAAGCCTCAAAAACCTGCCCACCAAGGACTAGCAGAAGGCAATCACAAAATTCTACAGTTTTCTCTCATACAGCTTGGCATTAACCCAAACAGCTTTGTATATTCCTGGTAAAATCAAACACGTACTTCTCCTCTACTTTCAGAAATATCCCAACATATGCTTCACCAGAACTGCAGAAGCTAAGACAGAAGACTCATATATTAACCTAGCACCATTTTAGATCACCAGCTGACTGTTCTTCACCCAAGTAATTTCAACTGGCAAAAAGTACTTTCAGCATGCTATTTCCCATTCTCAGCACCCCCCCTGTAACTAACACACAGAATTTAAGGCCATCAGTAAACTGAATGTATCACAATTCAGAACCCCTCCAGCTTTCATGTGTTTTTTTTTTTTTACATATTTATACCAAAGGAGGTCACTGTCATCCCCTGACCTCAAATAATCTGCTGTAGTTTGGAAAAAAATCTATCAGTTATGAATTTGCAACACCTTCTGAACGTGATTTAAGAAAAATAAAAGATAGCCATTCCAGTCATTTACCATGTCTCACTTGATTCCCAGGTGTTAACTGGGACTTTATGGCAACCCTATGTTGCTGAAATTGAACCTGCTTCATCTTACAGCCACTCATCTTTCCTGAGAAATTCTTTACCCATGAGTTTAGTAAACACCATTTATTTATTAATGTGTTTTTCTTTACCCAAGATTTTGCTAACATGCTGAAGTGAGTATTATTAGGACACTTCCAATAAACACTGCATTTAATAATCAGTGGCTTACCTACTATAAAGGGAACTTTCTGAGAGGGCATCCATTAATGGTCCAATAACAAACTGATAAAAGAAGAACAACAGTGGCTAAATGTATACTTGCAAAGCACCAGTAGATAGAGACAAACTAGGATTACTTCATTTCATTTTAAAAGTAGAGACAGAGAGCCAGAATCCTTAAGTAGAAGATGCTGTGCACAGACTTGATGAAGTTCACTTTTTATTCTGTTCAGCCAATTAATGATGATCAATAATTTTGAGGAGAGCCAGAGTCTGTGGAAATCTGAAGCATCAATCCTTCTCCTGCTAATTTAACTTCTGATAAAAGTTTCAATACAATGGTAACTTTAGAGAACATTAGTCTGAAACGTGAATGAATGACTGCACATAAAAATGCACTCCCCTCTAGTCAAGCCATTTAACAAGTGATATTATATTTGATAGCAATTAAAAATATTGCTGTTATTCACACGGATACATAAGAGAGTATTTATACAGAATGTATTTAATTGTAAAGCTACTGAGGCAACTGGTCTTACAACAAATTACAGGTTAGAACATCTGCTTAATCTGGCAAGTAATACCAAGCCTCTTACCTCTGAAAAACCAAGTGAATTTGGAAGATGCTTTGTTTCATAAAGCTCCAAAAAATGAAGAACCCCTTCCTTTGTCAATGATTTATTCTCACTCTCAAACATTCTTTTATAGATGCACATGTGCCACGATGGGTGAAACAACCAACAACCTGTTACAATAGCAAATTCTTCTAAATTAACATAGAAATGGCAGTGACGTACCAACATACTCCTTAGCCAACTCCATGTTTTAAGGAAGTGTATTAAATACACAACATATTGACATTCTGGATAACACACAACGGATTTCAAAAAGACATCTATTAGATTTATAAAAATGCCTTACTAAATCCCTTATGCAAAAAATATATTAGCACAATTCCCAAAATTTATTCCAAGCTTCAGTCACAAATGAAAATGACTACAAAACAGAAGACACCATGTCCTTTTTATTGCAAGTCTTCTTGTCCAAATATTGTACTTGCCTGCAACACTTTCTTATCTGCCACTGTTCTACTTTAGAAGTCTGGGAACTTTAACTTCCACCACCTTGCACTAATTAGACTAGCCCCATTTTGCCCTGTAGCAAATCCCACTGCATCACTGGCTCCTTTTATCCCTTCTCTTTCCTCTTCCACTGAGGCTTTCTTTCCCCCCTCCTTTTCCTACAGAGTTGTACAGGTGACTTGTAAGATCTACCTTAAGAATTCCTGATTTTTTTCTTTTCACACTAGCTCAAGTAAAGCAAAATACAGCAGGAAAGGACATCTTAATTAGGTTTAGTGGCATGAGGAATTAATATGCAATTTTGTCATATGGTAGGATTTCTTGTTGCAGCACAGAGCAGAAAAGCACTGCCTATAAAACTTAGCAAAGAGCTGTTATAATAACATCAAAGAAAAAAATGAGACTTAATTGCCTAACATTTATGAGATGTTTCAGAAAATGATGTCTTACCTTCTTCTCCTGATATAGCAAGCTCATATAAACTGTTTAGTTTAGGTAATACTGGCTTTATGACATGGATCTGAAATGTAAATCAGATAAGTAGTCTGTTTTATTACTCAAACCTAAGAATCAGCACTTAGTCATGGGGTGGAATTTACTATCAATACACTAACACAGCAATTGACAATATAAACAATACCTGTGTAACTGATCCCAGGGCTGGTACATAGCACAGAATTACAGTCTGCCACTTACTTAAGTGGAATTGACACATCCCCGCTACTGTATCACCCAAACAAGACTTCCCAACAAACAACTATCCCATTCACCAAATTATAATATGACGGTTTCAAATAGAAGAGCACAAAACTCTACAGACAAACATTTTGATAAATACAATTTCACTCAGCTACAGGAAAATAATAAATAGTGTAAAATAAGTAAGCTACAAAGAGGTGGTAACAACTGCCTATTGCTGTAACATCACACAACTGCAGAGGCCTCTTTCTATCCTGTAAACTAGACTGAGTCAAGAGCAGAAATACTTCTGTCCAACTTCACAAAGTAGTTTACTACAGAGATGTAGTGCCCTCTACTGAAAAGAAGTTATCAAGTGCAGCTGCCTGATTTGCACAATGGAACAGGTTAGCCATGGTCCTGAAACAACTTACAGTTCAGAGCTTTAATCAGAATTCTTTCACAGATGGAATAAATTCAGAATTTTCCTCTAAATGAATCACACTTACTGTATTTCAGATACTCAAAATTAAAAGAGGCCCGTTAACGTTCAGATACCTTCCATTAAATATTTAAAAAAAAACAACAACAACAAAATCAAAGAAAACCTATACTATTACGTGCCAAAAGAAACATATCACACACAAACTATGGTTAAGCACAGGTTCTGAGGCATCCTCACCTGGTTTCCTTCCAAAGTTTCCATGATCAAAATGTAAGTTTCCCAGAACTGCAGGAGTTTCTCATTCTCCTCAGCAGACCACCAAAACAGACTTGATTCTAAAAGCAACAAAAACATGTATTCAGGCACAGTTCCTTTGGAATCCATCCCGCAAAAGATTAAATACAACATCCTAAGATGGAAAGAGAGCCTTTCTTCACCCCAGAAGCTTCAGTTTCTACAGAATTAAGTTATAAATGAGTGAGGCCACCACAACAAATTCTACAAGCCCCCAAGCCTTTGGTGTTAACTCCCATGTGACTGGTAGAACATATCCAAGTGGTCTTGCAGGCTGAGAACAAGCAGGACACAGCATGCCTCAGCACCCTGAGGTGTATTAGAGGAGGGTTACAAAAATGATCCAAGGGATGGAACACTTCCCCTTCACAGAGAGGATGAGAGAGCTGGGGCTGTTCAGCCTGACTTCAGAGAAGAGAAGGCTCCAGGGAGGGCTGAGAGCAGTCCTTCAGTATCTAAATGGGGGCTATAAGAAGGGGACAGCCTCTTTAGCAAGGTCTGTTCTGACAGGACAAGGGGAAATGGCTTCAAACTAAAAGAGTGGAGATCTGGGTTGGATACAGAGCTTTTTACAGTGAGGGTGGTGAGACACTGGCACCGGTTGCTCAGAGAGGTGGTGGATGTTCCAGCCCTGGAACATCCAAGGTCAGGCTGGAGGGGACTCTGAGCACCCTGACCTAGCTGTAGGGGTCCTCATTCACTGCAGGGCAGTTGGACGAGGTGGTCTTAGAAGTTCCTTTCCAACTCAAACGACCTTACGAGTCCACAATCCCATCAGTCCAACACAAACCAGGGTCCGGGACTCACCCGACCCGGCCCAACCACTCTATGACAATGATTAAAGTCGGTGCAGGTCTTAAGCACCCCATTAAGCACTCCGACCCTTCTGAAGTCGTGCTAGTTCTGCAACAGGGGCTCGGGAGGACGTCCTGCTCTTCCACACCGACACGACCTTAGGGCCCGGCCCTGCCAGCCGCCCCTCGCCCCCCTCAGAGAGGGAGAAGGCCCCATACTGCCGGCTCGCACAGACGCCGAACGCGACGCGAGGCCGTACCGTCCGGGCCGTCCGTAGGGCAGCGCAGGCAGGCGGCCTGACCGCCGCTGAGGTCCACGGCGCGCTTCAGCAGGTAGCGGGCCCTCTTCCGGCACAGCCCGTCCCGCTCGGTCAGCCCCTCCTGCACCAGCCTCCAGAAGCGAGGACACAGCCGCGCGTCCGCCGCCGCCCCCGGGCCCCGCGGCGGCAGCAGCGCGTCGGCCAGCGCGCTCAGCGCCAGTAGCGCCCGCCCGGCCCGCGGCGCCGGCCCGCCGCCCAGCAGCCCGTCCCACACGCGTCCCAGCGCCGGCGCGTTGCCGCCCAGCGCCGGCAGCAGCCGCCCGGCCACCAGCGCGGCCGCCGCCTCGCCTTCGCCCTCCTCTCGCACCAGCGCCAGCGCGACCGCCGCGCAGCGCGCCACCAGCGCCGGCTCCTCCAGCCGCGGCGCCGCCGCCGCCAGCGCTTCCACCGCCGCCTCCGCGCCCGGCCCGCCGCCCGCCAGCTCGGCCAGCGCGTCGCGGGCGAGACGGGCGGCCAGCGGCGCCCCGCACAGCTGCACGCAGTGCCGCAGCGCGCCCCGCGCCGCCCGACCCAGCCGCAGCCGCTCCGCGCCGCCCGCCGCCCCCTCCCCGAGGCGCAGCAGCGGCCGGCACCGCTCCAGCGCCACCTCCCAGGCGGCCCGCCGCAGCGCCTCGCCTTCCGCTTCGCCCCGCGGCCCGCCGGCGGCCAGGCGCTGGAGCAGGAGGCGCAGCGCCTCCGCGCGATCGGCGGAGAGCGGCGCGCACACGGCCCGCAGCAGCTCGCCGGGATCCCCGCCGCGGGCGAGCAGCGCGTCGGCCAGCACCACCTCCATCGCGGGCGGGGGAGCCTCTCCGCGCCTCTCTGCGCAGGCGCGGGCGGGGCCCAGCGGGCGGCGTGCGCCGCTCCCGATGGCCGCGCCCAGCTGAGGACTGAGGGGAGGGGCGGTGTCCCCGTGGGTCGGCGCCAGGGCGGCTTGCCGGTCGTGTCGATAGCAAGTGCGGCCGTCGAGCTGTCCCCAACACGCTCAATAACCCCTCCGTCATTGCCGCATCTCCACCTTTCTTGAACGCTGACTCCGCCACCTCCCTCGGCAGCCTGTGCAAATGCCTCACTACTGAGAATCAAAAATTCCTAATATTCAACCTAAGCCTCCCCTGGTGCTACTTGAGCCCATTACTTCTCGTCCTATTGCAGTTACCTGGCAGAAGAGGCCAAACTCCACCTCACCACAACCTCCTCTTCTCCAGACTGAACGATCCCAGTTCTCTCAGCTGCTCTCCACTGACTTCTGTTCCAGGCCTCTCACCAGTTTCATTGCCCTTCTCTGGACACATTCCGGGGCCTCAATGTCTTTCTCATAGTGAGGGGCCCAAAACTGTACACGGTACCTGAGGTGTGGCCTCACCAGAGCTGAGTACAGGGGGACAGCCACCTCCTTGCTCCTGCTGGCTGCACCATTTCTGATACAAACCAGGATGCCATGGGCCTTCTTGGCCACCTGGGTGCACTCCTGGCTCATGATTAGCCAGCTGTCAACTAACGACCCAGGATCCTTTTCCTCCCTGCAGCCTTCCAGCCACTCTGCCCCAAGCCTGTAGTGATGTGTGGAAGTTGTTATGGCTAAAGTGCAGGACCCAGCTCTTGGTCATGTTGAACTTCATCCCATTGGCCTCAGCCCAGTAATCCAGCCTGTCAGGCCTTCCTACCTTCAGGCGTATCGTCACTTGTGGAGACAACTCAGTGTAACCTGCATACTTACTGAGGGTGCACTGAATCCCTTTGTTCAGATCATCCATAAAGATATTAAACAGGACAGGCCCCAAGACTGATCCCTGGGGAGCACCACTCATGACCGGTCACCTGCTGGATTTAAACTCCATCCACTCCTGCTCTCTGGGCTTGGTCCTCCAGCCAGTTTTTTATCCAGCAGAGGGCATACCCGTTGAAGCCATGGGCTGCCAGCTGCAAATGATCATTTATAAAACAGGCATTCTCTAGTTGCTGAGACCTGTCCACATGACCATGGCAGAACGCAACAAGTCCACCTATGCTGGGAAAAGGAACAAATTTTAATCCTGCTTGTTGATAAGATTTCTGTACACTTTAACACTTCGCATATATTTAGTTAATAAAATACCTATTCCAGAAAAAGATCAAGGAAACAATTCAGAGATGCAATTAAATGTTAAGTAAAACATTGTACCTTGTTTCACTCACACAAAAACACTTTGCAGAAGAGGAATGACAGAATGTTTGAAATAACTGAACAGAATGCTAGCAGCTGAAAACTCTTCCATGCTATAGCATGTTTTGTTTGCTTATCCAGTCACTGTGATGTCTTTAGTAATTCTTCCATTTGTTACCTAAAGCATGCAGTCAAGATGTCTTGTTGGCACTTCTTTTAACAGGCTTGAGTAAGTCCCCAAAAGTTCCAGGCACATGCAGGACCTAGCTAAATGAAGCTTTAAAGGTATGTACAATGGGTACTAATCAAAACAATAACATATTAGGTGCTTTGTTGTTCTCCATTATTGTCTGAATCCCACCTTGCCTTTATTTTTACCACAATGGGTGCAAAATCTTATGAGCTGAAACACAGCATTTACATTTGAACTGCATTACTGCAGATTGTCAGATCAGACAAGTGGATGAGGAATTCAGTTCACAAGCGGTTAGACTAGAGAGTATCTGAGTGTGATCACAGAATCACAGAATGACCTGGGTTGGAGGGGACCTCAAGGATCATGTAGTTCCAACCCCCCTGCCTAGCAGGGCCACCAAACATACACCTTTACTAGATCAGGTTGCCCAGAGCCTCGTCCAACCTGGTCTTGAACACCTCCAAGGACGGGGCATCCACAACATCCCTGGGCAGCCTGTTCCAGGACCTAACCACCCTCCTAGTAAAAAACTTCCCCCTAACATCCAACCTAAATCTTCCCTCTTTTAACTTAAAACCATTTCCCCGTGTCCTGCTATTATCAGCCCTTATGAAGAGTTTACTCCCCTCCTGGGAGTAAGTTCCCTTCAGATATTGAAAGGCTGCAATGAGGTCGCCCCGCAACCTTCTCTCTGCAGAAAGCTAAAGGGAGAAAAAAAATCAGAAAAGTAGGTAAGAAGCTAAGAAAAATAAAGGAACAGTAGGGGTCATGGAAAGAAAGATTATCCCTGTCTGGCTAGCACTGAAAGCAGTAGTACATTAGAAACTTCTGCTGTCTGCCAGGGGATAGGAGAAAGAGTTAAAAGGGATGAGAGAGGCAAAGAAGAAAGCCACCTTATATAGATCAGTTTGTTCTTTAGTCCTTGAACGCTTGGCTAAGAGGGATAGAGGCTGAAGTGTTCCAACTGGAAGAGGAATAATGTCCAGCCAAGTAGGTAGTCAGATAATTTCTGTAAGTTGGCTGTACTTTTATTTTCTAATCCTCTCAATCCTGTTTCATTTCCTCCTCTACACTGCTTCTAAACCTTTCTTCTAGCTCTTTTGGGTTGTGATGCAAGTTTATTTTAATCTTTCCTCTTTTAATCACAGAATCAATCACAGGGTTGGAAGGGACCTCAAGGGTCATGAAACTCCAACCCCCAGCATCCTCTTCTTCTAGTTATCCCTTGCTTTGTAATTCCACAGATATCCAAAATAATCTTTGACTTTATACTTTCCCATCCTTTTATCTAATGCCAAAACATTGGCTTTCACACTGACCTACCCAATGCTTCCAGTCCTAATTGTCCATGCATTGGACTTTCAAGCAAGTACCTTCATGCTTCATGTTTTTATTCATGCTAACACCACCTTGTTTTCCTCTCTCATTCCACAAACATGGCTTTGTTTTAACACTGTCACAAATCCTAGGCTATCTATGTGAACTAATAAGGTGGTCCCTTGACTGTGCTTATCTTCTCATCCATTTCAGCTGCAAATTTCCTGAGGCAAAAATGATTGCCTCCTACACCCCTGAGGAAAGTCAGTGCAGTAATATGCATAGAGAAGAAGGATAACACTAATTGCAAGAAGCAAAAATAATACTAATAAAAATTACAAACTGGCAATATATCAAGCCACAGGGAAGAAAAACGTAGAATAAGTTTTGCAACTGAGTTTTTGTGAGGATAATAAAAGGCAGATGAAAAGGTTGCTCCAGGGATAAGTGGTATGAGAGCTGAAACTTTTGTAGCCTTTCATACACCCACGCTTCCCCACATACTTGGGGGGAGTCAGACTTGTTCAGACTCTCAAGCTCACGAATTGCTCAGCATCCAACTGTAGATCCAGGAGTCTCAACCAGCCCCGTCTCTGGACGACTCAGGGAAGCGTGAGTGAAGGCTGCATAATCTCTGCAGACAGAAGATGGTGCTGTTGTCACTGAATTGTGCCTTCCACTTTTTTTTTTTTTTTTTTTTTTTTCCTGGTGAAAAGCATGCGACTGCAGATAAAAAGAAAGGTATGGAAAAGGAAAGGTATAAAAACAACGGTAACTGCCATTTCCTGTATTTTTAATTGGAGAAAATAAGAGACTTAAAGAGAAGACTGATGAACGCAAAGAAAATCAAGAGTCACCTAAGGGAGAGAGCAGATCTGCAGTTTTCAAAGGTATTAGAACAGAGGAAGATGTAAAAGAAATTAAGAAAGGCAGAGAAGTAACACAGACTGTATTCTGGATCACGCCTTCCCCATTGCCTTCAAGACACCCTGAACTCTGATTTTCACAAATCTGTACTATATGGATTGTCACTGTGAGCCATAGAGGGGAAGTTAAGCTGGTAAATCTCTAGTTATAGTGAGTGCAGTGGAATGGTCTGGAAAAGATGAATTAGGAGAAAGAATCAGATATAATCCTTTGCCATCTGTCTTTATTTTGCTAACCTGCTCAGCAGGGCACTGCTGAAATCTGCAGTCTTTTTATCTGTTTCATGTAGCTGAAGATCATTCACTGTACAGACTGGAATTAGAAAGCTTCCCAGTCACAGCCTGCTTTCCCTTTTGTTGACCCTGCTTGTTTTCTCTTTTTCAAAAAAATTTTAGGACTTTCCATTCAGCTGTAGGCTACAGCATTCATTTTTAACCTCTCCCCTTTGCCAGGACTGAGAGCCAGATGGCAAAGTTAAAATGGATTTTACTGTTGGCTCATATGGAAGTAAAAGGGCTGTTAAAATGTGCACAGTCCATGCTTCTTCCGCCTTCAGCCTGAAAAGCATGTATAGATCTGGAAGAAATGTGACAATTGAGAAAACATCTATATGGCATCACGTTGTTTCTCTATAACAGCCTTTACCTACAGATCTTCATCCAGCAACTCATGTAAACATTACATTATTCTAAGTACACATCTGAGTGTTTTGCTATACAGGATTTTAGTGTATAGTGGACTCTACTGATAATGAACTGGATAAGAGTGGGGAAAATACTTTGTGACTCCTACATGAAAATCTACTAGCTGCAACCCCAGAAGCCTTTAGTCTTTTTAAATGCCTGGTGACATTACTGGGAGTAGAGCCTTACCACAGGAAGGCAGATTAAAAAAATCCCAGATATAACCAGGGTCCAATCAGGTTCTTGCTTATTACAGTGAGAACAAAGGAAAATGCCATTTTATTTTAGAGAGGACAGAAAGAAAGAAAAAAGAGAGGGCACAGGAAGGGAGCTTTCACTTTGCTTACAACTCTTAGGTATCCCTATTTGCAAATATGAAGGTTTGGAACGTAGTGTGTTTTCCAAATGATGAGTATGAAGTGTT
Source organism: Phasianus colchicus (assembly GCF_987193195.1). Lineage (NCBI taxonomy): Eukaryota > Metazoa > Chordata > Aves > Galliformes > Phasianidae > Phasianus > Phasianus colchicus. The sequence continues at coordinate 38,228,403 of NC_143437.1, read as the reverse complement.
TTCTGATGCCTTGCTTAAGAAATTGCAGCTTAGGTGAATAGCTTTTCACTGGTGAGCTGTTACCCCTTCTGGAAGCATGGAGATAGCTTTCTATGTACACCAAAGTTATCTTTGATTTTCAGATCAGCGGAGAAATTGGTCAGGCACTGGTTGAAAGCAAAATTATTTCCTCAGTGGGAAGTTTGGTCTTGAAAGACCCAGACTACTGCCACCTTCCACCTCTGGCAGTCTTTTACATCACTGTAAAGCAAAGGAAAACAGTTTTAAAATATTCTTCCTCATCTTCCATTTCACTTTAGATTACACTGACTTAACTAACTTTCCAAGGAAAAAGCAAAAGTCAGCTGTATCAAGATGTACTTCTAACATTTTGAGCTGTACATTAGACTTCTGAGAAGTTCTTCCAAGTTTATTCTGAATTTCCTATACTAAAAATAAAGATTCATCAATTTAGCTGAGAACAGCAGCTTTGAAAGCATTAAGCAGGAAGCACTGGTGTTTGTAAAACAGCTCCTAATGCTGTTGTCTTTAATGGGGGCGGCTAATCCTCCCTGCTTTCTCGTATTCCCAGTGATTCTCTCCAAGTGGAAGCTTGCCAGTTATTCTGCAAAATTCCTGACTCACTCCAACATCATTTAGGGCCTTCTTAATTGATTGCAGGGTATCTTCAAAGTCAGAGAAGGGCTCTTGTTAGACGCTGTAAAAGCTTTTCTGAGAGCTTACAGTTTTTGCAAAATACTTTTGAGACAGTGGGATCAAAGGACAAACCCCAAGATCAGCGCATTTTTAGAAACATATCTCTTTTATAATCTCATTATAAAGACGGGGGGGGGTTTGCTGTAGTTTTGAACTTGGCTTTGCAGGTCTAATTTTGGTCCGTTTCCTGCCCTGTATACAGGAATAATAAAAAAGAGTCGTTTGTCATATTGCCACGGTATTGCTTCACTCCTTAAATCTCCATCTTGTAAAAGCAGTGCTAGCGGCCTTCTATGTATCTGTGAGGTCTTCCATTAGAGTTCATTCAAAGAGTTTTATAGACAGCAACATGGGAAGCCTCCAAGCACGCTGCTGGGGCACTTGTTACCATTTTTTTTACACTCAGGAAAATGTAGCACAATAGCTTCACAATTTGAAAACCAAAATAACTGCTCATTGGCGTGTGGACTGTAGAAACATTGTAATGGGGCCCAGCATTCAGAAACTGAATCATCTTGTGAAAGTATGACTATCTTCCATCAGCTGCCCAAAAATGGAGGCATCCAAAATAAAATAACCATCCTTCCAAGACATCTAATTGGTTCTTTTTTTCTTTTTTTTTCTTCTTTTTAAAATTCAGTGTCAAATAGTTCTTGGAAATTCCCACTGTAGAGTTATGGCACTATATTGTAAAAAAATAAACTCTGCTTTCTCAAAAAAAAAAAAAAAAAAAAAAAAAAAAAAAAAGCAGGGAAAAAAAAAAAAAAAAAAGAAAGTGGAGATGGCATTTTCCAGAAGTGCTTAACCTTAGCCCAGTTCTCTTCTGGTTTCCATTGAAATTACTACATAAATAAATGCTGAGCGAAGCTGTTTCTTTGGAGATCTTACAATCTTTTTTTTTTTTGTGGGAAGCCAATTTTATAACAGACAGTCACGTTGGAGTTACATTTGTAAACCCACCCTAGAGATCTCTGACAGTTCTCTACCAGCTGTGCTTTAAAAAAATGTTTTTTACAGATCGCAGTGCAGACTTATCCTTGGAAAAACGTGATAAAAACAAAAGCCACAGAGAAAACGCCTGACTTTTGGTTAGCCCTGCATGTAAGTCCTCAGGTGAGCTATAATAGTAAGAGTCTACTTTAAAAACAGCATCACTATTAGGCTGAAGTCCATGTTCTTTCCATTCCTTTCTGATAAATCTCCTCCTGTACCAAAGCTGTCCTGACCACCAGCGTTGCTGCATAGCTTTTGACACTGAATGCATGAACACCAACCACTTCCATATTCTGGACTGTAAGGCAGGCTAAAATATGCTGCTGATCTGAAAAACATACCTAAAAATAGAGGTGGGATGTGTGCACATGCAGATGTGTATAGAAGGGGAATTTAGCATTTCCCATCTCCTGATAATTCTATGTAAAGCCAAAATCCTGTTCATGCCACCATGGAGTAATAGAAATAGGAAAGAGTCATTTAGAGATAGGACACAACTTAGTTTTGTCTGCAAAATGGTCTTTACATTAGAAAGAAAAATATCAGTGCATGACTTCTTTTTATATTTGCAACAGCAGATTAAACACTTCCTTTCTTAGTAAAAACAAACAAACAAACAAACAAAAAACAGAAAAAAAAAAACAAAAACGAAAACCCAAAAATCAACAACAACAAAAACAAACAAAACCCCCTGTATCTGGCAATACTTTGGGTAAGATACGACTTCCCATTAAGACTCAGCAATATTTATTCACTGCCATTCATTCAGGACCTCAGAAGTAGCAACATAGACCTGAGAAATGAGGGAGATGAGGGAAAGGGAGAAGGTTAAAATGAGTAATCGTGCCCTTAAAATACAAGTACATAAATTCTCTGAATGCTAACTGCTGCAAAAACACTAACAATCCAGCAGATGGTGGAAGGAGACCACAGTGTGAAAGCAGCACTCGACATTTTGATGCCGTGAGCCCTTGTGGAAGTTATTATTCATGATGTACCGTAGCTGTTCACAGCAGAAATAGGACCAGAATGGTTTAGACTTCACATTTTGTGTCTAAAAACTTAGGTGAGATTATGTAAGACTTTGACTTAGGAAATATGAAGATATGATTTCTAAGGGCGGAGCTCAGGCTTTGCTTGAAAGCCAACTGACATCATTGTCAGTACAAAATTACTTAACTAACAAACCTGCTGGTGGCTGCTTTTGTTCTGCATCTAATAGTTGTGGAGGAGGGAGTGAATTTTGTCTGCTTTTATTTTTCTTTCTTTATTTACCTATCAGCAAGCATTTTGATTCTCTGTGCAGCTGGTAGCTGAAGACCATTCCTGCATTAACAAAAGTTGTTCTGGGGGAAAAGACATTGCACTTTCCAGTCCACATTTCCTCCCTTAGTGAGAGCCCCTGCAGAGCTCCTGTAGGAAGCAGGTTCCTGCCATGAGTGCAGTGACATCGAGGATCCAGAAATGTCTGCTGTAATCTCAAGAGATGCAAGCTGGGGACCTGACATCTTGCTTTATCTGGTTCATTCTCTAAATCTCTCTCTAACTTCTGTACCTTACTTGTGGTATATCAAGATATTACACATCTGAGAGATGATTCAGGTCAGGAGCATCCTAAATTTTCTGTGTAAATGATCAACACTTGCAGAAACAGAATTAGTGCAGAATACAGCTACAATTTTGGTGGCACTTTCAGTAACAAGAATGAGCTTCAGAAATGCCAGGACAGAGCTGTATGCACCGAGGAGCCCCTCTGTGTCACGCTCCACAAGAGCACAGCATACCTCCGAGGTCTCCCATGACAGTCAGGTATGTCACTCATCCCGCCCTTTGCAGCAAGCAAGGAAAGCTGACATGCCAAGCTACTATGTACAACTAGACATGCTGAGAATCTGTCTCATGATGTAGATAATATACTGCTTTTTTTCTCCTTTCGTTTCTTTTGGGAGCAAATATATTTACCTCTATCTGAAGGAGTTGTCCTTCCATGCTTGAGGATGCACTGTCCCACCTACATTTGGAAGGGTCTTGGTTCTGGACCCAGCATGTCTATTCACATCTGTGATAGCACTGACAACTGTCTTTTGCTTTAGTTTTCCAGCAATGTGTGTTCCCAGGTATTGCATCTACTCCCACAGTTACTGCTCTTTTTCTTCTGCTTTGATTTTTGCCCTGTCCATCAACTCAGCAGAGTGCATAATTCACTGCTGTCTTCATGTCTTCTGTTCACAGCAGGTTAAGGTATTTCAGATTTCATGGAAATATGTGTTTGCAGATCATGTATTACATGAGTTAGAATTTATCTATTCAGGAAAAGAGTTTGCATTGCAGAGCAAGGTATGTCCAGAGGAAATAGTTCAATGCAAACTGGAGGTGGTTCTGGGAGGTCTTTATTTCATCAATCAGAGGAGGCTTTGTCTTTCACTTGCTTCTTCTTTTTGCCTGCAATTCTCTTCATTGCTGCTAGTCACATTAATGATGCCAGTGCTCAAGACATCAGAAAATGTAAGCAGACTGAGCCGGGCTTTCTGTGAGATTCATTATTTCTCCATTCACAGATATGTATTTTCTTCATGTTCTAAGGCATTGATAACATTTCAGGAATGTTAAGTACTGATTTGGCTTTGCCATTTGGTGGCGATGCTGTGGTAGAAATCTAAGGATGGACCGCAAGCAAACAGCTCTGTATTCCCATGGCGTGTGATATTCTGCCTGATATAATACCTCATTGCTCTGAACTCCTCCATTCACCAGCAGTTTGAGTGGCAGCCCATAACAACTAGATCCAGAGTGAGGAGACGCATTCCTATACTCCCCACGGATGGTAGGGAGAACAGTGTGTTTCCACTGCTTTTTTTTTTGCTAGTTGTCCCATGCAACAGACCATTAGATGCTGGATAACTTCTGTCACATGTGGCCAAGACAGAGTATCACTGGCTTTTGCATGCAGACCAGCTTCTAAGAAGAGCCAGGCCATTCACAAAGAAATACCCATTCCCTGCAATCTGGGTATTATGTTTTCCCGCACATTCAGCCTATCTCAGTAGATCCAGTGCTCTTGCAAATACATTTTCCCCTGCTTTCTGGTCTTCCAATACAAGTGACCACACAATTTAATCCTGGATTTCTTCCAAATCCTTCAAGTGGTGAACTTGACTTTACTGAGCCTTACAGTGCCTCTGTATTGTTTCAGTCCAGCTTACATTCAGCTGCTATATTTTTTGGACTGTGTGCAGGGCAGCTTTACCAATCCTAGTCTTTTCCTTGGTTTTGGATACATAAAACACAGCATGAACGCACCAGAGGCTGCACTGAAGGTGATATGGTGCTGCCAGAAGCAATCTGAAATGTTTGCCAATAGTTTGCGATCACACTCTGCTAAGTGATTTCCTATTTTTGTCATACTGATGACATTTTCCACTTGTAGATATTATTGAAAGATGCAACATTTCTGTTTGGATATCTTCCCCTATTCTGCTGGGGACACTAACACCCAGATACAGGTTCGCAAGGGGAACCTGTCTTTTTCTAAAGGGTAGCAAATCTCATTAGCAACAAGTCATATATCTGGTTCTTTATTAAAGGTAAGATAATTCTTTATCTGCTCTTTCACAGCCATGATAGCTGCATCCTGTGACAATTCAAGTTGTCAGTATCTTTGTTTAGGAGTTACACATCAAAACTGTGGGAGAAATGTTGTCAGATAAGATACAAATCCCAACAGACTCTGGATGGATTCCGTGCATCTAAGAGTAGGAATTGGTCGTGTTGCTCCAGGTTGCTGAGGGCTGTCCCAGCCCTAGGGAGATCACCAGATGTCTCCTACAAGGTATTGCAAACAATCCCAACACCATTATGGCTTTATTCAGCTTTAGATCTATTCCCTGACTCTTTCTAACTGACAGAGTAAGATGGGATTTGATGTATCACAGCTTCTGCCACACAACCTCTGCTTCCATGCCTAGAACATCAACAGCCATTACACTGATCCCTCAGAGTCCTTTTAATACATCTTGCTGACAGCGCTGGTGCTCTCCCACCTCACATCTGATCCCAGCAGTGCTCTCAGCCATCTGCCCCTTCTCTTTTCTTGGATGTGGAGAGGTAGTTTCTTTCTTTATCCAGCAACTCTTGTCAATATCCACTGATATATTAATTCCTGTCAAGCCGAGTCCTTCCTCACTTGTAGCCACTCAGCCAAACACTTATACAGCTTGTTGAAGTCCCTTCTGTCTTTGGAAATAAGGCAGGTTGCCTGGCCCCTCAGCAGCAGCCATACTGATATGTGACTCCTGGAAGCCCCTGACATTAGGAAAGATGCCTTACTTTTCCATCCCCTCTACTGCTCCAATTATTTTTTTTTTCCTTTAATGCTGTAGTTACTCCCGGAGGCACAAGTTATAAAGATGGAAATAGATGAAGGCAATTGTATGCCTGGAAGACATCCTCCCCTTCAAACACCTCTTGATATGTGTTTTAATAGTTTCATTACAGGGATGCTAGTGAATATTGCTAGCTCAGCATATTTTTATTTTTAATTTGTTCTGCTTACCTTGACTGCATGAATTGTTTGCTTCAGACTTAGAGCAACTATGTGATGAGGAATCTGCTGTGTGCAGCTTAAAGCAAAAGAGTTGCCAGCAACACTGATTTGACTTGCAATTTACTCTGCCTAATGGCATGGAGACATCGCATTGCTTTAGTTCAGCTTCGCATGGTTATGATTCCTTTCCATCTCTGACATAGTTCTAAGGAAGGCTTTGCAGCCTAACACATTTAGTCATGTCCTACTGTCTCCCTAGCATTCATTCTCCTGACCGTGTGCTGCTGCTGCCTCTTGGCACGCAGCTCAGAGTTTTATTTTTGCCCTTTTGCACAGTATTAATGTCATCACCACGCAAATTTTCTTATGCCGTGCACATTTTTCTAACAGCACAGAACTCTCCCCGATGTTCTCTGCTTCATATTTATGCATTTGCTTTTGATGGTATTTTATGCTTCTTTGTTCTACCTGTCTATGCCCACTCCACTTCTGCTCTGCTTTTGGCTGCGCCTTTGCAGCAGCTTTAGACACACCTGTAATTTACCTGCAGTGAGGACAGCTTTTCCTTCAGCAGTCTCATTGCACTTTTTTCCCACTCACGAGTCTACCACTAATTACTTCAGGTCTTAAGATTTCATGCTGACATGAGTCAGCCATTTTCTGTGCAGTTTGGCAGCATACCAATCTATTGTTTCTCCAGCTTCCCTTGATTACACAACAGTGGGGCAAATACCTTCTGCATGTGTCATTATTCCAAGGACTGGAAATGCTTCTGAGACACTTCTAGGATTCAGCATAGGGTTCTTCCAGTCTGCCATTGGTATATATCCAGATACATCCAGGAACCAGCGCCAAGTACAGCTAGCAGCGTGAATGGGCTGCTTTGGGCTTCCTGTTTACCCAGACCCAAGGCAATGTGCTAGATTTCCCATGTGACTCTAAAGAATGGCTAACAGAGCTATTGCTGATGCTTCCCCTTTCATTTTCTTCAGCCTGGGACAAAAACCTGGTAGAAACTCATGATGTCTTCTCTGTATCTCCATGTTATTGGGGAGTGTGGGGTAGTCTTAATTTTCCAGTCTTCACAGCTGCCTATGACATATGTCCAGTTAATATTTTGTCACCATACTCAATACACACACTGAGTGTGAACATAAAACAGAGAATCAGGGAGCTGAGCTTCTCTCCTTCCCTCTTCTTCTGGGAGCACTATAGCGGTAAGCAGCTTCCCCTGCATTGAAGCAGAGCTAGTTCCCTTTCTGGAGCTCACATAGCCCACCTCAGAAGGAAGCTGTCAGCTTTTCTCTGGGGTGTGCCAGGGGGCTAGGGCAGGCTCTAAACAATTAATCAGGGAAGGATTGCGGCAATGGAGACTGGATTTTGTGCAGGAGTCACAGCAAGAGGCAGTTGTGCAGCCTGAAAGATGATCAGAAGATAAAATGGCAGAGGCTGAAATTCTAAAGACATTCTAATGCCAATTAGAAGCCTGAAATCTTGCTGGCTTGCCCTGCCCTAGTAATTCAGATCAAATCATGCACTGAGTTATTCCCACAAAAGGAACTGGAAATTCAATAGGTCAGATTGCCAGCTAGAATAACTCCACACGCTCTGTCATCAGAGAACACAGTCCCATGACTGTGAGCTGCAGTTTTTCCACATGGCCGTTTCCTTGGGACTTGCATCATCAACCCGTACAACAAGGAGAGCCCAAGGTCCCAGTGTAGGAGGATTTTTAAGGAAGCAAATGAAGAGTCCCAACAGAAGCACAAATTCAGGTCATGCCTCTGTCATACCACCTGGTTTAGTAGACTTTTGGAACAGCACCTCCACACAACCTCAAAGACACTGTGATTGGTGCCACATCTTAGGCTCAACTCCTTAAACTCACATCAGGAATGGGGAAAGTCAAGGACCCACAGAGCAGCTGTGCCATGACTTTGCTTCTAGCCAGGGCCACTCTCTCTCTGTGCAACACTTACTGAAACAGAGGACAGGTAAAGAATGCCTTGAAAGCTGACTCCTGATTATCAATATAGAAAGGAATATTGTGTCTCCGAGCTCTGCAGTGAGGACCTCAATCATAAAATAACATGTAGTTTTTCTAGGACAAGTGATGACACTGGAAATGAGTTACAGAAATTCTGCCCGAAATCCCCAAAGCTTTCCACTTGCCCCTAGGCAGAGAGCCCCCAGGCAATTCTGTGCAGCAGCTAATAGGTGTTAAGTCACTCATCCTGCTGCCCATGTGCTCCTCCATCAGTGAGATTCAACTGAAAATCACAGTTTGGAAGAAGAATTTCAGTGCTGCTATGAAGAATGATCATTACCTAACACAATTCTCTTTGCGAAGGCATGAATTCAGTGATTTACTAGTTCTTTCCCATTACTGACTACTGTGATATTATACACTGCATATCACATGAACAAAATGTGAGCTTTGTTGTGATCCCTCCCTGTCCCCTGCTGTCACCCTGAACCTTTTACGTGAGGACTGAACATTTAAATTGTTTGCTTAAAAATTTTCAGGATTATAGGAAAAATAATATATAAAAAAAACCCTCTTAAAATGAGCTACTAATTATTAATGTGAATGCTTTTCACATCCATTCCCAACTAACTATCTCAATGGAATGATACAGTTGAACATCTCACTGGGAAAGGATGCATTTGTCATACTTCTTTAATTTTTTATCCATTTTAAAGCATCCTGAAACATAGCCAGCAATAAAACAGCAAAGAAAGCGCCTAAGACACCCTCTGAGAAAAGCGGTATGGACTGGATTCTGTTCTGCCACAGGTCAGTCTAAATCGGTATCCATTCCATGATGTCATTGAAACTGAAGTGCTGAATGCAGAGAAGAATCCAGCCTCACAATGCAACTCCATGATGGAACTGCTAGAGTAAATAATGACTGTTGCTGTTTGGCTCTTTCCTCTCCCCAAAAGTTCCTTAATGAATAATGAATTCTATGAATAAGCTTTAATGAATGAGTGAATATATGCCAATGGCCAAACTAGTGAGAACACTTTTCCTCACACTTTCCTCTTCTCTTATAGACCCATTGCCTTCCTTTGCTTCTCCAAAACAGCAAATCCCCCTTTGAACCATCCATCAGTCACATAGAAAGCTACCACATCCTGGCAGGGAATACCAAACTACAAATTGGCCAGGTTATAATTCCAGGAAAGACATTTTGTTTGTTTTAAACAAACTTATGTTCTAGACTGCAAGTGCTGAAAAAGAACAAACTCTCAAGCATTTAATTCCTTCTTTTTTTCTTCCTTTACATTAAAATCCATTCGTAGGCTGTAAAATGAACAACACAATTAATCACTTAATATAATGCAACTTCTAGCTGAAAATCACAGAGGCGTTTCTAAACCTGCTGGCTGCCAAAAAAAATAAAATAAAATAAAATAAAAAAATAGTGGTATTTGAAGACAGCAGTTCACTTTTTTGTTTGCACTCCCAAGTACTTAAAGTATTACTGAATAAAATTTCTTGACTTCCATCAGTAGAGGACAAACACATCAGTTGAAAGAAATCGGGAACACAGCGAGACCCAGTTTTGCAAGCTTACAATGCAAACACAAAGAGCTAAGTGTGTGCTCATACTAAATACTTTAGAAATCAGTTTTGGGGACAGTTTGTCTGAAATGCCTTCCAAGTGGCTCAAGTACAACGTTCAAAGATGGAGGCACTTCCAATCAGGCAGTGCATCTGAAAATACTTAGTCACGCAACCGGAGTCATATGAATAACACGCACCTGGTCCAGCAGCAGTTTTAACTGAGTGCCATCTGACCAAAGCAAAGGGATTTTATGGGTGCGGCTTAAAAATTAATCCCAACAAACAAATAAAACGCCCCTTGCAGGAGAGTTAGAAGGCAAGTGGGCAGTTTGCTATCTGATGAACTTGACTGTCTCTGTAACCAGTCCCTCCTGCTCAGTCCTGCTGGCCGCCCATTCCTGCTCTGCTTGTGTTGACATTCTCTGCAAGTTTTTAACTGTGTTATTGAGTCAGGTAACACTAAAAGCCGACCCATTAGCCAATTAGATTAAACAAGAGACACAAAACAGCAGATAATAGCCAAAGGGAAGGGAATGTGAACAAGTCAACATTACTCAAGGGGATAGCAAGATGTTCCAAAATGTAATCTCAGTGTTCGTTTAGCTAAGTAAATACTCATTCAGCCCCCATTTGCACAAGCCTTGATCACATGAAGTAATCATTTCTGGGGAAAAAAGCCACATTCCACCAGCATGGATTTTCTGTAATGAAATACTCTCCCCCAGACATACTCTTCCCAAGGCTTTGATAGTGATTTCATTTACCTGCAGTTCATTTACTTCCCCTTCATTTCTCTCAGATCCATATGCTCTTATCTCAGGGAATGCAGCAGGAAATGCCGTGGTTTTGTTATGAGAAAAAGTCCCAAGAAAATGCTGGAGAAAGTGGGAAAGGTTAACAAAGCATGTGCTTACTGTGTTGAAATCCCCTGGCATTAGACTACACCCCAGATTTCCTCAATTATACTCTCTTCTTTCTATTTTTTTCTTTTTTCTTTTTTTGTCCTTTTTGTGAGAACCAAAACAACCATATTAAAATATGCCTACCACTATAAATATGGTCATTTTTCTGCACTTTTAAAAATTCTTCTTATTTATTTATTTATTTATTTCAAGGACTGGACTGAACTTCGCAAATCTGATTTGCTTTTTATACTTTGGTTTTACATGTGGGAGGATTTTTCCATTTCTGGTTTCTCACTTTGTTCTGAGTGAGGGGGCGATGAGGAACTCCCTGATATGGACTAATGGAAACCTGTGAGGGTTCCCTTATAACACACTATGTTAATCACATGCACTTTACTAATTGCACAAGACCAGTCCCTGTGACACGGTTGTCATCTGCATCAGGCCTACCTAGTCAGAGGGGAAGATTTAAAAGTGAACACTCTCAGCAAAGCAATAGTAGGTCTTTGCAGAGGTCAGGAACATCTAAACTCTGAAATGTTTTTGGGCCACTTTCCTGAAGAACTATCTGAGTGGGGCAGAAAGAGTAAAGTCTTGTAGTACTAGTGGCACACACAAGATGGAAGATGTGTACCGCAATTTTGGTGCTTTCTTCCATGCCCCATAAGTGATGTGGATCAGCAGAGTTGCAGGCTATTCAGGGGAGAGGTACAGGCCTTGCGACACCAGTGAAGCCCCTCTGCAGGGCACTGGTGCAGCAGCTTAGGCCAGCAGTTCAGAGCCACATGCCAGTCCTTCACTGTTATTGCTACAGAGGATTGATTGGGAAAGAGAGGGGAGAGGTCCAGTTTTTCCAGTATTCCAGCTATTGGCTTCCTGGGGACGTGCTGCTGAGGCAAGAGCCACTGCTCTGATCCTTTGTGTAAGCACACTCCTGGCCTTGTGCTCAGAGTCCTATTAACTCCTCAAGCCCTTCACTTTGCAGGTCTCCAGTACAGTACTCAGCTGCTGGGCAGCAGATCCCAGTGTGAAATGCAAGTAGTTTATTTCCACTTGCTTATAAATGTCCCATTCCAACACCCTGGCTTCATATAATAATTGACAAAATACACCAGCAGAGGCCTGCACACAATTAAATGGACTCACTACAGAGTTAAACTGTGTAAGACCTCTGAAATCATCATTTCTTGCTTGAGCCAGCACAGAGCCTGGCATCAAGCTCTGACAGTCAGCATATTTGAAAGCAAATGAGGGATCTGCCACTGATGTCTGGCAGCCTTGGAAGTGTAATATTACAAAGACTCATAAAAGCGTATCTCAGTGTCTTGCTTTCATGCACCGTTTTTTTTTTCCCCCTTCAGTTATTTGATGTCTTGACTGCAGGAAACACCCCAACCCCTCACCCCCCTCTGGAACAAGAGCAATTGTGTCACAGAGATCACATTCCCTTCAAGGCTCATCTGGTTACAACATTGCTGTCCCCTTCCCATCACACTGCACATCTGGGCTGACACTGCCTCCTTTCCGCGTGTCCTTCCCTGTGCAGGGATCACCTTGGCAGGATGCTGCCCTCCATCCAGCACTGGTGAGCAGCCCTAATGGCACCCATCCAAGAGGAGGAACTGATGAGCCATCATGTTTCCCATCCAGTAGCAGCAGGGCCCTGGCTTGATTGCCCTCTTGAAAATGCTGGGGCCAGATGGAAATTCCCACTTGGAGAAAACTCTCCAAAATGCACGTATCCATTGGATGTTACTGGGCAAAAACAAATAGAGGAGTCTGTTTATGTCTCTAAAGCCTGTCCCTGCTCTAACTTGACTTCAGGCCTAGTTATTCCTGTTGTGCTTAGTGCAATAGGTTACCACTGTCAACATGAGGATTTATTATGGGCAGCCAAGAACCGCCTGACTCAGCACAGTCAGGGCTTAACAGCTCCATGAGAAAGGACAGAGGGAAATCAGCACAGAGGATGGCATCACCATCGTTCATTCCAAAGTACAAAATAAAATACAGCATCTGGGGAATTTAAACTCCCCATCCCAGCTAAAACCACTCTGCCATTCTGAACAAAGTCTGGAGGCTGTCTAAGCCTGGCTGGAGTTTAACACTCCCTGACCTGGTCTGCGAAGTGAAAGAGACTTGCAACATGACAATATTGGGCTTTAACATCCTCTTTTCACATAGTACTGACCAGACTTCCACCTCCACAGCACACTTCCTGAGTGGGACAGACCCACAGACCATCTCTTCTCCCCTCCATGTTACAAACCTGCTGCAATCTCCTCATCTCCCTGCCTGAGGTCAGCAAAATGAGGATTAAAAAACAAAACAAAAAAGCACCTTCTGGCACGCATTCTCCAATGCACATGCTTCTTATAATGGCAGGGGTAGAGAAAAGCTGCAGAAAAGGTACATGAGGTACTCTCTCCTTACTGCCTAGCTGGAAGGACACTATTCCAGCATATTTTCCTGGGCTGACATTTCAAACACGATTCTTTGAGTGGGATTCGTCTCACCCTGCTTTAGAGATCTGCATCTGAGCCAGTCACCCTTCATATTCAATGAAGAGAAATAGGCATGTCTGGGATGTGAATCATCCGATTGCTTTATACATCTCCTTTAGACTAAGATGAATCACACTCCAGAAGTGCTTATTTTTCTCCATTGACTATAAAGGGAACCAAGATGAATACTCAGATATAGACTTCTACATTTGGTCAGATGAGTCTTACTCTGCACCTTCTGGGAAAAAGCTCCAGGTAATATCCTCTGCAGGGGCAGCTGCCGCACTGCCTGTCACTCACCCACAGCCTAACACCCAAAGCCAGCATACATATCTGAACACCAGACTTTGCTGAAAGAATCTGCAGGAATTAAAGAGAGAAATGACTAGGCTATGTACAACTATTGAAGAAAACCCCAGGAAGGAAGGATAAGATTGGAAGAATATGCACAATAAGAATTACCATTATTGACAAAGAAAACACTAATTCTGTGGGAGAAGCCACCCTCTTTTCTATTGGCACTTATAACATCAGGGACCAAAATAGAAGAAGAATGATCAATTACCAGCAGCTTTTGAATATTTCACATAACACAAGAAAAAAAAAAAAAAAGGAAAAGGAAGCATCCATCTGGAGAACTGAATTCACTCCAGCAGGGGTCCATACAGGCAGTAACTGGTAGGGCTGATTCCTGGCACGTTCCCAACAGCAGAAGGCTGATGCGCAGAATGCAGGGCAGTGGCAGAGGTACACTGCCTGTTGGCACAGTGCTTCACTGCAGTCATCCTCTACCCACGCTACACCAGGACAGCCATAATTTATGGCCTTTCTCCCTACCACACACACCCATTTCAAGCCATTGCTGCCAGTAGCCCGTGAGTTCTCCTGAAGTCCAACCCTGACTTACACTCATACGGTATCCCTATTGATCTAATTTTGTAGATAGCTATGTGCTACTTATATTTATTGCAGGCAAGTTGGTTGTAAGATTTCACTGAGGATCAGCTCGCTTCATGAATGTGACACTTGGCACATATTGTGGTTGTTCAGTGGAACCAATTAGAATCATTATCTTGCTGGTGATACACTCCCTAGCCACAACAGCACTCCTCATGACACCTCCCTGACACAAGGCTTCCTTGACCAATCAAGGTATTTTCAATAGACGTCCTTTGTAGTTCTTAAAGTTCAGAAATCTCCTTGCCTCCTGCTCCCATCCATGACTGCAAGAGTACTCACTTGCCCTCAGAGGTGTCCAAAAATACAGCACTTCTCACATGAGGCACGTACTAGCTAGAAATAGCTAGTGTTTCCATCAGGCATGGCTATCTACCCTTTGGTCTTCCAAGTATCCACTATACCCACATTCTGCAGCTACACAAGGGAACATTCACTTGCTCCTTTTTCTGGCCCAAGTATCCAGAAAGAGATTTCTTAAGTCAGGGCACAGGAGGACAAGCTGGATTTCTGAGCACGACAGTGGAAATCATAGCACTGTTGCTATCTGCTAGCACAGACCAATAAAACATCCAGGACAAACACAATTCCTGGTTAAAAACAAACAAAACAGATCTTTGTAATGTTGATGAAATATTAAAAGTTCATTTTATTTTTACAAAGGTAATTCAAAACATCTGGAATCTCAAATGAGTCTCTATACACAACATTTCAATCCAGGTTCCGTGACATTCGTGGAATTCCCCTGCACTTTACTCCTAACCGAGCTGACTGGCTGAAGGGAACCAGATTTCTTTCCTCTGTTAGGAGAAACAGCTGGGCACTGAATTTCTGCTTTGTGTGGGCAAACACTAGTAGCCTAGGAGCCATTGGCTGAGCATCCAACCCCAAACCAGGCTCAATTCCTAAATTCCTCTGGCATCACAAAAGGACAAACAATACCCTTCTTGCCATGCTTGGTATAGCTCTCCCATACCACTCTGGCACCTGTCACCCCTCTGCAAACTCAGGAGTTGACTCACCTGGAGATGACTTGTTTCAAACTATACTCTGAAAACAAAGGGCAACACACCCAGCACTGGGGCTCTAGTAAGCAAGTTACCCATCTGCAGCCACTTTATTTTCCACAAGAGGAGATGGGTGAAGCTGAGGCAGCTGTCTTTCAGATTTCAGCCTGAGGACCTGTGCAAACCATCAGAAAGCCACACCTTCCTAACTCAGTATTTCTGTGGGCTGCATCTGAATTTCTCTGCTTGCAGCAGCAGAAAGTTGCACCATATGTCACCTGCCTGGAATATCAAGCATTTGGCTTAAAAAGCACAGAGTCATGGGAAAACAATGACTAAGACCAAGTCACCGTGGAGTGCAGTCCCAAGGGGAGTACCTGCAGACAGTTGCACAAATTGGTATGGATGTACATTAGCTTGCCAGAGCTGCATCCAGCGCTAATTTAATAAAATACTGCTGCAGTACAAAGAGGGGCAGGAATATTGTCCTCCAACGACCGGTTTCAGTGAGCTGCTTCAGACCACCCTTGTTCAAAACTGCTCCAGCTGAGCTGGCATGCTTAGATCAGAGGAAAAACATGATTTGACAAATTGGTGCCAACTTCTAAGGAAGGCTTTCTTCCAACAGTCAGTCTTAAAGCCTGGTCAGCATAGCTCCTGAATCCTTTCTCTGTTATTCTGACCCACATATGGAAAAAGAACATCAAAACTGCAGCTAACACAGATAGATTCATAGATTGCTGTGTGCTGTGTGCTGTGAGGCCCGCTCCTGCGTTGGCTGAGCTTGGTGGTGAGGTTCCTGCTTTTTCTGAAAGCACAGGTGTCCACCTGCCCCCAGGGACAGGGAGGAAGCAGGGGAAGCACAGCTCAGGAGCAACCCAGCACCCACGGCTGTACTGTTCAGTGACTGCAAGCTGTACTCTTGTGTGGTAGAAGTTTCAGGGACTCAGACATCACTGGGATTCTTCAAAGCCTCTCTCTGCAGTACAAAAGACCTCATCTTGCAGTTTTCTGGGACTAGGAGACAGTTCGTTCACAGCACCATCAAAATTCAAACCTATTCAAGAGCTGACCTTCATTCAGCTATCTATTTGAATAATAACACAGGCAATCAGGATAGAGCAATTATGTTTTCAAGGCTCCGCTTCTGAAGGTTTTGCCATGTATTTAACTTTACCTCAGAAAATGCCCTCTGCCACAGACAGAAATCTTGTGTTAAATATAGAAGTGCATGATAGCAGCAGACAGAGAGGAGCCATCAGGCTGACAATAGCGAAGAACCCAGGCTATGAGGGAAGATCTGGGGCTTGTCTCTCTGAGTGAGATACCTAGGGTCTGCAGCAGAGAAAATGAAGGAAGGAGGTGATCCTGGAAGCAGGATGCTCCTCGGAGAAAGAACCACCTCCCTTCCCCCTGCCCTCCCCATGCCACTGGCCCTGCTGTGGTGCTCTCCCTCCTTCACAAAGACAATCTCCCTCACCAAGGCAGCCATAGCCCTGCAGCCTCCCTCCCACACTGGCCTCTTTAGCAGCCCAGAGGCAAAAGCAGCTCCAGATGGGGACAGCCTCGGGCATCTGTGTTCATAGCATCAAGTTCAGCTGCTCAGCTGGGGCTCGCTCCTCTCTCTTTCCAGGCGGGTAACACACAGCCAAATGCCCCTGGGTCTGGAAGCCAACATTCTCCACCTGCCTCCAGCACATGACCCTGCCCCAGTTTTGGATTACCCCCGTCTGTTACATTTTTTCCACCTCCCTCTCCCGAGGCAGGCAGAGGCAGCACAAGGACAAGCATAGCACAGGCGCCCGGCCGTGTCTGGCTCTGGCTCTGGCTCTGAGGAGCAGCAGGGGCCAGGGAAGCTGGAATTTGGACCAAGTGGCTGAGCCGTGTCTGTTGCCGTGTAAGGTTCAGGGGCTTTTCAGCAAGCACCCCAGGGCTGCGGGGAACAAGGCTGCTCCACTGGGTGTCTCCCTCTCTCCTCAGCCAGTGGTGAGGGCCCCACGCTCCCCCAGATAAGGCAGAACTGAGTCACCAGTCCCTGGTCTATCTAGGGCAAAGCCAGCCCTGCCAGCTGGAGCCCTGCCAGGTGGAACCCTACGCACAGGCAGGCACATGGCTCAGGCAGGAGCCTCGGTCCCCTCACAAATGTACGTACATGGGCGGACATGAGAGCTCGGCTCGCAGCCTGAAGGCCGGCACTGCTAATTTAGGTTGCTACACTGGGTCGCTCAGAAACCCTTTTCCTGCCCCTCAGCTCTGATGCAACTGCAGACAGAGACCTCTTGGCTCTGCTGGGACCCTGCACACCTCCCACTCCATCCCACCCCATCTTCCCCCCCCTGCTGCTGGAGCTTCAGGAGCGCTGATGCCTTCTGCAGCCCAAGGAAACAGCTCTCTGTGGGGTGCTACATAGGAGATGAATTCCACCACTGGGATCAAATTCCTCAAGCAAAAAAAAAAAAAAAATGGAAGTCCTTCAGTGCTGGATGAAGAGTGCAACATAGCAGTGCTTGCAGTGCCTTGGCACAGCGGGGCTTTAACTGGCAGCACTTCTCTCTGATCTGACCGTCGTGGCCGGGGTTGGTGAAATGACAGTGATACATTCTCAGGAGTGCTGAGTAACACTCCTTGACCAAAACTGAGTTACTCACAAAGTGATTTCTTAGAATGACGTCTTCTCTTGCTCTTCGCAAAGTATTAAATTACACTGCTGTGATTAATTACTACAGCAACTGCGAGGCAAACTTGAAATTGTCACCTAAGAACAAAAGGTCTTTGAGATAGGGGATGTTTACTTTTAGCTGAAAGGGCACACATTCAAATTTGGTAAACTGTACGTTGCTTGCATTTAGATTCCTCAGGCAGAAATAGCAGCTGGCTGCACGGAGAAGCAGAAAGGTGAAAATGTCATTGGAGAAAACCTCCAAGTATTTCTCACAATTGGCACTAACAAATGGCTTCCGGAAGCTAGAGGTCACTGCACACACAGTCCTGGAGCTTTCAGGCATTAACCTGAAGTTATTGTATTTAACTTGCATTCCTAAAGCAAGGTCAGATGGTTTACCCCAAATGTTAGCAAATTCCAACGAGTAATCTAACACAGACGCTTCCATTCGCTCCAGTGGGATGCTTTGGAGGCAAAGAAAGGAGTGGTTTCGAGCAGGGCTGCCGCTTTCCCAGTGCACAAAAACAGCAATCGCACTGCAGATGGGCTTTTTGCTTCCCCCAGAACCGACCGTAAATTCCGTGGCCCTCCCCCAAGAGATATTAAGCGCAGTCTACAGGGACAGATAATTTTTTAATGTATCAGGCAGTGGGAGACACTAGCTACTCTGTCACCTAAGTGTTTTTGGAAGAGGAAAAAGAGCTATTCAGCATTAAAGATTCAGGAATGTCTGTTGACATATTAAGGAAACAACCTCGGGGGACAGCTGACATGGCTCCAAGAAGCATTACCAAGGGAACAGTGACGCAAATGCCTTCCATTTTTACAGGCTGGCAGCTCGCCAGGTTCCCTCGCCTGATGTCTGATGTAATGCTAATCCCTATCTGGGTTAGCACTCGGATATCAACCACAGCAGCTCACTCTGCTGCAATCAATACAGCACACTTTTTATAGAAGAGCGTATAAAAAAAAAATCTGCTCTAATCTACTAGGAATATGTACAGTAGAGTAACAGCAGGGGAAATCTAATGGCTAACCTGGAACTCACCTCAAGCACGCTTCTGTGGGTGTACACGTGTGCACAGGGTTCTGCACAGACCCACGTACGCCCTGAAGCACAGTGAGCCCAAGCAAGGGCCACATGCAGTGGCTGGGTGTTCCCCAGGGAAGAAGAGCCTTCCAGTTGCTCCATTGAGTGATATACAAGCAAAATGGGGGTGGAAAATAAAATGGGCTATTGGTAATAATATGGGATAAAATGTTTCTTTGTGTGCTAATGATGACATGTTGCAATTCCCTATGAGTTCCCAAGGGCTCCACGGGGATTAATGAAGTCTCACAGGTCAGACAGGAGAGCCCGGATACACGGTGCCAAGGCTGGGTGAAGGACTCCCAGCCAGGCATGGCATTCAGCAGTCAAAGCACGTCAGCTCCAGAGTCAGCATGACAATTTGTCATAGCGGACACCAACGCCAGCACCTTGAGAAAAGAAATGTGCAGGGGAGTATCCAGGAAAGGAATCCAGGGATCCTGAATTACTATGTCATTATCTAAGCAGTAATTTGGTTTGCTTAGAGGAGAAGAACGATGAAATCTTGAGTAACCCCCACTGAGTATAGCCTCAGATTTACACCATATGTCAGGGAAAGCACTTCCAGTCCTTAACTACACCCCAAAAACACTCCAGGGCACTGCTTTGCTGCTTACTGATAGTGCAGCTCACGGGGTCACGAACCACGAACCTTGCAGCTTACAGGGTCACCAGCCTGCATCCTGTCAGCAGCAACCCCACACCAGTTTAATTCCCATGATGTTGGTATGCTAACTGTGAAAGCTGCTAAGTTTGTTCTTGCCCCCAAGAAAATGTTGAGGTGAACACTGTGGGTAATAAAATAGTTGAATTCCAGCCTGCATCCAATGCCTAGTGTGGCTGGCACCTTTGCAAGCCAATGCACCACTTCCTTCTATATCTCTTTTGTCAGATAAAATTTAAAGCAAGTTTTGGGAAAAGAACACTTCAAAATAAAAGTTGTTTCAGTACTATTTGCTCTTGTGTTAACTCCTGGCAGATGCAAAAAGAACACTGACCTCATCATTCAGGTTTTCCAGAGGGAGTCAGCTTCACAGAACAGCCTGAATGCTGGGTTGGTATTTTGGGTACTTACAAGAAAATCCATTTACAGGAAGATGAAAATGGCAACCCTCCCAGGCCACACTCAGGGCAACCTTTCCACAGCAGCCAGAGTTGATTTGACCGAGTAACTGCTGCTACCTTACAAAGTAACCCCCTACCTTAACCTATGGCGCTGAAACCAGAGGACATCAGTGTCTACCCTGTTAGCCCATAACTGCTTGAGCAGCCACATGGCATGAAGTTCCCCTGGGATGCTCACCATCACAAAGCCACAACCTCACACATCTGCCAGGCACTGTCTTGCATTCCGCCATGGCACAATGCTGCTTCTGCTCCCCACGCTGTTCTTTATTCCCCACCAGCTGGGCCCTGTCCAGAGCAACAGTGTCTTTGAAGACAATGTCTGGCCTCGTAACTTCTTACTTGACGGCACCCCAGAAGACATGACTCCTTGCATTCACCCTACCCACACAGGCACACACTGTTGCCTGGTCTGATATTAACTCTTTTCCCTCAGCTCACCATCAGCGCAGCTCTCAGCTTGCATGCTAGCTCCTTCAGCCTCCACACCTTCTCAATGGGTTCAGTATGCACTTACAGAGGCATTCCCACTGCAGTGCTTTGGCAGACAATCTCAGCCTTACTCACTCCATAGTTCTTCAGTCACATGCAGTTTCTGCAGCATTCCTGATGGATCCACGAGCAGTGTGCCTGAACTAACTAACCTCTCACCTTGGAGAATTTCCATTCTCTGATGCTGACAAAAAAAGTGTTCTCCTCTGTAATGCAATGCTTTTAATGACCAAGTAATTGCCTCTAGTTTTCAAAAAGAATACTCTCGGTGTGAATGGATGGTCTTGTTATAACAGCCTCATGAAACAGGCCAGTACAGAACATAAAACAGTAATGTTACCCTCTCTTCAACTCATGAAGAGATGAGATGTTTGATGACTAAGGAGCCTCTATTCTTAAACAAAGGGCTCCGCTGGTTTTGCTCACTTTAGAATAAGCAAGAAAGAGTCATACAGCTTAAGGTACATTTGCAAACACCATACACATAGCACTGCTCCAGATGTGTCTTCCCTTTGTGGCCCTTGCATGCATGGAGGGGGGGAACCGCAGGCCCAGTCCTTCACAATAGCAGTTAGTAGTGACCTCATGGAATTATGACACAATGCCTATGGGAAAAGAAAATCCAGTCTTTTCTATACAATCCATAGGATATTTGCACAATTTTTAACATACTTGCTTATGTTTCCTTAATATTTAACGAAATGCTTAAGAACAAACGCATTTTTAAAATGTTGATGTAATTACAGTTTGTTGTGCTTGAATTCTGAATGGAGAACAGTCTCCATTATTTTTTCCACATGCTCATACGACATTATATTAAAAGCATATTTTACTCAGTCAGACATGTTGTGTGCTTCATAAACACTTTGCACAGTTGGAAGCCTGAATGTTTAGCAAAAATCTGATCACCATAAATACAATGCAGAAATCACCACTGCAGTCAGTGGTCTGAGCTCTGACCATGGGGGTTGATCACTAGGGGCTCATTCATGAGGACCCCAGTCAAAGGGATATACTCTGAATGTGCACACAGCTCAGCTGCGTTCCTTGGGACTGCTGAACTGTGGAATCTCTTCTCCAGACAACACATAGCCCAGGCAAAAAGTCTCCAGACAAATTAATACTCTGGTCTAGGTGGAGTTATATTGTTAAATTTTAAAATACAAGATATGTATCAGCCAGCGTCAGTGTCCTGCAAGTTTCATTGCCCTGCTGGTGTGGTCCAATAACCTCTGACAGTCCAATTAATGTGACTCAGACATTTTCACTCAGTCTCTCTTACTGAAACCACCCAACTCATCGGCGTACTGCTAAGTTGTTCAGAGAACTCCAGAACCATCACCATAGTGTCTTTTGAAATGTTCATGCGAGGCTGATGTTCATAATCTCTAGTGACCAATTAGTAAAACTAGGCCATTTTCAGGGCAAAATCCTTAGACAAAATTCACAGGAGTGGGTGGATGTCAGCTTCTCACTCTCAGAGCAAACATGGTTCTGTATTCTCAGTGCAAGAATCATCCTTACCCAGGCCACTTCATGCAGCAGCTGGGGATTTCCATTTTTTCCTGTGCATAAACACAGTAAACCTTGGGTGTTGATTGGTCTCCATTTCCAAACTCTCTGATTCTGTTCCAAAACGAAAGCCCCCTCAGGTGCAAAATTCCCAACTAGAATAATATGCCTGCTACGTGAAGAGCTGCAGTCAGAGAGTAGATGGATGCATTCGTGCCAGTTCCACAGTAATGTAAGGGTCAGAAATAAAACATTAGCAATCAAAAGCATTACAGGAACGTTTCCTTTATTATGTATCATCCTAAATATACACCCATAAATATACATTGGCAGCTTGTGAGAGATACAAGCCTGTTCTTATGCTTTAATGCCTGACGGCATCTTCATGTGACAGCAACATGGTTCTATGACATGCAGGAAATGCTGCTGGTGGAAATAGGCATTTGGTAAAGGAAAAGTAAACCTACCTTTCCCTGAAGAATAATGAAAAAGGAGCATTCTTTCATGAACTAATGGGAATGCAGTTCCTTTTATTCATAACAGCAACTGTGTGGCAACTGGTAATAGTTTACCTCTCTGGTTGTTGCGTTGAGCTCTCTTTTTTTATATGCTGTTGCCTGTCCCAGACACATTCTAGTCAGAGAGTGAGGTGAGGTGTGTGAATCTCCATTAGTCTTGTGCAGAGCAGTATCTGTGTTCCTCATCAGGTGATGTGGCCAGAGTCTGTACAGGCTTCCTACTCCTTCCAGCTTGATGCTTTCAGAACAGGGCTGTAGCCAACCCCACATGTTCTGCTGGATGGACCTCCAGACTCCTCAGACTGTATAATGTGAGGACCACAGAGCACATGGTTCTAAACAGTTCTAAAACCATTCAAGAAACTGCTTTAGCCTAGGGCGTGGGGTCTGGGTTTGATTTCACATTCCTGCTCAAGTGTGAACTAGCTGAAGAGGGAGTTTTCTGTTTTGCTGCAAGTTTTGCTTCGTGCAAAAGTAGAAGGACACTACCCTTGGTCTTAGCAGCATCTCCATCTAAAGGTGTATTTCTTTCTGTGAAAAGAGCCACTAAGGAAAATATTTAGCCTTGTACCTTTATATGAAGACTCAGCTAGACGAGAGCTGGCCTAGTGACCAACAAGTGCTCAGGGAAGTCAAAGAGAGTGACACTTCTTCATGCTACCTGCTAGGTCTTCTTTCTCCATTCTGTTGTATGCCGCCACATGGCTCTGACCATTGACAGAGCCATGCGCAGATTTGACCAGCTAGAATCACTCCACTCCTGGGTCATTACATTATTCAGTTTTGGTTCTGTACTGAAGTGACACAATAGACATGGGAATTGAACACACAAAAACTACTAACCTCTGATCCTATGTCTGCAACAGAATCCCTTGGTGGCTTTAGGCAAAGTACTTAACATCTCCGCCTCAGTTTTCCATATGCAGAAGTGGCCTGATAATACTCAGCCACCTACTCCACGGGGGAGTCCTGAGGATTCATTTCTTAATGTAAAGTGGCTTGAAGATGAAAACCTGCATGTAAGTGCCAAGTGGTATTACAGTTACCCAGGTTTAGCTTCAAATTTGGAGACTCGCTTTCCTTTCTAAAATGAGGGGAAGTATTCCCTTTAGTCTACTGAGATTTCTGTCTTTTGCTGTATTTCCTACAGAACAGGGAAGGAGGGCTGGGAGCATGGAGAAAAACATGTCCCCTTGAATCTCAGTCTACCTTTCACATCCTTGCAGGAAATTGTTTTGAAAGTGCTCGATGCTTGCTGCAATATGCTGCAGTCACAAGGCAAAAATTTTACTCTTTCAAGAATGCTTTATGAGCCCCAGGAATAACTCATCTCTAGCAGGGATGGTTAAGCATAATGTCGAGTCTAGGATTTTCCCCAGAGGCAGAGAAATCATTCCAAGCTTTTTTTCAATTTGGTCATGAAACTTTAACAAGAAAATACCCAAGGCTGTTCTGGCAATCACTGGAATATGTACATTAAGACCAAATAGGGTGTGTGTGGGGGGGGGGGAGGTGGTTTGACCCGCCAAGTTACTTCCTTCTATCTTCCATGAGCTAAATTTTTGAGTTTAAGCAACAATTTGTGTATGGCCCACTATTTTCACAGCAATGCAGTCAGCACGATGCTTGGCCAGCATCTTTAAGCAGGCTGGCATAGCTGCACTGGACAAAAGCAGTGATGGAGAGCAGAGGAACCGGTTGTTCTAGCACTGGCTGTGAAGAGAGCACGAGTGGAGCAAACAAAAGGACTGACCCAGTATTTGCAAATGCTACGATTATTGAACACAAAGGAAATAATTTTGTCACCCCAGAAAAAAAATAATATGGTCTTTCATGATTGTTCTGAAAAAGCCACTTCCATAAACTGCCGCCACTCCTAAGAATTCAGAGCATGCAGCTAATGCCCATGGCTCTACTTCCAGCTTCATTAATATGAGATTTTGGCACTGCAGGAGCACCTTCTTGTGCATGCTGGATCCAGATCTGACCTAAGCACACAATTACGTTTCTGTTGAAATAGCCAGAGTGCACAATGTGGTATTTATGCCAGTTTTGTGCTGATTGGCAGACAGACGTTACCTGACTCGGTATGATGTCTGCCAGAATTTGTCAAACATATTTGAACCAGCGTGGTAAGTGCTTGGCAGCACCTGGCTGTGATGTCCTGGCCCAGCACAGGGTGTTCTATGTCAGATTTGCTATCACATGGAACCACTGTTTAAGACATGCCAAATACTCACATGCCTTGCTTATATTAATCAAATTGCTCTGCCCCTTTACTGTAAGATATCATTAAGATATTGTTCAATTCCCATATGCAGAGCAGGGATTATATAATTCCAGAGAAAAGGGCTTCATGTTTCTTAGTGGTGCAGTAATTGCCAGGTTCATCTGCTTTCTGAGTTTAAAAAGTTTATGTCTCATTTCAGTAAGTAAATGAAAGACACCAAGTTAATATAAGCAAAACATGGAAAGAAAAGAAGGGTCAGATGAGAACAGAAACCTACTGCCTGCTCCTGCTTTTCTGACTTCCCATTGAGTGGTGTGTGGAGCCAAGCCACCCTGCGCTCTAAGTTGCTCCACTTTCAACAAATGTTGGTTAAGTCCTGCAGGATCAGAGCCAGCACTGGGATTCTCAAGCGTTCTGGCAAGAGGTATCTGCTGGGATCCTCCCTTCCTCATCGTCCCTCCCAGGCAGAACAGAGTCATTTACAACAAAGTGGGTGGGAGGGCTCAGAAATCTTTGAGCCCCAACAGCTTGCCCGGGCAACGTCAAGGATGGCCACATGCACACTGGGGATGTCAGCATCTGAATTATTTTCTAGAAACAATTCCCTCTGAAGGGAGCAGTCCTTCAGACAAAGCCTTGTGACACATTCTGGTGATTTTTAAGCTATTTTCTCTTCCTTTTCTTATAATTGTTTTGTTATGGAACTCAGAATGATCAGCCAAAAGTGGTCAAAAGAACCACAGAAACAAAATGCCTCTTGGGACATTGCAACACAATACTGAACCAGTAAGAAGAAACTTCACTGACTTAAGAGCAGCAGGAGTCTCTTTGCTTTACCTGCTTTCTCCAATCTCTCTCTCTTATTTGTCCTCTTTTCACCTCTGATATATTTGTCTTCTCCATATCATTCTTTTCTCTTCTGGTCTAAGCAGGTATTCTCTCTTCCCAAAATAATTCTCTTCCCTTGTCCATTATGCTCCCTCTCTTGCGCCTTTTCTATTCACAGTGGTTTTACCTACTTCCCTCTTTTCTCATTAGCCATTCCCACTCATTCCTGGCAACTATCCTCCTCAATTGCTTTGCTCCTGCTTGTCAGTTCTCCCTCTCCACCCCAGTTCTTCCTGCCTGATATTTTCTTTTCTTTGGTCTTTACCTCCCTGAGGAAATTCATTTCTCTCACTCCAAGTCATGCAACTTCCTTCTCCCCATTCTTGTAATAACAGAATCACAGAATGATTTGGGTTGGAAGGGATCTTAAAGATCATCACATTCCAACCCCACTGCCATTGGCAGGGACACTTTCTAGGTTGCCGAAAGCTGCATCCAACCTGTCTTTGCAATCCTTCCCTTACATATACTGTGAGTCATTCTCATCCTCTCTCACCTCATTGCCCTGGAAATTTTTTCTGTCCCTACCCATTGGATACCCAGCAAGACGTCCCTCCCAAGCTTCAGATGTCACTACAGCCAAAGGAGCCACCATCATGGGAAGGACACTTACAGACTAAGTTGAAAAGAAGCTCTGCTTGTGTGCAAGCTAGCTCACGGGGAGGTTATTAGTTGTGAGTATCAAAGAGTGGGTCAGCAGACAGGAAAATCCCCAGCTTATCAGTTTCTCCTTTAGAGAGCTATGGCTGTTGTGTCGCTGTTGTTAATCCTCTTTGCTTTTCGAGTGCTTGGTGCCGCACAGACAAAAGGCTGCTTGATACCCCTTCCCTTGTCCTTCTTGGTAGTAGGGAGGTTCCTCTGGTCACAGGCACACAGCGGTAGAGCAAGATCCCCTCTTCCCCTTATGCTGGTATGCAGCTTGGAGGCAAGTCAGCTCTTTGGATGAGATGCTCTTTCCTGTGGCTGGAAGTTGCATCAGAAGTTCACCGCAGAGGACAGCTAAGACACCAGGCAGCTCCAGCCAGTGCCTGGCAGGGGGTTTTTGCACTGCTTTTGTGGGCCTCATCCAGGGACTTCCCCACCGTGCTGTGAGCTGGCCCACCAACAGGAGAGTCACACAGAAATGGAGTGCTGGAGCTGGACACCAGCCATATAGAAATTCTGTACAGTGTGATGTTAAGTTGCTCTACTGAATCCCCTTTGCTCATGACCAGCTTCTACGCTGAATGCTCTTTTCACTGAAAAAAAAAAGTCTAGAAACTGGCTTGGCTAACTGTTTCCCAAGGGCACCATCACTGAGTCAACAATCTTGTGGTGTAAATATGTGTGTCCCATTGTTAGAGCGGGAGAGCCAGAGCTGACCGGGGTTTGTAAGGAACACCCACTAAGATCCCCAGATGCTGAGCAACCAAGTTTAAAGCTCCCAGGGCCAGTGCCTTGCAATAGCAGGAGCCAAGTACAGCGGAGCAACAGATGAACGTTTGCTTTTCTGCTCCATATCCTTCCCAGTGCTTCCCCTAAGGAACCTAGAGGATTAGTGATTTTTGGATGCAGAGCCTACATGCATGCAAATACATATGAAACCAGCAAACACTACCTCTATTAAACCCGCAGAGGAGCTCAGGTCCTGATGGGACCCAGCTCTGAGGGCTTTGCTGAGCCTCACAGGAAGGCCAATGTCATGGCAGAGCCAGAAACAGAGCCCAGACCTGCTGGCTCCATGCTGCAGGCTCCAGCAGCAACACCTCTTCCCTCTGCCACCGTGCTCGCCATGAGCTACATTGGCCAGACCAGAAAAGACGTTCAAAATAAATAAAACCCACTTCTCCTGCCAAGTTTTAAAAAACATTTTCTTGTCATGGCGGGTTGTTTTTCTCTCGCTAGACGCTAGGCAGTCTCCACCGAGCGAGACAGCTTTCCTTTCTTCTCCAGGAAACACAGTTGTCTCCCACATGTTGTACTTAATGTAGCTCAGGCGAATGTTTGAGGAAATTCCCCCTAATTCAGTGAAATCGTTAGCTTGGCAGTGGTGCTCTGGAAACAGGACCCAAGGATTGCATCGGATTTCTTTTCTTTTTTTTTTTTTTTTTTTTCCTTTTTAAAGCGCACAGGAGAGTTCAGGCTCAGAATGGGCTGCTGAGGAAGACAGAAACTCATGTTACATATAAAGGATTTGGCAGGCCTCGACACAGAAATTTCCAGAAGTGTTTGCGTGGCAACAGCTCCATGCCAATCCACATTTTTCAGCTATCCTGGCCGGCTGCCCAGCCGACAAGAAAGTCTTGTATCTCCGCACAGCTCACTGGCTTCCCTGAGGAGTTTCCATGCTGCATGGCAACGTTGGATAATCTTATTTGCGCGCCAGAAAAACTCCTGCTACTTACACTGTTACTAAATACCAGATGTGCTTAATAAAGAGTAAGTGGAGCCAAACCTAGGGTAATCACATAACCTATCATTAACATTTTCTAAAAACAAAAATGCAATTGGAACAGCAGATTACTGTTTTGCTTTGTTTGCTTTACGCCCTATTACTGGAACCCCTGGGGTGCTGGGAACAGAGCGCGGTAGGAGCAGACAGCTCTGGCACGGCTGATGACATTGTTTACAATCACACCCCTGCACATCTGAAACATGTGTGAGAAAGTAAGGGCTAAGCAGATTTCCTTTGTGC
Source organism: Phasianus colchicus (assembly GCF_987193195.1). Lineage (NCBI taxonomy): Eukaryota > Metazoa > Chordata > Aves > Galliformes > Phasianidae > Phasianus > Phasianus colchicus. The sequence goes on along the minus strand of NC_143437.1, from coordinate 38,200,036 downwards.
TCAGTGCAGGAGCCAGCAGGGAGGGAGGGCTGAGCAGGAAGTCTGCTCTGAGCAGCAAAGTGCCGGGGTCGTGTTTCTCCGTCCTGTAGAGTCGGCTGGGGAAGGAGTGGTGGTAGTGGGGTCCGGTCCTTCACTGTCTGCACATCCCCAGTGGAGGTGTGGGCTTGTTCCTCAGAGCTGAATGACAACGCAGATCCTCCAAGCCCATTTAAAACACATTTTTTTTCATGAGTCGGAGGCCTCGTCATTGCACAAAGCGTGTGTCTGTGTTTGTTATGGATTTAAATGGATGGTGCACATGTGCACATCTTCACTGACCAGGCCCTTGAGGGAAATGGTTTAGTCACGGCAATGAAAGTGAGCTCTGCTGGGATAGGCTCTTAAAGGAGAGATACAAACACACAGCAGTGTGTATGGCCCCTCTGCAGCCAGTCTCTCCTGCAGCTGTTCTGTGGATGATATGCAGGAATGGAGTTAAACGACCAGAAAGCTTTTGTCTTTATTTTGGTGCCCATTGATATCCAGCTGAAGGAGAAGCCTGGCAAACAGGCGCTCACCAGCTTCCCCTGGAGATGGTCACCCCTCATGTGTCTATTCGCTCAGCCCAGCGGGAAGGAAGATGGCTGGGACGGAGCAGGAGAAATCCAGACGAGGCCCATCTTGTGTGCGAAGCTGGGGAGCAGTGAGTCACTGTGTCACACCACAGCTAGGAGCCACGGCTGTGTCCTTCCATCCAACCCCTGACCCAAAGCAGTGGGAGTGATGCAGGGCTGGAATATCTGATCCCAGGAGCCAGGCCAAGGGCAGGGTGCAAGGAGGTGACTATAGGGGAGGTGTCAGCCTGCCACAGCCTGGGGCTGGAGGGCAGCCACCTCCCAGTGCTCACATGGCTACCAGCGTGATTGGGCTCAGCCTTGCCAGTGCCGCCAAGGAGCCTGCAGGAGGCCAGGAATGCCACTGCACACCCTCCTGCTGTGCCACCTTCATCTCTGGGACCTTTCCTGTCTCCACCACCATGATTTCCTGGCTGAGTGTGGCGCAGGCTGCTGAGCAGCCACCAACTGAGGTAACACAACTTGGGCACCCCTAGGTTGCTGAGGGAACTGTTTGTGACCTGCAGACCGTAGTCACTAAGAGCAGAAGAGCAGCAGCGTCCTCCACCCCCCCTGCAAGCGCAGAATGATCAGCTTTCCCAAATTAAAAACATAAGAGAGTAGCAAAGCAGCCAGCAGCTCACTCCCTTGTTGTGCCCACTCCCTGTGATCCAGACGACCTGGTATCGGGGGAGCTGCTGCTTCAGGGAAGCCTCACCCCACCAGCCGTAGGCGGCATGTGGTACAGCCAGGAGGAAATTAGGTAGTGGCTCCCCGACTCCGCATCACTGTTTCCACTTCAGGCTTTATAAGGATCTTCTCAAAGAGTCAGGAAACAGCACAGAGGAACAATTAATCCGCTGCATGGAGGCACTCCTTCTCTTCACTGCTGCCTGGGGCCCTCGGCCCCTGCCCACCTCACCCTCCTCCTTGAGGAGCCTGTGGAGAGGCACCAACAAGGCCTGTCAGCTGCAAGGACCGAGGCGCCCAGACGTGCCTAGCACACCTGCCCCTTTCTCACTGCACTGCACAGGGCATTAGGTTCTGTTTGCAGAAGCAAAAGAGCCAAGAGATGTTTCCCTACAGCTGCTTCCAGGTGCCCAGAACACGTACTGTTCTTTGGAGTATGGCTTGTTTGCTGTGTTCGAAGGGAGATCCATCAGATGGTCCTGAAAATGTACACTTAACACCATCCCCAGTTGGCAGCAGGAAGGACAGAGGTCTACCAGGCAGTCACGAGGCATTCCACAAACAGTTTGCTTCACCTTGCTACCTGCAAACAAAGCGCACTGCCATCAGGAGACTTCAGACTGCAAAGTGAGGATGTTTCCTCTGGCTTCAGTTCCACAAGCCATGCTCATAAAAGCTCAAGCTCTGCTGCTCAGGATTTTGATAAAGGCTTTATTTCTTGAATTTAGAGCCTCTCTTTGCTGAAAGATGATTCTTTTTAACCAAGTTGAAGTTTTTTCACTGTTGCTGTCCAGTCATGTCACTCAAGAGCCATGGGGTCCCATGAGCACAACAGGGCCAACTCATGGGATAAGCCCAGCCCATCTGACAGAAAGGCAAATTTAATACAGAGCATCTTTCTTTTGAGCTTTATGGTAGGTCTGGATGCACGTGAAGTTTCTCTTTTTTGCTCTGTAGGGACTAGACAGACTTAAGTTTTTGTATGGTATTTTACAGATCTGAAACACGGGGCAGACCTTGACCTGAAAAGCTATCTTTAGAGGGACGAGACAATAAAAGGAATTGAACAGGGAAGCAGAGAAAACAAATTGAGTTTGCAAATACCATCTCCACAACATGATCTATGTAAAGAGGGTTTTGAGACTAGTTTTGGAGGCTTTATTAGGAGAGAGGTAATGAAGAGTCATAAGAAGGGCAAGGGCAGGAAAGAGCAGGCAGATGAGATGAAGCTGAGAGGAAGAGGAAGGGGAAGACAATCCCCACGGGTCCCACTATATCTTATTTTGTCCTCCAGCAACCAAGAGATAGGGGGTGGGGCACAAAATGCACAGAAAAGGTGGAGAAGGTGACCCTGCTTCATCACTGCAGTTCTCACACTGGTGAGCTAAAGCTGACCCCATCTTTTCCCTTGTCACGGGGCTGCAATTTTTGTTTAAAAAACTTCTGCTAGTTTCCATCAATCACAGCCAAAGCTGGACAAGTGGGCAACACAATGTCAGGGAACAACTACAACCTAATGCACATGGGAAAGATCTGTGAGAGCTCTCCAACACATTGACAAGTTTTATCTTATCTGTTGCCAGGCGGGATAAAGAGCTGGAGGGACAGTGAAGGTCAATCAGGCACTTAGGAGAGCTTGGAACAAGGGAATAACTGATTATGCTGAAGGGCATCACATTTACAATTGAGGCTGAGCTCCAAAACCACACTATGGGGAAAGTAATCTATTTCTCTTCCCCAGCCCAGCATAAAAAGGCTCTCCACTTGCCACACCACAACCACATTGGAAGCGACATTCCCCTTCATTGAGCCCCCACCATGTCCTGAATGAGAGAGGATGAGCAATAAGCCCATAAGTATTAAAAAGAAAAAGGCTTAGCACAAAGTGCTTCTGGGCACAGCTCTGCTGCCAGTATAAAGCATGATGAAAAGCATACTTTCTTTGATGAAGCCTCAGTCAAGTGGTGTATGGGTAAAGGTGAATCTAGTATAGATTGTGTTTGTCTGACGGCAAACAGAGACCACGTGTGAAATCCATCTGACTGGGTGTTCTGAGAAAATCTTCATGAAACATCTGTGGGCTTTGAATCACCCCATTGTTGTCAGGATTTCAGATGGAAATTGTTCTGGATGCGAGAGAATGGTAGGTCACTAACGGCTTATTTCTTATGAAATGCTTTGGATTTAGGGACTTTGGGCATACGTCAATACTTTCCTCGTTTGCAGATTCACATGAAGCAAAATGATATATGAAGAAATATAACAGAGCAGTTTGTCTTTTGCTCAAGTAGTAAAGAACTGAGTTACAGCTGTGTTATGAAACTATGCAAGAATTTGTAACGAATGGTTTTAACCTCCTAGAAAAGAACAGCCATGTTTCTGATGGTGATGAACAGCCCATGAGATGCAAGTGCTGGGGCCAAAGAAGATGTGCACTGTTATTTGGCTCTGCAGAAAGACTCAGCACATCTGGCTTAGCCTCCCGGCTCTGCTGCTGACATCCTATATGATTATCTGTGTTGCTTTTGCAGAGCAATTCAGAAGCATCAGAACAAATTGATTGTGTTTCCAGGGTTAGATAATCTGCTGAATGGCCCTTAAATCCTCCAGTGTGAAGCAGCAAGCATAAGGTACCCTCTGCAGTGGTCAGCCTAGAGATCCACTTCATGCTGCAGGGAGCTCAGGGAGGATACGGAGCTGTGTCTGCTGAACACCTATCTGTCACCTATGCTCATGAGCAAAGCTTCACAGGTTATCTCCAAGGTCTCACTGGAGGGAAGAAAATAACGACAGCTCTCCTAATTGAGTCACCCCTCTGTGGTTTTTCCTCTGCCTAAGGCCACCCACCAGTGTCGGTGCCAGCCCTGCCTGTCCTGAGTACAGCCTTTCCTTCCTTCATTTCCTCAGCTGCTAATGATCCTGAAGGCACGGACAGGATCTATGCAGCAGGACTTGATTCACCAGGAGAACTTCCATGAGAACATCTCCCGAAACAAGGAGAAGTGTGAAGTAAACTGGTGCTTAGGCAGCGCCAGCTATCAGGACCACTGGGTGTCTGGAGACGGCAGCTTCTGGCAGCTGCCTCACTCAGAGTTTCCTTGAGCACCCCACTGACACAGGGTGAATTCTGGGGAGCAGTCTGTCCTCCTTTTTTCTGGAACAGCAAACATCTGGCACTACTGAGATACCATCACCTCATTGCACTGGCTGGCTGTATTCCTTAATGAGCTTTTATGTAACAGCTTCACAGTGCTTTTCCAGGGAGAACAACAGTCTCATCTATTACCTTGCCTCATATATTCCTTTATAGAGAGATGTTTTATGCTAAAGCTCTAGAAAGAATTTCCTGTGCTCTGTCCCCACCTTTCCCTGTTTAATTCCTCCCAAATGTCTCTCTGGTGTTTAACCTGCAGGTCACCCTGTTCACCAAAACCAAAGCAAAATGCTGGTTTGAATAAGCTTGAACTGCATGGATGTCATTTCTGAACATTAGCAGGCCGTGTGATACTTTCAACTGCATTTGATCTTATTTGCTGGTTCAGCCTGAACTTTTCAGGGGCAGGTTTTTCCTCCTGCTTCATTATTGTTCAAACCCACCAAGCAATGCCCGTGGAGCGGAAGCCTGAATGAGGTTGTTTAATGAACATGCCAAGTCATTCATCTGCTCCTCGTGGTTCTGCAGCAAGGCTGCATCTCCCCCCCTCCCAGCTTTCCTTCAAGACACCCCTCCTCATGGCCTTTTCTCTCAGGAAAGCAGCTGCTGCTGGCATTGCTTGGGACACAGCAGCCTCACTCACAGCAGCCTCCTTTACGCCTGCTCCCTACACTCATGTTCATGCTGCTGCTGAGCTGCTGTAGCAGCTGTTTTGCTGCACTGTAGCAGGAAGGTGGCCTGATGGGTGCTGCCACAGAGCGTGCAGCTACACTGTGACCCCAGCACCTGCTGGGTTTGGAAAGCACGCCATGCCTCAGGAGCTGCTTGGAGCTGGCTTACACCCCGTGGCCGAATAAGGGCTCGAGCCCGCAGCTGGCGTCAAGCGGGCCGTGGAAATTCGGTGGAGTCCTGCCAGGCAATGGCAGCTGAAGCACTGGCAGCAGGAGCTATTTTTTCATACATAAAACCAGCTATTTTTGCACGACCTTTGGTTTCGAAGCAAAGCATGCGGGCTGCCTTTCCCCTCTGAAAGTACAAACGTATGATGTCTTTGCTGGACGCTCGCATCACAGAGGCGTTTGGTGCAGATAAGCACGAGCATCTGTCAGGGTGCCATTTTTGCACTGTGCAGCAGCGTGGGAGCACTCCCTGTCCCCCTGCTCCCCGCCTGCTAAAAACAACTGAAACTAATTACATACCAGGAATACCAGCGTCCCGCAAAGCGGCTCTCCCTCCCTCGCTCCCTTTTTTTCCCTTCCGCCTGATTCACCAGGGCTTTGGCTGCGCTCCAGGGCTGAGGAGGGGTGGGGAGAGGCAGGAGGGCTCGGGAGGGCAGTGGCTGCCTCCTGAGCTCATTTCCACTTCACAGCTGCTGCCGAGCTCTGCCACGGGGAGACAGATCCCAGAGGTGGGAGGGAGTGTGGCGGGGAGGGAGAGGATGAAAGCAGCAAAGAGCTGCATTTATGAGGCTGTTTTTCTTTCGGTGAAAAGAAGCATTTATCAGTGATTTCATATATCATGTGAGAGGTGGCTTCCTGCCAATTTTCGAAGGATGCAAACAACCCGCTGACATCATATGCTAAATATAGAGCAGCTCCCGCTTTAGGTGGATAAATAATGCAGATGCACAAGCCTGGGTCTTCGGTTACACACTCATTAGGATCGGCCTGTCAGGTTCGTACAATCCAGAGAACACCATCCAGCTCCAATGCGGAGTGAAAGGTGAGGAATGCAAAACAACTGCAAACAATGGGTGATTAAGCAGATTTCCTTGTTCTCTGCTCCTTCTTACAGCTACATTTCATGTCTGCAACACGCCATGCTGCAGCTTTTCCAGCACGGCTCTCCCGCATCCCTCCCTTTTCCTTGAAGCCAAGCCCTAACGACAGCCATGGGTGGGGAGAGGCTGAACAATGAGTGCAGCCAAAATGTGGAAACTTCCCCAGGCGCTTAGCGGGGGAAAAAAAACAGGAGAAAGAAAAAGGCAAAAAAAGGGCTCTGATCAGACTATGCAAGCAGTAAAACAGCAGCAGCTTGGTATGAAACAGAAGTTTCCCATGCCCCATTAGAAAGAGGTTTTAATTAGGGTCTCCCCATGCTGAACACTCCGCTAGTGTTTTTGTGAGGTGCCCATCTTAACAACCAGACAAGCAAACCTGTGGCTGCCCCACGGCGCATTGCTTTAAGGTTTCGGAAAGCACTCAGAGAAGGATTAGGATTCATAACAAAACCCAATCGATACTTTTCCCCTTCCCTTCCTTCAGATCAAAGGCGCTGCGCGGGAGGAAGAGTCCAGAGCCATTCCCACCCGGGGAGAAGGGAGACCCGAGAGCAGGAAACGCAAAGACAATGAGCCATAAAGCTGCCGCAAGGTGTTGGATCGATGACAACATCTGCATGAATCCTTCCCCTGGCAGCCAGGGATACAATAGAAGCTGTTCCTATGGAAACGAGAGCAAAAGCATCGGGCAGGAGGAAGAAGGCTGCAATTAAAGGTGGAAAAGCGAGAGAATATTTTTAGATTGCTTCAGAGGAACGCTACAAAATGACATCACCCTATCTTGTTGTTTGCACTGGGGCTATGTAACATATTGCGGCGTCTGCCCCCGGCCGTTAAATGGAAAAATGTTATTATGTGTGTGAATTATAAATACTGCGGTGAAACCCGAGCTCAGGAGTTATTAGACATCACTGTTCTGTAATAAAGAAGAACATTTAATACACTGCACTGCACGGATTCACTGTTCGATGCAAGAGGCATCGTGTCTAGGATTTTAATATTCCCAGAAGGTAATTATGAGTCATCCTTTTATTGTTATTAAGAAGCAAAGTGCAAATAATTTTACACATTTGATGTCCCTCACATCAATGAGCCTCTTGCACTGGAGAAACATGGCCTAATTTTCCAGAGTGCTGTGTGCCAACGTGTTCCAAGTGGATGTGGCAGTAGTTGTAACTGCTCAGCACTGCCAAAAACTCACCTGTCCATTTCACATGTGAACGTCTCATTCATTTCAGAAATACAAAGTGCACATTCCACTGTCCGCATTCAGCTCCTTGGGTAGGGCCATACTCCACTAAGAGTTAAGGACCTGTGGCATAAGTCCCTGCACCAAGGGGAAAAATTATTCTGACACATTTGTGGTAGCTTTGCTGAACAGGGGGTCCTTCAGTAGAAACATATCTGAGATGAATCAGATTCCCCAGCTGAGGCCCCACAAACATGTGTAGGTGTGGCAGCATCCATGTATGCCAGTTCCCAACGTCAGCCCCAACAATGTGAAGGATTGACTCTACACACGCACGCAGCGTGGCAGGCCAGTACGTTGCAGGTAGTGCTCCCCACTGACAGGAGAGCCTCCAGCCTCAGAGGTGAAGCAAGCAGGCACTCGCCCACCTCAGAGCAGGACGTGGCAGCCCAATGCCTGCCGCGCTTGAGAAGTGGAAATCGCTACTGGGGTCACACCACTGCCAGTAACGTGAGAAGGGTAAACCCAGAGGAATGTGCTTCTTGTGACTGCAGAGCTTCAAAACTGCTCTCTGCACCAGAATAATGATCAGCAAATGCCACTCTCAGCTAGAGTGTGTGCTGTCACTGGAGATGGGCAGGGACTGAAATTCCCCATGCAGATATCCACTGACACTGCCAAAATATCTGCAGTGAGTGACAGGGCTTGCCCTAGCTTCTGCCCTGTGTGAAATGAAGCACGTGGTGCTCAGCCATTTGTTTTTGCACTCAGGAGGAACCTCTGTGTCAGCAGGGAGACGGATCGCCTCAGCCGCCCCGATGCCAAAGGAGCAGGCACAGGCCCAAACAGCCTTGTACAGACCCACAGCAAGGCATGGGCTGCCCTGATGGCTTTTTGCAGTGCTCCTCGTTGGTGGGCTAAACACACTCCTGGCTGCATGTCCTCACCTCTCTTTCCCTGTCCCCGCAGTAAAAGGCACTGGTGCAGCCTGATGGGTCATTTGCCAGCTGGGGAAACAGCAGCACATAGCATAGAGAGGACGGTGGACGGATGGGCAGGAAGAAACAGAAAGGCAGAGACTTCTTAAAGCAAGGGCAAAAGGCAGCAAAGCCAGATTTTAATTTTCCCCCATGCCGTCATTATGTGCTGCTGTTCTCCCAGTTATAGCTCTCTCTTCCACACAAATCTGGCTGTATAAATATGTAATAGTTGTGTATGTGCTACTTCTAGTCCATCTTTGGGGAGGAGTGGATGAACATCAACCACCGCCATGTAGCTCAAGCTGCAGGGTATCCACAGAGCAGAACTCAAAAAGGTGAGCAAGTTGGCTTGAGCCTAAAATAACAAAACATGAAAACATATTTTGGTCTAAGCACAGACTTTTAGCTCTGAGATCCCTAAGTTGGACCTAAATCTTCTGACCTAAATAACTTAGTGCCTGAGAAAGCAGCCTTTTTACGATAGGACCGACTAAACTGACCTATTGTGCACACTGGCTTCATTCAGCTTAACCTCATTCCCTCTTCCTAGTTAAGCTAACGCCCAGCACAACGCACTGGATAACTTTTCCTTTCTTCCTGACTGCTCTTTTTTGCCACATCTCTTTTTTTTTTTTTTTTTGGAGAAAGGAGGTGGGGTTCAACGTCTTACAGTATTAGTGTTGGATATGGATGAAACATTATTTCATACAACTTATCATTTAATTTGTATTATATGTTAGCTTTGGCAGTGCCAGCACTGTAGTCATGCCAGTAAAGAAACTTTGATCTGAGCGAGTGTAAGACTCAGCCAGGCTTGAAGGAGGGTTGCAGAAAATAATTTCAAATATTAAAAAGCACGTGTTTGGAGGGAATGGCAGTGCTATCAGTGCCCTAAATAGCACATTTTGCAAGAAGTATGGCTACTTCAAAACCAAGGACCATTTTAGGACAACACACAACCTGGGCTGGAGAGTCACTTTCACAGCTGGAATTCACCACCAGACATTTTGGGCACTGTCCCAACCTGAACTGCAGCAGCCACAAATACATATGGCTCAAGTGCCCTGCAGAGATCATCCAGGACCTCTCGGCCTCCCCTTCCCTCTCCTCCCGTCTTCCCCAACTGGTATTTGTTTAACCTCTTACAAATACCGTTGGTGACAGGGACAACCCTCTGCTAGGGCTTGCCTCTCTTGGCAGTTAGACATGCTTTTCCTTCAGACCTAATCCAGGTCACTCTCACTGAGGAACAGCTCACCTCCTTCTCTCTCTACCTAGAGACTAGTTGGTATAATGGCAATCCTTACACATCTGACACGTTTCCAATCTGCCCTCATCCTCCACTCTTGCAGACTGGACAAACCAGTTCCTTTAACCTTTCCCCGAGAACCACCTCCTTCAGGTTGCCACCATTCTCCTCTCTCCTCTGGCCTCTCCCCCATTGGAGCAGGAGGCCTGCCTCTCCCAGGTAGCAGTGATAGGGCAGGAGGGAACGGCCTCAAGTTGCACCGGGGAGGTTTGGACTGGATATTATGAAAAATTTCTTTTCAGAAAGAGTGGCGAGGGACTGGAATGGGCTGCCCAGGGAAGTGGTGGAGTCACTGTCCTTTGAGCGGTTCAAGAAGCAAGTGGATGTGGCACTGAGGGACATGGTTAATGGCCATGGTGGGGATGGGTTGATGGCTGGACTAGGTGATTTTGGTGGTCTTTTCCAAACTTAATGATTTTAAGAATGCTATTGCTGCGTGTGGGAAGGCTGTACTTCAGGCTTGCAGCTGGCAGACAGGCTGAGTCTGGCCTGGCTCTGCAGGGCTGCAGGAGCTTGGACTAGCAGAAGCATTTGCTGTGCAAGTTCATGCAGCTTCAGCCTAGGCTTGCCAGGGACCCAGCTGAACAATTAGAGGAAGTATCAGTGCAGTTGTGGGCTCTGCTTGCAGCACGCTCACAGCCCTTCCTTCTATGAATAAAATTAATCATTCTCACTGATTCTCTAATCAACCCAATCCTCAGAGGTGTAAATTGCACTGGCAGATGTATAATCAGGAAAGTTTTCCAAATTAACCTAAAAAAAGGCCAAAAAAATAACAAAACCCAAGAAACCAATTAATCTCTCAATATTTGGCTGAACTAAGCAAGAAGTATCTGAATCAATGATAGCAGCAAGTGCGCCCTGTAAAAGCCAAGGAAGACGTCACCAAAAAGGCCATTCCTGATGAGGATGTGGGCATGGCCACCAACCCGTGTCACCCTTCCTACATGCAGCCTTGACCTGGCAGTCAGATGGAGGAGGATGTTGACACAGCAATCTCTGTGTGGTTTCATCCTCTCACTGCTTCTGTGGTTGGACATTGGGAAGCACACATGCCCAGGCCCATTCTGCCAAGCACCATGGCTGCCTTGTTTATACTCCCTTGAGATCTGGATTGAAACAAGTGCACCACTGTGCGCTGAATAACAAAAAAAGAGGAGAGGAACTGAAGATTCATAATATCTTAAATTTGGTATTGAGCCCTTAAAGGAAAACAATGAAGCAAAGCACCGAAACTTGAGTTACAGGTGTGGGGACCTGGCGGCACAAAAAGAGTCAGAACAAGGCCCAGCCTGCTGCTTTGTGTACCCACTGTTTTATGATGTAGAATAAAAGTAAAATGGATTCCAGAAAACAATGGTAAATATTTGATGATATAATTATGTCTTATTAATGCAAGGTTCTTTATTTTGCAAATTAAATTTTCACAGGAATTCATCACCCATTTCTTTTTTACTATTTAGGCCATGAGCATGTCACAGTTGTTTATTTTGTATTTTCATAGCCATTTGATTAATATTAAATGTTTAAAATAAAAACTCCATTTATATTTTAGTTATAATGGGCATGCAAAAATACTACAAATTTGCATTGGTATTTATGGTGTGCATTAGTTCTTAGCACTACTTTTGATATTTTTATTGCCATGCAGGACACACACAGTTCATTACGCATGAAGAATAGTTTAATTTCCAGGAGCTCTGCCACCATCTGTAAAACAAAGGGAGCTCACAGCACTGCTGGGGCTCCCTAAAATGCACTGCTGGTGGCCATTGGGAAGAGGGACTGCAATCTGGGGATGGAGCAGCATGCTGCTTGTACACCCTATCCCAACAAAGCAGCTCCTGTCATCCGGGCCAGCAAACATGCACTGTGACCAAGCAGGAACTGGGGAGAGTGTTAACTACTGGTAATTATCCCACAGGTCTGTGAGGCATCTTTCATGCCTGTTGGATGTGGTAATAAAACTAACCTTGTGTGTTTTGTAATTGCCCTGTGCAGAAAAGCTGCTTGTTGGTGCAGAGGGTGGCTGCAGCTGGCACTGTGCATCGCTGTGGGTTTTGTGCTCTGAAGAGCCCCAGTGTGAGCCAGCTTTCAACAGCACAGGGAGTGGCAGTGTGAATTCTGCAGCAGGTTGCTCAGGCAATTTCAAGTGCTCCAAGATTTCTGCAGTACTACAGAGAAGTGCTGTACTTTCTAATAAAAATAATAAAGAGAACCAACAACAGAAGCAGGACAGAAAAAAATAAAAAACCCTCCCCAGCCCTCTGCCGAGCCAATATGAATTTAGCAATACCATGTGATATTTCGAGATGCATCAGAAATGCCATAGCCATTACTGTATGTAGGATGCTTATCCCAAACCAGGTACCTACAAAGGCACTACTTTGTTTGCCACACCAGCTTGGCATCCTGTGGAGAAAACAGCTTTGTAACCTCCCTTACAGACACTAAATGCCACTATGTCCCCGTACCAGTTGTGGACAGTGAGCACACAGAGCGTCTTCTTTCCATCTCTGCTTATGATGCATCTTGCTGGCATGCTAAATAGGGAAGAAAATCCAATCCTACAATTTGCTAGATGTGCTGACAACAGCAGGAGATATGAGGCAGCAAAGGACAACATCCTGTCCCCAAGATAGCTTCCATCACTGGAAGATTTCAGGGCCAGGCTTCCTGGGGAAGGCAGGGCGCAGCTTCCTTTGCTTGGCTTTCTCACAGGGTCTGTGAAAAAACTGCCCATCCCCTGGCTCTGTATCAGACACAGTAGACTTTTGCCACATTGCTCATACGCATTTCCAGCAGCACGAGGTGAACGCAGAGCCTTGTCCCCATGTCCTGGTGGCTTCCTGTCTCACTGGCAGTGCTGTGGCTGACTGGTCAAGGTAAGATTTAAGGCAAATCAAGATTTAAGCACAAGAAGTAAAAGCAGCAGCCTCCTTCCCTCTGCCTATTCTTGGGAGCTCATCTTGATGTTTGCTTCACCTCCAGAGGCAAGGCAGAAGTGGCTTTCCAGTGAACTGAAACCTCTTGTTTTGGATAATGTTTAGCAAATATTTTCTTTCTAGAGGTGGTGATGGGACTGCCTGAACAGGCCTGTACTCATTTTCTTCCCAGGGTTTGGGTGTGCAGGAAGCTGTCAGGGGTACCCCCCAGGTGGGCACAGCTATATCTGGGACAGTGCTTGAACTTCCCAGTGCCTCATTCACCCTCTGCTTTCTGGGCTGCCACTTCCCAGCATGGACCATATTTCATACCTACCTTTGTGAAATAGACTGGGGACAAGGTATCAAAGAGAGAAGCTTGATTAATTTGGCTTGAAAGCAACAGCTGCCATGCAAAATAGATGGCTGTTCAGCCCTTGGGTCCCATCCTGTACTTCTGCAAACTTGAATCAGAGCCCATTTTCCTTGATTCAGAAACCATGCTTCCTCTGGCTGGGGGATTCAAAAAGAAATAGAGCTCTGGTATGGAAACCAGCAACATAAGCTCTAGACAACAGTTGAGTTATACTGTTAAAAAAAAACTCAGTGCTTTGGGAAAACTGAAAAAAAATGCAATGGCTTCTTACAGAGCAGAAGGAAAGACGCAGGCTCATTACCACCTGGTGCTAGGCAGTGCATGCTGGGGATGCAGCTCATCGAGTCCCTTCATCCCTGTGTCATTCACAAAATGCAGAGCCTGTCTGTTTACTGAGCTGTTGCCGTGCCAGGGCCACCAGGCAGCCTTCTGCAAGCTCTGCTTGCTTCTGGAAACTGAAATGCCTCAGCTTCAAAACCATTACAGGAGAAGGTGCTTTACTTGGGGCTGAAATCAGAGCCAAAATCTATTCCTGGCAATGGCTTGAAGGTCACACACACCAACAAAGAGCTCCTACCCTTTCAGTACATGCTGTCAGACAGATGCTGCTGTTGCTCTTTTCTGACAGTGACAGATTCTAGGCTCGGTCTGCCGCCCTTTCATGGGCGTGTTTGTTTTCTCCACCAGACTGCATTGCTTTCCTAATCCGTGCCCCCCAACTCGGGTGTCACCTGCTTCTGCCTTTCCCCAAGAGGATGCAGCCGGGACTAGACAGTGCAGATCTCTACAGTAACAGCAAGCTCATTCCTGACTACAGATTTGAGCAGTGAGGAGATAGCAATGCTACTTCGCAAGACTGCCTGAATAGCCTTCAAGTGTTTGAATCCACTGAGTCCTTCCCACACAAACACCTTTACAGCACTCATAGGAGGCTAGGGTCCAGGAGGCCCCAAAGTCAACCTGGTCAGGCAGCAAGCAGCCCCTGAGGTCCAGCACAGAGATGGTGTGCTCGAGGATAACTGGGGTACTGTGGAGACATGCCTCAGCAGTACCCCTCCTAGCACTGCATGCTAAGGTGCATCATGGGTGATTTAAGGGAACATAGGCCTGGTTTGTGCAACCAAGGCCTAGATCCCTTCCTTAGAAACACAGCAACAGTCTTCCACCAGAGTAAATGACCAGGTGTTATAGTTGATGTTACAGCTGAAAAGATTGTGGTGAAAATAGGAAAAGCAGCAAACAGGGAAGGAATGCTCACCTGTATCCAAAGATCCAGGTTCACAGGAAAGGCTCCACAGAATAGGGATCTCCAGAAAGAGATCCTTCCCCAGTGGCAGTCAGCCCTTAAATGGGGTCTAGGACCTGTGACTCCTTCCGGTCGCACAGCTGAATTGCCTTCATCTGTGCTCCCAGGGCTGACTCAGTCCTTTCCTCAGGTGATCAATCAGTGGTTCAGGCTGTGACTCAACTGTTCCCATACACCAGGTTCCCACAACACAGATGCACTGTGTTGCCCAGTCTGACCATTCCCACTTGCTCTTCTTTGCAGTACAACATCTATGTCCCACTGGTCAGGATAGAAGAGAACAAAGCTCCCGGACCAGCTGTACCACTACCCCAGCACCATCCGTGGTCCTCACACTTCCCCATCTCAACAGGACAGTGTTTATTAAGGCAACTCTCAGTGAGTGTTTGGCATATAAGCAGACTTCAGAGGGAGAGACAAGGAGATGAACATTATAAATGGCGGCCGTTGAACGGGCAAGGAAATCAGAAGTAAATTGAGTCTGAGGAAGGAGAAGCCTGACACTCCACTGATTTCCATGGACAGAGATGGAGTAAAGCAAACAGTTGCCTGTATTTATAACCATCCCAGCACCCTGCTGCACCCAAAGGAGAGGCAAGAGGAAGGATCAAGACCCTCGCTGCCTAGGGCTTGGGAAAGGAAGTTTCTGCAATGCAATTGCTGAACATCCCCCTGAGGTCAAGAATTTCCATGGTGTCACTGTCACTTGCAGGAGGAGTATCCTGGTGGCCTGTCCCTGAGCCTGCAGGAAGGCTTCCCAGTAGTCTAGAGCCAACCTGAGGGGAAGCAGCCTGGAGCCTGTTCCCTGGTCCCAGCTGCCCCCAGGTCTGGCAAAGCTGAGAAGTACCTTATGAGTGTGGTCCTTTCTAGGACCTGTGTTTGTGTTTACATTTAGGAGCTAGAGACAGGGCAAATGGCTAATGTGTTTGTTTGGTATTGTTCTTCCCAGCTGCCTAGAGCTGTTTATGTACTTCTGTACCCGTCATGGTTACTGCATACACAGAATCTCAAGTGTTTCTTTCCCTTGTGGTGGAATGCTTGCTTGCATCAGTTGAAAAGTCACAACTGTTGGGGAGGGTTCTCTCTGTCCTCTTGCCCCTCTGTTGGTTGCAGAGGTTTTCTAACACACCCCAAGAGCATAGATACCAGGCTGCATTTGATCACTGCACATCAGTGCACAGTTGCTGGAGAGTGTTTCCAGAAGGAGATGAGGCTGATTTCTGCAGTGCTCTTTGCTATGGCTTGTAAAGACAAACCTGAAGGAGCCCAGAGGAGGCACCTCCTCCATCTCAGCACTGAATGACTCCTATTAGCACAATGATCTAAATCTCTTGTAAGTCCTCCCAGAAAGGGAGAGTAAATATAGTTTGTCAAGCAGTTATCTTTAGCACACTGTCTCGTCTGGCAGCAAAGATCTTTCTGCGTGACCTCTTCCTAAGTCATGGTGATGTCTGCTTGTTTGCTTACTTCCTTCTGCCATGCTGTACCCAGAGGGGAGGCTGGCCTCCATGGGGTGCAAAGCAGAGACCACGTCCTCTCCTGCCCTTACCAGCAGTGTGGACAGACATGGATGGGTTACTGAACTTCATAACCAGTTTTCTTTTTTCTTTTCTTTTTTCTTTCTAATTTACATCTTCAGATGTAAATTAACACAGAAAGGTGGTGAAGAGAAAGGAGAGGAAAGCTGGTTCAGTTGATAAGACACTTTTCTCCAGGAGCACCTGAGTCCACACTTCTGCACCAGGCTTTCTGTAACCACAGAATGGAGATGGGGGAAGGAGCAAAGGGGGACTCTACAACAAGCTGAAGGCAACCCCATACCACACCACTGCTTGTCCTGACAGCCCTTCCCTTCCTTGGTCTGTTAGCCAACACTCCCCTTGTGCCACCCTCCTGCACATATACACACGTGTGTTTCCATCAGTCCAGAGCCCAGCACGTGTCAAGTAGGGGCTGCACAGCATGCCTTTGCCAGTGCAAGCAATGTCCAGCTGCCTGACAGAGCATGCTGGGCATGGCAGCAGGTGGGGACGTCCTGCCACACTGAAATCCGTATGTCTAAGCCACTACATTTCAAACTAATTATTTCCCTCTTTTTGTTTTAATAATCTCATTAGGGTCTCGACTCTTCTGGAAACTGCTACAGGTGGTCATCGTAATGCAAAGTTGGATGAAGGTTCAGACAGAATGAAACAGAGGAAGCAAGGTGTTAATGGCCACAGCTGCTGCTACACTGCACTGCTCTGCTGGCCACAAGGCATCATGTTGCAGCTCTCCCTTCCTGCCACCCTCCCTACAACACTGGGTAACTCTCCAAAAAAAGAATAGTGCTGTTAGCGCTCTTTCAGTGCTGTCCGCTAAACTGACCAAGCCAACCAAGCAAACTGAAAGAGCCAAGGCTCTTCCACCAGGAGGCCTCTAGCTTTTCCTAGCACCACCAAATAAAGATCCCTAAATCCTCAACAGCCAGATTCTCCATGAGCCTGTGGTGACTGACACCACTAGGGCCCAGGTGGTGAAGGAGGATGGGCCAAGCCCTGTGATCTGGGCAGCAAGCAACTGGCACCTGGGGAAATGGTGATCATAGCCCAGCGAAGGGGAGTGAGTTGGCCCCTGGCTCAGCATCAGGCAGAGGAAAGCAGGAGCAAATTTGCCTCCAGCTTCATCCTACAGGCTGCTGCAGAGGATTAAGCCCAACAAACTTCCCTCTGTGAACAGTAATCAAGAATAACTCCATTAAATGCATATTTATAAGAAACCTATTGGCTAGCAGATGACAGTAACCAAATGAAAGTCAACATCTTCATGGTACATAACTGCTCACACTGGGTTGTGTATAATCAATGAATGTACAGATGTTATAATTATGAAACATACCAGAGAGTTTGGCTAAGCAGTTATTATACCAAAAGAGAGAATCTTACCCATACTGTGGACTTACTATAAAACTCCAGAGGAGGGATCTCCAGAAGAGATCCTTTCCTACTGGCAGTCAGCTCTTAAATGGGTCTAGGAGAGGTGGAGCCAGGCTCCACCCCTTCCGGCAGCACAGGTGAGTTGTCTTCACCTGTGCTCCGTGGCTGACTCATTGCTCGCCTCAGGTGATCAATCAGAAGTTCAGGCTGTGATTCAGCAGTTCATACAGGTTGCCACCACAAGCACCTTACTCCAAATGAGTTGTGTGACAGTGGGCACTGGGTGTGCTCCTTTCTCTGTTGGCAGCACCATCCTCACATAGGCTGCAGCCTAGGACTCACCCCCTGCCCCTCTACTTCCCGGTCCTTCTGAAAGCGTATTTGTGGAAAGGTTCAGGACAGAGAAACTTCCTCCTGCCTAGGCCCAGGGAGTTCTTTTGTCTCATCTACACGTACCAAGTACTCTGACAGGACCAACATATCTTCTGAATAATTTACAGTGTATAGAAATGATCATAACACAGACATCTGCTATGATTTAGTTAATTATGAATAAGTAATAAGGTAACACTAGCAATACATTTAACTGAAAAACTATTTATAATGAAATGATTTCTTATAAATAATTAGAGCAAAACTGTGCATTGTAACTCATCATGCTTAATGCTCCCCACACTATGCATTCTACATCCTATTTCTGGTGAAGCTTTAAAAGCATCTTTTTGACATTTCTTCTTGCAGTGAAGTGTATCTGGTACTCCCACAAGGCCTGAGGCACTGACAAGTCTCCAGCACTGGGAATAAAACTCACTGCCCTTTGTCTTTCTCACCTGTGAGAAGCTGGTACTTCTTCCTATGGATAAAACATAAGAGTGGTGTGAAATTCTCGTACAGTAGCTGAAAACCTGTAATAAAATTAGGCATAGTGAAGGAAGAGAAAGACATCTTCCAGCAAAAGCAGACTCATGCATAGCATTTCATAGGCCCAAACATAGCTCTGGAGCCACAGGCTGTACCTTTGGTGATCATCGGCAGGAGAGAGGCAGCACAACAGTATCACTATGGAGCTGATCAGGAGGGAGCTGAAACCAGCCCTGAAGTTGTGCCTAGCAAGGACAGTGAGAGTGGCCAAAGACTAGTTTCTGAGATATCCATTCCCTGCAGGCATCTCTGAAGGTGCCAAAGTGATGCCATCCTTATGCAGAACAGCAGCAGCTCCCCAAGGAGCCAAGAGGACATCTGCAAAAGGAGTTACTGGTGCTGCTCTAGTGCCTATTGGACTGTTACTCATCAAAATCAGCACTAAAACTGGCATTCTTTGTAGAAAATGAAGGGATCCAAACTTAAAACGTCAGAAAACTTTTGTGACACAGGATGAAGAAATATGCACTACTGCTGCAGTTAAGAATGTCTCTGCTGGGCAGATAGTGTGGAAGCAGCCTAGTATGGCTGGCCCACACCTTTCAATGGCGTGAGGGTCTGGTCTTGCTTAACAGTGATCTGGACAAAGGGATAGAGTCCAGAGTTCACCCTTAGCAAGAATACTAATGATACAAAGCTGGGAGGAGTAGCTGACATCAGAATGCTGTGTTGTCATTTAGTGAGACCTGGAAAGGTTGGAGAGCTGGGCAGAGAGGAACCTGATGAGATTCCACAAGGGCAAGTGCAGATTCCCACACGTAGGAAGGAATAATTGCACCCATCAGTATAGGTTAGGGGCTGATCTGCTGGAGAAGAATTCTGTAGAGAAAGACCTGGGTGTCCTTGTGGATAGTAGGTTGGCCATGAACCAGCAGTGAGTCCCTGTGGCTGAGAAGGCCAATGGTATCTTGGGGTGCATTAAAAAGAGCGTGGCCAGCAGGTCAAGGGAGGTGATCCCCAACTTTACTCTGCCCTGATGAGGCCACAATTAGAATACTGTGTCCAGTTTTGGGCTTCCCAGATCAAGAAAGAAAGGGAACTGCTGGAAAGAGTCCAGCAGAGGGCCACAAAGATGATTAGGGGCCTGGAGCAACTCCCACATGAGGAAAGGCTGAGTATCTTGGAACTTTTCAGCCTGAAGAAGGTAAGACTGAGAAGGGATCTTATCAATGTGCATAAATATCTGAAGGGTGAGTGTCAAGTGTCAAGTGGATGAGGCCAGGCTCTTTTTGGTGATGCCCAGCAACAGGAAAAGAGACAATGGGCACAAACTGGAACACAGGAAGTTCTGTAAAAGTATGAGGAGAAACATTTTTACTGCAAGGGTGACAAAGGATTGGAATAAGGTGCCCAGAGAGGTTTTGGAGTCTCTTTCTCTGGAGTATTTAACTTCCACCAGGACATTTTTCTATGTGACCTACTGTAGGGAACATGCTCTAGCAGGGGGGTTGGACTAGATGATCTCCAGATGTCCCTTCCAGTCCCTTGAATTGTATGATTCTGTGAGGCTCACACAAAGCCAGTGGGTCACTGAGTTTTGAGAGGTGGTCGAGGAGTAGTGATCTGACTGCAGCATGCAAGGTCCTACCAGGAGGGATGGTGTATGAGCTGTGGGAGTCAGGGAAATGATGAGTGATGGGAAGAAGAACAGAAGTCAGGCCTTTGCACTGGCAAGTTAATTTTAGCATGGTCAAAGAGGTCCACGAAAAAAGCCATAGCAATCTGAATAAGTAGCATTGATGAGATGAAGCAACTGGCTGGACTATAAAAATATTACAGAGGGTAAAAAGTAGTCAGTTCAGTTATGGACACAGGCTAGTTGTCTCATCAGAGTAAAGATAAGAACTTGAAAAAATGTAAGGGTGCTCACAATATGAAAGAAATCATCAAAAGGGCAATTTAAAAGCACAGCTAAATGACGTTTCTTCTTGCTGTTTATCATCGTTTGTTTCCTCTGGGAAATCCAGAAGGCACAGCCTACACATCTAAGTAGAAATTGTGAACAAATCAGTGTCCCTGGCCTGTGTGTTAAAGCTCCAGCAGGGCCCATGTAGCCTGCGTCTTCCAAGGTACAAGGAGGCAGAAGCACATCACAGCTCCTGCACGGAGTGTTTTGTTGTCTGGCATTAACAAAGATAGCGCGGTGCTTTCTGCAAGAGAATTCTCCTTTCCTCCATAACTTCTGAGGACAGCTTTGCCCTAACTGTGCTCTCATAGGGAAAATTGGTTAAGCCCTGTTCTATACCACCACAAAATCACAGGAAAGCTAGTGAGTTTCTTTAATTGTTACGGAACAAACAGGTCTTAAATGCGCGATGGAAAAAAGTGGTGCTTATGGTGGGTTGGCCTCACTGCAATGCAAGAAGGAGAAGCTGCAAAAGCATGAGTCAGTGCGTGGCAGCTGATTTATTTCCTGATTCTTCTGACATGAATGCTCCCACAAAAGTCTTTCATGGAGTAACCTAATTTCTAAGCTAACTGCTTGCTAAGGAATGATGTATCTTAAAAGAGAAAATTATTCGTTCCTATTGCTCAGCAGCAGCTGAGTGCAGTAAACAAGAGAAATAAAAAGAGTTGTAAATAGTCTGGACAAAATTAAATGCCTCACTCCATTATGCAGTTATTGCTTAATATCTGTAAGTTCTCTTGCTACTAGAGGGTTGGAGAGTATGACACTGCTAAAAAAATGGATTGGAGAAAACCTGGTTCCTTTGAGGGAAAAAATGAAGCAAATCTATTTGTTTTGACTATAATGAAAAATATTTGGGCCTCCTTCAGCTCTGAAAGATGAAAAACATAAAAGCACAAAACCATGGGAAGAAGAAGAGGACAATCCAGTTGACTGTCATGCTCCTGAGCATGTGGGTGGCATCCCCAGGCTCCCATTACTAAGGAGAGCCCCCACACTCTGCGACACGCCCTGCCTGGAGGATCTCGGGCTCATCTGTGGCTGCAGGGAATTGACCTGGTGAACCAGTAACCTCTTTCTTTCATCTCTGTTTACTCATCTTCTGTTTGTTTTCAAGCGGTTGCCAAAGGGAGAAAAAAAACGGCATGAAAGGGGAAGTGTTTTGTAGTGGAAAATGGTAAAAGAAAACAAATACTTTGCATTCTTCCAGAGTCCATACTGAGTGAACAGTGGATACTCTGCTTTCCAATGGCAGAGGCTGAAGTCTCCTGTAAACCAGAGACTCCCACATGTTCCCCAGGGGCAGCTCCAGTACTCTACTACTCACCTCAGAGAGCTGGGAGCACTCAGGATTGCACACATGGCACAGGACAAGTTCTCCTCGCTGCCCTGCTACCCATGGAGTGGTGAGAGGAGATGGGCTGCTTGCAGAGCTTCCAGACTTAACAGTGGTGGCAGGAAAAAGAGCAGGCTGTGGGGGGAAGCTGGTGCTAGCTGCTCCTAGTTCCTCCTTGAGCACTTGGTACATGGGGCTTCCACCCAATGCAGCATGTGGGGTTTGGCTTTTGCTCTGCTAGACCCCCTACTACAAAAATGGCTCTTGAGCAGCACAATAAAAAAGCAAATTTCAGTGAAGTGTGTGTAAAAATGTGTGCTTATCACCCTGTCTGGTGGGTTCCAGCACACCTGTGTCAGCCAAGCAAGACAGTGGTATGGACTCTAGCATGCCCTTTGGAGATTTGTAAATACCCTATGCAAGACGTCTGTGTTTCTTCTTTCCCAAATGCATGCTGAACCACCAGCCTAGGGCACGCTGTGGTGACTGCCCAAAGGCAGTGAAAGAGTTACCTCAGAGCCATAGCACAGCCGTGCCTCCATTCATCCCCTGCAAAACCCAACCCCAGCAGAGGAAAGGCTCCTGGGAACAAAGGAGGAGGGAAGCAAAGAAGGGTGACTCAGGAGTCCTGGTGACATACATGTCATCCATGGGACAGGGCCAGCCATTGCACATAGAGTGCAGAGGGACTGCCCCACAGTGCTCACCGGTAGCAGAAAATGAAGCTATGTGTTGCTCACATGCTCTCTCTGCTTTCACTACTGTGCTCAGAAAAAACACATGTTATGAGGGAATTTTTTTTTAATTGCCTCCTCTAGGAGTTGTAGTTTATTTCCAAGAGGATAAACAAGCCAAATCCACTTTGGGGAAGGATTTTTTTATTTTTTTATTTTTTTAATTGTTCCAGCTGGAGCTAAATGCAAACACTTTGGGAGGAGAAATACACAATTCTTGGGGCTAAGCCTTCTCAAGCCTAATTGCTGGGCACCTCTCACCAGTGGTCCCACTCTGGCGGAGCCAAGGCTGCAGCAACCAGGACTATAACTGCCTCCATTCACGAGCTCAGCCACTTCTGGTGCCATGAACTCACTCAGAGTCTAACACTTTCCCTTGGCTGACACTGCCTTCATGTGCCAGCTGCCCTGACTGCCCATGCGCACGAGGAGCTGGCGATGTGGGTGCCACCAAGGCAGCGGGTGCCATCAGGACTGGCCCAGGCATAGGAGGAAAGGATCCAGGGGCTCTGTTGACACAGTAAGCCACTAGAGAGCACTCTCAAATGTATTTATACCCTTCTCCTAAGTGCTATTTCATAAAAACACACGGTTGCCATGGCCTGGTTTACAGCACAGCTAAAAAAGGGAGTTCCAAAACAGGCCAGGTTTCCTGAGGCCACCACAAAGGCCATCAAAGCCACCATTGTGCTGCGCCATCCTACTAGGGCTCCATGCTCCCCTCTGTGCTTTAGTCTATCCACAGATAAATGACAGAAGCAGTATTTAAAAAATTAAAATATTGCACTTAGACAACTGTAGCTTTTTCTGGTTTTATGTATATATTTTATAGGGGTGTGTGTGTGTGTGTATTTAAAAGCAGAAGAAGTGTTTAAAGCCCCCAACTTCCTTGTATTTCGTGCCAGAAGTGAAGGGGAAAAAAAGTGAAAATTATAGTATTAGTTCAGCAGCTATAAATAAAAGCACTGTGCGTACAGGTGACTTGCCAGCAAAAAAAAAAAAAAAAAAAAAAAGTATATTTAAAAAATGTGACGTGGGTTAAAAAAAATTAAATAAAAATCACTCACTCTTAAGTAAAACATTTTTAATACTACACAAATTACAGATCACCTTTTAAAAAGTTTAAAGAGTAAGATAAATAGCACTGTTGCAGCCAAAGCACTTAAAAAAAAAAAAAAGAAAAAAAAGAGAAAGCCTTTAGCCCAGGAAATAGTGATGTGGTGTAAATGGAGAATCCACTGGTGTTGTAACTCAGTAAAGCAGCAGAAAGTAAAAAAGCAACACTGAATTTGAGAAAAATGAGATTCAAGAATAAAACCCCTCAGATTTTAGCTTGTTTCCTTTTGCAGTCTTGCAGCTTTAGGGTGACCAGGCTTAGAGAGGGGCCTGCAAGTCCACCAAGTACCAGCACTGGCACCAGGACCTCAGCCAGGCTGACCATCCTGCCATCCCATCCACCCAGAGGCTGCAGGAGCCAGGGGGCAGGAGGGTGCTGACCTCAGGACCGGCCATGCCTGTGTCAGCAGGCCTTAAGGAGGCCCTGTTTGTCAGAGCAGGCCCAGCCCTCATTGCTAGGCCGCAACGTAACTTAGAAGGGGACCTCTGAAGGGAGGTGTTGTTGTTTCAGTTTTGGTTTTAAAGTAGAGATACCACCTTAATCAAAAACATGAGCTCCATACCACAGAGGTATCATGCCAAGCAACTTTGAAGAACTTGTTACCATCTATCAGCTCAAAATCCATTTTTTTTTTTTAATAAAGTGCCTAAATACACATTTACACAGATCATAGTGGTTCCAAAGAATCCTTTACAGTTTTTATATATATAGGAATATATATAGGTATATATATATATAATGTGCGTTTTCTTCAAATTGGCTAAATGTGTTTACATAGGACACCAATCTTGACTATAGGTATAAGATTTAAAGCGTAATATCGACTCAATGAATCTGTTTATCATGCAAGTCTTATCTAATATTACATTGACTTGTAATATGGAACACAATGTAGTGGGTGTGCTCATTAAACACTTCATAAAAAAATTACTGTGCGTGTGCAGTTCTGATCTTCAAATACTAATAATGACCATTTCTTTAGAGAAAAAAATAAAAAGTCGTCCAGAAAAGAGCTACTCTGCATGAAACTGCAGTCTGAACATTATCACAATAAAAACAGTTGACTCAAAAGCACCCCAAATTTTTCAAATTTACGTCAGCTGAACAGATTTCTCCTCCTCCTCGGGCACCAAGTGCTCACTAGCCCATCCAGGGCTGGGACAACCTCACCACCCCTTTGCTCAGAAACAACCACTTATAACCCAGTTATAAACACCTCAACAGAAGGGCTCATCCAGCTGCAGCGTTGCCAACGAACTATAAACAGCACAAAAACATCACTATAAGACTCAACTATTTCTAGTAACCAATGATTTATTGATTTTAGAAGTCTGCTTGGTGATGCAGAAGCGTGATCAAAATAAGTGGCTTTACAAAAGAGTTCTCCAAAGTAGCTTAAAAGGGCCATGGCAATTATGTGAAGCCCTAATTGCTTTCATTTCAACCAGTTTGTATTTTCATTTTCAAAGAATAGCAGTAGGTTTGTTTCAAGCACACGTAATAAGGAAATTGCAGGTTTCCTCCACCCACATTTGGGCTGTCACTGATATGCCCACAGGCAATCTGGCAGAGCCTCAGTTGCTGCTGTCATTGTACCACACAGTACCTGCCACTACAGGTACACTACACCGTGTCAGCGATAGTAACAATAGCAACAGCACCAGAGGTGACTGATAAGCAAATTCAAAAGTCCACCTGCACTATCTGAAAATTAAAGTAAAATTAGAAAGAAAATAAACAAAGTCTTTCTCCCACCTCCCCAGCATTGTCCAAAGACACAGAACCCCAATGCTGAAGGCCTTCAGAGACGGCAGTGCTACACCAGTGCAGTCACCAATCATGTCATTAGGTTGGCTATCACAATTCCACGTTAGAGTACGCAATTGGTGAACAGATGCAGTTTTGTAATCTTACAACTGATCACGTGAACTGCGGTCAACTTTGCCTTAAAAAAAGAAAAAAAAACAAACCAACAGAAACAAACCAACCCAGAAATCCCTAACTCAACAGCGCCTCTCCAACACCTCTCCACATCCTACTCCAAAGGCAACTTCCCTTGAGAAACACAGAGGAATTTTGGACTGGGTCCGGCACAGCCACACGAGGCTGACAGCCGCTCCCGGCAGGAGCCCCTCGTGCTCCCTGCACCCGCCTGCCCCCAGCACCTCGTGCCACCAGCCCTACAGAAACAGGGGCCAGCAATAAGGAATCACAGACAGTAAGGCGATCTTTACAATGTCAGAAAGTGTATTTGGCATTAAAAAAAAAAAAAAAAGAAGGAAAAAAAAAAAAGGAAAAGGAAACAAGTGCATACAAATACAGCTAGAAGCATTTCTGTTTTGCCAAGTGCTCTAAAAAAAGCAGCGCAAGTCACAGCCTACATCGAACAGTAATTGTCACCAGGGAAGCACAACAAATAGTTGCTATAACAAAAGGGGAAAAAAAAAAAAAAAGTGGGGGGGAAGGACGGGAGGAAAAAAAAAAAAAAAGAGATTTAGAAGAAATGCCTTTATAATAAGTACATACCTTTTGTCTTCAAAAAATATAGAAACACAATGTATTCAAAAAAATCAAAATTATACAGCCATGTTTATGAAGTCTACATTTCCCTTGTCTTGGAGATATATATATATTTATATATATATATTTATAGATATATACAGAACCGGAGCAGTTTGGGCGACGGGCGGCGCTGGGCCGGCACAGTCACGAGTCTCTCTCCTTTTTCACTTTCACATCCCCGGCCAGGATGGTGGCGATCTCCCCCTGCATGAAGGCCCAGGGCACGTTGGAGCCGACCAGCGGGCACTTCTCCCCGCTGGGGCAGTACACCTCCCCGCTGGCCCCCTGCTGCTTGATGCTCTGCCGGGAGCAGGGGAAGCAGAACTTGTGGGACGGGACCGAAGGACACTGCACGAAGTGGGTGTCTTCCAGGCGCTCGTGGCACAGGGTACAGCACAAGGGGACGCTGGCGGCGAGGGACGAGTCCGGCAGGCTGGCGGGGTGCACGGGCTCCAGCCCGCCCGCCGCGCTGCCCCCCTGGCCCGGCACTTCCCTGCCGGGGCCCAGCCTTCTTTGGTTCATGGCGGAGGGCGAGGGGGGGCTGCTGCTGTTCCTCCTGGTGGTGGAGTGGACCTGGTTGGCCTCCTTGGAGGCGTGGTTGCCCCCGGCATTGTCCGCCACCAAAATGAGCGCGGCCATGGGGGACTGGCCGTTCTGGGCCGCCTCGGGCGGCGTGGTCCGGTTGGAGTGGGGCGAGGCGGTGGGCGGCGGGGGCGACATGAAGGAGGTGGCCGTCAGCGGCATCTTCATCCCTTCGGACGCGGCCGGGAGCCAGGGCTGCGCCTCCCCGTTCATCTTCGGGGGTCCCGCCTCGCCCTCCGGCTCGGGGGACGGCTTCCTCTTCCGGGCTGCGCGGGCCCCTAGAAGGCGAAGGAGAGCGGGAGAGGGATGAGAAGGCGGCCGCGCACCGCTGCGAGGCACCGCCGCCAGGCACCGCCGCCACGCGCGGCCAGCGAAACGTGCGAAAGCAGCAGAACACGCGCGGACGCCCGGCCCCGGCCGCCCCGGCCCCGCACGCGCCCCCTCCACCCGCCCCGGCCGCGCTCCTCACCAGGCTTGGCCGCGGCGCCGTTGCTCTCGTAGCCCAGCAGCCTGCCGCCCGCCATGCCCGGCTCCTTCTTGAACTTGCTGTCGAAGGGCGGCACGGCGTGCCCGCCGTGCTGGTGCAGGGCCAGCAGCGTGTCCCGCACCGTCTTGGGCTTGGCCAGCCACTCCTCGCCGCCCGCGCGGCTCTTGCCCTCGGCGCCCATCTCCGCCGCGGCCGGCACGCTCTCGGCCGAGCCGCGCTTCTCCTTGCCGCCGTCGTGCTCCCCCGCCGCGCCGCCGCCGCCGCCGCCGCCGCCCGAAGACGAGGACGAGACGGAGCCGGGCCGCTTGTGGCCCAGCTCGCCGGGCTGCCCGGCCGCCGCCTGCGCCGCCGCCGCCGGCTGCTGGGGCACGGGCACGGCCAGCGGGGCGGGCGCGGCCGAGATGGCGGCCAGCGAGGCGGCGGCGGCGGCGGCGCGGCCGCCCAGGCCCCCGATGGCCGCGGGGAGCCCGGCGCCGTTCACCAGCGGAACCAGAGTGGGCGGCACGGCGTGCGTCCGGCGCGGGTTGGGGCTCTGCCGGTTGAGCTCGGGCGGCTCCTCGGGCTTGGGGAAGCCGTTGGGCACCAGGATGCCGTTCACCTGCCGTCCGCCGCCGTACTCGGCGCCCAGGCGGGGCGGCGGCCGCTCGGCGGCCAGCGGGTAGCGCTCCAGGGGCTGCGGCGGGGGCCGCGCCGCCGCCTCCGCCGCCGACGGGTGGCCGAGCTGCTGCTGCTGCGCCAGGAGCTCCTTGGCGGAGAGCGGCGGCTGCTTGGCGTGCGGCGGCGGCGGGGCCCGGCCCTCGGCGAAGCAGCCGTGCGCCCGCTTCAGCTGCCGCGCCGTGTCGATGACGAACTCCACGCGGTCGGCGCCCTCGTAGTTGACGCAGCCCCGGCAGACGGGCTCGGTGAAGTCCCAGATCATGGCCCAGGGCATGCGGGGCAGGTCGCACAGGTAGCACGACTGCCTGCGGGAAGCAGCCGCCACCGCCGCCGACGACATGTCCCGGCCCCGGGGCAGCGGCGAGCGCCCCCCGCTCCGGCTCCGGCCGCCGCCTCCTCCGCCCCTCGCCACCGGAGAGCCGACGGGGCGGCTCGGGCGCCGCGGGACCGTCGGCGCGGCCCCCTCCCCCTCGCCTTCCTCTTCCGCGCGCCGGAGCGGGGCGCCGGGACCGCCCCGGCAAGCAGAGCCGCTCCGGGGGCCGCCGCCGCCGCTCCCCTCGCCGTCTCCGCCGGCGGCGCTCACAGCGCGGCGGGGACGCGCATCTTCGCGGCGCGCCTGGCGCAGGGCTGCGGCCGCTGCCGCCCGCACGGCTCCCCCGCTCGCTGGCTACTACGGGGCGGCGCGGGGCGGCGGGGGCCGGCGCGCCGCGGCGGGCGGGGCGGGGACTGCCGCGGGGGCCGGGGCCGGGGCCGGGGCTGGCGGCGGCGCCGTGCCGTGTTCCAGCCGCCACCGCCGCCTCTGCGCGCCGCCGCCTCGATTCTTCGACAGTGCCGCCGCGCCTGCGCGATGGGCGCCTCCGCCCCAACGACGCCGCCGCCGCCGCGCTCCCGGCCCCGGCTCTGCCCGCGCCCCCGGCCCAGCCCCGGGGTTCCACCCGCCGCCGGGGGAGCCGAGCGCCGGCCCCGCGGAGCGCCCTGCCGAGCGGGCGGCCTGGAGCGGAGCGGAGCCGGGCGAGCGCGGGCCCGCGCCTCCCGCTTGGCGCGGGCGGGGTTATTACCGCGCGCCGTGCGTTCTGACCGCTGCAGGGTCGCTGCGCTCGGTCGCCCCCGACCCCCCCGGTGACCCTGGGGCTGCCCCCGACCCTGCCGAGCGCGGGCGGGAGGCGCCTTGTGGGTAAATAAAACCATCGCCCGTCTTTTTTTTTTTTTTTCTTTTTTTTTAACTGTTGTTACTGCACGCAGGAAATAGGACGCTCGAGATTTCCTGTCGTTTGCAACCACAAACCCTCCGCTCTCTAAGGCGGATGAGCGCAATCCGCGCAGTGTAAGCACAGTGCGGCCGTTCCGTTCCGTCCCCGCACAGCGGCACCACGAGGGGCGGCACATCCCTCGCCACGTCCCGCAGGCGGGCACGGTCCTCCCCGCGGCGTTATGTAGGTTACGGGGGGGGGGTGGGCAGGCAGCGGGGACGCCCGGGGAGCTCTGACGTCCGCGGGGCCCGCCGGGGCGGTGCCTGCGGCGCTCCCGGGGTTGCGGGCCGGGGGATACGGCTCCGGCTCCGGCTCCGGCAGAGCCGTGCGCGGATCAGCGCCGTGCCCTCCGGCAAAGCAGGGGTTAACGCGGCTGGCTCCGCAGCGCAGCCCTCCTTTCTCGTTGCATCAAAGTGCTGTAAGTCTGTTCTGTGCACCCCCTCCCGGCTGGAAAGACGCTTTATCCCTGCATGCTAAGTAAACAGATCTTGTTTTCGTCTTCCACCCACTGCCCTCTTTCTCCAGCCCGGAGCTGGAGGCGTGCCAAGGCGGCTGCAGCGATTGCTGCCTCCACACTCTCTCTCTCTCACACACACACACACACACACACACAGCCGGGGAAGCAGCCGGGTTTCTCGGGTGAGGCAATGCGCCTGCAATTGGCAGGGACAAGGCAGGAATTGTAATTGCACTGCATCATGTGATGGCTTATGAAAGAGGAAGTTTGGATGTTTTAGTCACGTACTCCTTTGCCCTCCTGCTTTAGCCTCCAGGTTCTGCGAAGGAAAAAACTGCATATATTTATATACACTGGTGGGAAGCCAAGGAGCTGTGTGTTTGCACACTGCGCGTGGTGAGCAGAGCTCGGCGCGAACCGGCTGCAGGGAGGAAGAAGCACAGCTTTCAGGCGTCTAACTGCAGGACAGGGAGTGTGACCCCCTATTTATTTAACTTCGTTTCTAATGAAATTGGGCTGGTCAGAGCTGGCATTGGCAGCGTTTGGGTTCTGCTGCATTTGCTGCTTTTGAATCCGTTCTGGTAGAAGAGGCAAAAACAACCGTTGCAGCTCTCAGTGTCAAAAAGCAGATAAAAAATAATGGCGTAGGAAATGTGATTTAAGAATCAAATCACACACACACACAAAAGTCTGCAAAGCTGCTGTTACAGCAGTTTCTGCACAAGAATACAACAGATAATGCATTTGTTTCTTGTTGCTTTTTTTTTAAAAAAAAAAAAAAACCAGAAACCATCCTTTTGTGCCTGCTCTCCGCGGAACGCCCCGGCGATGACATGGCAAGACTATATATAGGGGCACTGGGGACTGCGGGCATGCCCGGCCGGGGGACCCTGGCATAGGGTAGCCCCGTGCCCTGGGGAGCCCTGACCTGGTCCTGGCTGTGCCTAGTGCCACAGTGCAGGGAAGGAAGGGAGAGGTGCAGTTGGAAACCTTCTCCACACAGCCATTGCTGTCCCTGGATGCCCACAAGTACAAGGCTGCGGATGCCACAGGTTCCACCTGCAGAACCCAGTGCTAGGCCACAGCTCCGAGCTGGGGCAGCAGATGATTGCTGAGATGTTTGCAGGGCCTCTGCTGAGAGGTAAGAACAGAGGTTCTCTGCCTCCCAGCTTTGTAGTGTTTCTGCTGCTTTTGTTCCTATTGGAGATGGCACTTGCTCCAGAGGATTTTCCAGAAAGCTGAGTGTGGTCGGGTTACAGTGGGCTTCTTGCCTACATGTGGATTGTGTGATATTTGTGATATTTGCTGAACAATTCAGAAGCCCCTATAGCACCTGCCAGCTTCTGCTTGTAGACAGCTGCTCATTTTTGCCTGTGAGAGTACTGGTAGCCATCTTAGAAATGCTGAATGTTCCAATTTTCATTTAAAAGTAGGCATAATTTTAGAAGATAAACCCCTGTACACCACACCCATCCTCTTTTTATTGTGTGGTTTTTGAGACATGCCATTCAAACAGCAGTGCAGTAGAGTCCTGCTCTCACATCAGTACTGATCCTAAAGAAATATGTCCATCTAACCATTTTTTATTTAATATGGGAAGAAAGTACTGATGTACGTAATACTGCTGTCAAGAGCAGCCTGTTGACATACACAGGCATTGAGACAAGCAGACGGTGAGCCACTGACCCTACAAACACTGAAAACCACTTCTAATGTTACCTACAGGACAATTGCTGGACAAGTAGCCATGCTCAGGGTGCACAGCATGCTGCCAACATTTCTCCCTAGCGCTACCGACTGCTGTCCCATGCTGCATGACCCCTGTGACATGGAACTGCTGCTGCTGGCAGAGGGACACTGACAGAACAGCATGTTGTCAGCCTGTGTGTGTGTGTCCTGGGACAAACAGGGAATGTGGACGTGGTTATTTCACTGTCATTTTTGTTGTAAAAGTTTTGGGTGCATGAATACGTCCAAGATCCAACTTGGGCTATTCTCTGATTCTATGATTCCATGAGTAGTGGTGAGAGCAAGAGCCTCAGTGCTCCAGCTTCTGCTGCTTTGGTGGGCTCTACCCCAGGCAATTTGGAGCCAAAATGGTGTGTTTTTTGTTTTTTTTTAAAAAAAAGGAAATGATTCTGTTTTTAACTGAGCAATTGACTTCGCAACCTCATTTCAAGTAGCAGTGGAAAAAAAACAGCAAGGAAAAGATGATGGAAACACTTGAGAAATTCAGAGGTTACTACACTCAGAAGAGAAATAAAAACTTCAGAGGGACACTTCTAGATGCCAGAAGAAAGGGCAATTGATGTGGAAAATCTTCCGCCTGCTCTCTTCAGCCTGGTAAATAGCTACATTGGACGCTCCCACTGACATCGTGTTGGCTGCCCTCTGCTGCGAGCCACAATGGGCAATTGTCTGTGGGGTATGGGGGGACAGACCGACTGGGAGCTGCCTGGGGTGTGTTAGCATGGCCAGGCAACCCTGGCCCAGCACCAACAGGAAGACCAGGAGGCCGTGACCCCATGGGAACACCATGCTGCAGCTCCAGAGGTGAACGTGTTCTTCTGCCCATCGTTGCAGTCATGTTATTTCAGTTTTGTAACATAACAAGAGCTAACAGAAGCATGCTCCCATCTGTGGAAACATAAAGTGCAGTGAAATTAGTTTCTGCATGTCATTGCTGCCTGCTCCCCGAACCCCCCTTTGGGCAGCCAGCATGGGGACAAAGCTGCTGCTCTGTGCTCAGCCCCCAGCCTCACTTTTTTGCTCAGTGCTGTTTCTTAGACTAAGTAAAAACAGGTAAAATAGGGTATTTTTATTGACTTGGACATTCAGTCATATGCACAGTGTACTGCCGTGTAGCAATCCTAAGTAGGAATACTGACAAGTTTAGGCATCAGTGACACACTTGTAAACATCACTAGCAGAGCTGCAAAGATCAGAGTCATCCCTCTTGCATTCACCTGCATCCCTAATGCCCCAACACCCAGCTGAGCTCCAGAAGGAGGTGCCAGCCAGGAAGCACAGCCAAATTCATATGTGATAAAAAGAACTGTAGCAAAATTAATAACCGGTACACCCATTCTGGAACTGACAATTAACCTTGGTCTCCTCCTCTGGATAACAATTATTAAACAGCTCACCAGAGGTTGGGGCTTGCATATCACTTAGTCTCCCAAATGGGGCTGGATGAGGGACCAAGGACTGGTCATCTTTGTAATGGGAGCTGCAGGTGTGTCACACCTCAGTAACACTGTGTGTGCCAGGCTGGCCGCCACTCTCAGCTGATTCAGAGGTCCTGCTGCCTGCATGTCACCTCGGGAAGTGGCAGCCCAGCATCTCTTGCACGCCTCTGCTTGGCTCATCTCCTTGCAGCGTGGAGCTCCCTGCCATCCCCTCAGGTCCTGTCGCTATCACCAGAGAGCAGAGACCAGCTCTGTCCCTCTGCTCCCCTGCTATATGCAGGCCCTGAGCAGCCATCGGGTGGTGACAGCTGCCAGGTTGCAAGGGCCTGGGGTGGGCTTGAGCTGCAGATCCAGGAGCAAGAGGACAGCTGCCTTCATCATCCATTTGCCCTTTGCCAGTAACTATTATCGTTAAATGCAGTTCTGCACACATTGTAATTAAATGGAAAAAAATATAGACCAAATGAAAAAGGGTACAAGCTTCTCAAAAACATCTCTGTACTAGCTGCAGCTTGACTCAGCCTTCAATTAACATTCTTCCTCAAAATAGTTGTCTTCTCTAGCTTTAGTTAAATCTTACATAATACCAGGCCAAATCACCACCCAAGAGAGGGGCTGTGAAAACGTGTCACTGTGTGCATGATTTTTACTTTGCACATGGGATGCAGGTATGCACCAAAGAGAATGCTCCTAAAACAGCCAGGAGAAGGAGGGCATCTGTAAACCCGATGTTGCTCAGCACCTCCAACCTCAGGGCACTGGGGAGCTCTGTGGGCACGCTGGTGATGGGGCAGCTCTGCTGAGCTGAATGTGCACCAGGCCTGCCTTTAGCCTAAGGCTCAGCTGGTTGTGCCTTCTGAATTTTGTTCTATACCAAGAGTTATGTGTTTTTGATGAATAGGTCAGCAGGGTGTGGAAACATATTCTAAAGCTTTCTGCATCCTTGCACATGCTTTTTTAGTTGCCAGGATGGTTGTCTACAACTTCATTTGGAAAGTTTTAAAAGAAAATGCAAATAGTAGGTAAAGGGCAGAGACACATTTCTGGAAATATATTTGGCACAGATTTTAGACATTCCTTTGTCATTTGTTAATCAGCAAGAAGAATTCCCACTCAACTATATAAAGTACGGCAGTACCACTTTCTCTGTTTACAGGTGACTAAAAAATCACAACCTGCTGCATTCACCTCTGGATAGCATGTATAACTGTCCATGCAATTGTCTGTGCTTCAGAATCAGTACAGGGCAGGTATGTGAGGAATCTGAGCTTTTTCTCATCTCCTTCCAAAACTACAAATCAGGTCCAAAAGGATGATTTCGCTTACTTTAAAAGAGGGGATTTTTTTTTCTTTTTTTTTCTGCACACTAGGGCTTCAGAATCAAAATTATACACCTGAAATGCCAGAAAAATAATACGGCCGGAAGACTGAGAAGCTCTTTTCATCTGTAACCAGACTCACCACACAGCAGCCTGTAGTACTTAAAATCCTCTTTAACTAACTGCATGTCAAGACTTGCCTGTTTCGGACACTGTTAAGACGGCCAGCCCCCATATTTTACATACCCTCCTAATTGCATTCATATGTTCGGTTTCATATTTGACCTCTGTTGAAGCAGGGAGCCAAGGAAAGCAGTCCTTTTCTGAGCTCTGATGCAGGAATGGAGCTGTAGGGTATCACAGACTCATAAAATGGCTTAGGTTGGAGAAGACCGTAAAGACCATCTAGTCTCAACCCGCTGCTATGGGAAGAGCTGCCATCCTCCAGGTCAGGCTGCCCAGGGCTCTGTCCAGACTGGCCTTGAATACCCTCAGAGATGGGGCATCCACAACTTCTCTCAGAAACCTGTTCCACTGCCTCACAACCCTCTGAGTAAAAAAAAAAAAAAAAAAAAAAAAAAAATTCTTCCTAACATCTAACTTAAATTTCCCCTCTTTTAGTTTAAAGCCATTTTCCCTTTTCCTGTCACTATGAGACCATGTAAAAAGTTGGTCCCATTCCTGCTTGTAAGCTCCCTTCAAGTACTGGAAGGTTTCAGTGAGGTTCCCCTGGAGCCTTTTCTTCTCCAAGCTGAACAAGCCCAACTCCCTCAATCTTTTCTCATAGGAGAGGTGCTTCAGCCCTTTGATCATCTTTGGCCATCCTCTGGATCTGCTCACATCCTTCTGTGCTGGGGGCCCCAGGCCTAGACATAGTAGTCCAGATGGGGCCTTAAAAGGGCAGAGCAGAGCAGGACATCCCTCTCCCTGCTGCCTCCCCCTTTTTTGATGCAGACCAGGATACACTGCTGGTTCACGTGTGTTTTTTTGTCCATCAGGACTCCTAAGTCCTTCTCCACAGAACTGTTCTCAAAGAGTCTACTCCTAGTCTGAACTTGTATCTGGGATTGCCTCAATCCAAGTGCACTTGGCCTTGTTAAACCTCATTAGATTCCCATGTGCCCACTTTTCGAGCATGTCCAGTTCCCTCTGGATGGCATCCCTCCCTTCTGTTGCATCAATTGCAACACTTAGCTTGGTATCGTCAGCAAACTTGCTGAGGGTACATTCAATCCCACTGTCTATGTCATTGATAAAGATGCTGAAGACAAGCCCCAAGATGGACCCCTGGGGGACACAATTTGTGACCAGTTTTCCCTTGGACATAGAGCCGTAGACAATGACCCTCTGGCTACAACCATCCAATCAGTTCTTTGTCCACCTAATTGCCCAGCCTTCAAATCAGTCTCTCTCCAATTTAGAGATAAGGATGTGGTGCGGGATCATGTCAAAGACCTTGCACAAATCAAGGTAGATGAAATCAGTTGCCCTTCCTTTGTCCACTGATGGTGTCACTCCGTCATAGAAAAGCACCAGACTGGTGAGGCACAATTTGCCCTTGGTGAAGCCACGCTGTCTGTCTCAGATCAAACCATGTGATCTCACATGTGCCTTAACATCTTTTCTAGGAGGATCCATTCCATGATCTTCCCAGGCAAGGTGGTGAGGCTCACCAGTCTGTAGTTCCCCAGGTTCTCTTTCTTCTCTTTTTTGAATGTGGGAGTGATGTTTCCCTTTCTCCAGTCACCAGGGACTTCTCCTGGCAACCACATCAACCAGTTATTTCAGAACCCTGGGATGTGTTATCTGGCCCCATAGACTTGCACATATTCCACCTCATGAGGAGGTCTCAGACTTGATCTGCTCTTATACTGGGAGGGATTTTGCTTCCCTGACCCCTACTTAGAAGTTCAGGGACACAAGAGGCATGAGAAGCCTGACAGATCATGAAGACTGAGGTGAATAGCTTGTTAAGTACTTCAGCCTTCTCCATGTCCATGGAGGCCAGCTCTTCCTTTTCAATGATCAGAGAGAATACACTCTCCTTTGCCTTTCTCTTCTGTCTCTCTAAAGAATCCCTTCTTGTTATTTTTCATATCCTCTTACCAAGTTCATTTCCATCTGCACCTTGGATTTCCTTACTCCATTTCTGAACATCTGGACAGCATCTCTAGATTCTTCTCAGGCCACCCATCCCCACTTCCACTGTTTTTTCTTTTCCTTTTTTTTTCCCTTTTTTTTTAATTTTTATTTTTTCCCTCATTCTGACCAGCAAGTCCTTGCTCAGCCATGCTGGTTTCCTGCCTCGTCTGTCTCATTTCTTATTCTGGGGGATGGAGAGCTCTTGTGCTCTCAGAAAAGCATCCTTAAAGTGCTGCCAGTTTGGTCCTATTACTTTGTCTCTAAGGACAGTTTCCAAGGGGATCTCATCTAACACTTCCTTTAACAGCCTGAAGGTGACTCTTCTGAAGTTCAGGGTCCTGACTCCACTCTTTACCAGGCTTACATTCCCCAAGGTCATGAACTCAACCAGGGCATGATTGCTATAGTCCAGGCTGCCTCCAGTCTTAACCTCTTTTACAATCTCTTCCATGTTGGTAAGCACCAGATCCAGCAATGCTCCACCTCTTGTTGGTTTGTCCATTACCTAAATCAGAAAGTTATCGTCAGTGGACTCCAGGAGTCTCCTGGGTCACTTGCAGCTCACAATGTTGTTTTCCCAGCTGATATCCGAATGGTTGAAATCTCCCATCCAGCACAATGCCTCTTGCAGCTGAAGCAAGAAGGCCTTGTCAACAGCTTCCCTTGATGAGGCAGCTTGGAGTAGACCCTGACCACCAGATGCCCTTTACTGGTCCTGTCCCTAATCTTAACCCACAGGCTCTTAACCTGTTCCTGACTGTTTCTCAGGGGCAGCTCTTTGCAGACTACCCACTTCTTAACAAGAAGAGGGCAATTCCCCCACTTCTTCTACTTTGCCTATCCCTTCTAAAAAGTTTACAGCCTTCAATCATGGTGTTCTTGTGAGTCATCCCACCATGTTTCCGTGATAGCAATAAGATCATAGTTTTCCAATTGCATCATGGTTTCCAATTCCTCCTGCTTACTTCCCATGCTGTGTGCATTGGTACAGAGGCACTTCAGCTGAAAATGCCAAAAGTCATATCATTGTCTGCCTTGGACCCTTTATAGATACATATATAAAACCAGATAAATATGAATATTTGGAGCTAAATGCGTGTGCTGCAAGAGCATGTTATTGATGAGAAAAAAGTCTGAAGGCACAGTGACTCCTAGCTCATGGCCAGCAGACCGTTGCTGTTGTTTTGGGGAAGAAAATGGGAAAAGCAGAGCCAGCCAAGGAGCAGACAGCCTACACAGAGATGGATTTCGCTCCTGGCCCTTTCTCAGGCAAGGCGAGAGCTTTTCCTGAGTGCAACCCACAAGACTGGATCCACAGCTCTTCGCCTTGCAGCACTTCAAGACTTCCAGGTTGGAGACAATACGTCTGGAAATCTGGGGTGAGCTGCACCTCCTGTGTGTTTTACTTGGACAGTAGGGTGTAAGTACCACGCTGCTGTGCTCTTATTTAGCTCTGTTATTACAGCGCTGTTTGTGAAGCAGGAAGAGTAATCCTCATGTAAAAATAATAGTATTGCAGAGCTAGACAGCAGATGGTGTTATTAAAAACCTGGGCAAAGTCTAAGGTCATAACGCTCTAACAATTAAAAAGATCTATTGTCTATCACTTAATAGGTAACCTCCTAGCGCAGGATGTTTGCAAAGCTGAGCAGAGAGGCGAGTAGTGTCTTGTCCAAGCCCAGATAGCTCTTCCAGTTAAGCAAATACTTGGCAACTATTTTCTTGTCTAAATTTGGTGCTACCACCACATCAGGTAGATACAATACAATCCCTTATCATTTCCTAAATGATCCCTTCTCTAATCAACTCCATTAGGTTTATAAATAGACTGCAGCTGCTTGAGGACTGGTGATAGTTGCCTGACATCCAGGTTCACTTATAAGACCATGGAGAGGCAACTTATTGGATGATGTAAATGGACATAAGCCTGCTGCCAGGCACATCTCCCACCAGCTGCAGGAGATACTGGTGTGTGAGGTGTGCCTGCCAGCAGCCGTGGCTTTCCACAAGCACCTGCAGCTATGGGCCTCTCTCCCTGGTGAAACCTTCTTGTCTGAGTTGGTGAAGTTGAAGCCGAGCCTCAGTAATATGTGGCAAGTCTCTTCCTGCTGCATAACATTTTCAATCAGAACTCTGAGGATTAATTTTATATTGCAGAGATTGCACTTTCTGCATTTTTTCCTTGGTGTTTGCCTGGCATCTTGTGACCCGTACCTCTCAGTTGAACCTCTCAGCTGAATGCTGGCATCCAGGGATGCAGCTTGCCTTTTCTTCTGCTATGAGCTTGTTTTACACACAAAGCAAGACTTTCTGCATCGTTTTCAGAGATGTGAACCCAAAATCATCTCTTCTGGGACTACAAGCAAAATAAGGAGGCTAACAGTCACTCCTTGGGGTAGGTTTTGGATTTAGTTTAATGACTATAATAGTGGCAAATGCCTTGGCAGCAGAAATAGACTGATATGGAGAACAATAGGGAACCTGTGACTTGGTACATTTGTCTCACAGAGGGCAGACAGGAGACAGGGAGTTAAGCAGAGTCCTGTGGCTGCTAATAGCTTCACACAGTACTTTTCCTCCGTGGTAATCACTCTCCTGCTAGGATCCACGAACTTGAGAACAAAGTACATTTTATTATTTACAAGGGTTAGATGACAAATACAAACAGATGGTGCAAAGATGACTCCTAATGCATAGTGATCAAGGAGTTTAATATTCATGGGTAAAGGCCTGGAAGATTAAGTAAACAGATTCAGATATGCAGGGGAAAGTATCTCATAACAATGCATAAAGTCAGCGTGGCCTTTTGTGCCCCGTTACCATTTGGATCAACACAATTAACATAAAGGGAAAGACTGGCTGAACTTTCCAGTTTCCCTAAAGTGCTCAAATCAGGGATTTCTGAGAGGAAACCCTAGCAAGGAGTTTTGGCAAGATGGAGAAAAACCCTTCTCTTTTGTTATTGAACTTTCTGTTCCTGCTCCAATGCCCCTTCTGCAAAACAGGTTGCAACAGCTGAGCGTGCTGCAGCCTGCTGCTGTGGCTGCCCTTACGTAAAGCATTCTCACCTGGGTGACACAGGGCTTTTTGCTGCGACCGGTCAGATGAGTGAGCAAGGGTAACTCCCATGAGCAAGGGTTGTGGCATTAGGAGCCTAACCATGCTGCTCTGCTGTTAATGACACTTCTAATGGCAAAAGCTGGGATCTCGTTGGTTTTGCTTTCACATGTAGTCATCTTGCAGAGAGGATTTCAACACTGATGAATATTGCCAGTCAGGTCCTTGGTATGAATCATCCTGTCCTTCCAGATGACTTTTTCTTTCTGCTGTTTACATCAGCCGCAGAGAATTTTGATGCTTTCTTGTGTATGTGTGCAAAGGAATGTTTCATTTGAGAAGATATTTCCAAACTCTCTGAAGTCATCCCTCTGTATCATTCCTTTTGTTGTTGCTGTTCTCGCTTTGAGCGTGGGCAGTTAGCGAGTTGTTTCTTAGGAGTTACTGACTGAGCACTGAACAAAGGGCAAAAAAGAAAGGCAGGGAGAAGGGTTCTTGAAAGAATCCTGCTGGACTGTGCCAAGAAGTTTGCTCTGCAGCATAGATCAGCCTGCTATTTTCTTTGTCTACCTCAGGTTGTCGGATGAACAAGGGATTTGGGGATTGGTGTGCTCAGTCCTGGAAAGATGTACATTTGAGCAGGCCAGCAGCCCCTGCCTTCTTTTATACAAGGCCCTCATCACTGCAGTAGTGTCAGGACACCGTGGCCTATGGACAAATGGGAGAAGCTAGGGAGGGTTGAGTTAGAGCTGGGGATGGCTTAAAACCCAAGCCACAACATTCAAACGGTGGTGGAGAGCTGCCCAGAAGCCACAGTGCAGTGTCGGGAGCTGAGCACCTCCACCTTTGGTATCTGCCCAGAAAATGGTCTGGCTCCATGGATGTATTCATGGGAATAGCTGTATAAGCTGGAATACAGTCAAAGATACATGGCAGAGAAACCTGCCCTGTGAATAAAGCCTTTGTTAAGAGGGATTCCATCTGTACATGATTTCATCAGCTGCATGAAATGTGCAGGACATTTATATGGTGAATTAGGCACAGCTCCTGTTTTGAGAGAGAAAATGCTTCTGTGTGCTTTTCCACAAAAGTCTGTTGCTACACAAGGAGGGGAAACCTGCAATGCCATTACTGTTCTCACAGGACAGGACAAGCATTGGGACTGTGCTAACATGATTATAAAAATAATGTGCATTTAAAAAGCATCAAATGCACAAAAAGATTGGCATCGCCGTTTTCTTTGCCTTCTCTCCCTTAAATGTGGAGATGCTTAAAACAGTGTAAATAACATTCAAGACAGCTAAAGAGCAGTCCACAGTGCTGAAACACTTCTGCTGTCCAAAGCAGCTCCATGCCAGCTATTTCATTTACCATATGTTTGGTGTGGTTTTGGCAGAGTCAACATGAGGATTTTTGGGCAGGCCTGCGAAACAGTTTTTCCCTTCCTCCACCCAAACGTGACCCAGTCCTGTCTGCCATGATCACGCCATTGCACAGGGTCAGCCTGGCTGTTTTGGGCAGAATTAGTCAGAGGGGCCTCTGGAAAGATGCCCAAGGAAGGCTGATTCATTTTCCATATGAGTGGTTGCATTAAGGAGCAGGAAGGAGAAGGAAGACGCAGTGTTTGGGATGGAGATGCTGGGTGATGCTGAAGGACCACACGGGGATTATAGGGTTCCTTCTCCAGGTCCAAGGCAGGTGTGGTTGGGATGCACTGGCTGTGGGGCAAGCTGCTAGCCCCATGGCACTGTTTTCAGCCATCCTGCAGGAACTGCCAGAGGCTGTGAATCAGTGACTGGAAACGTGGAGCTTTGCTCCTGGGGTTGTCTGGTTTCAGATATGGAGAACCTGGGCTCCAAGCAGCCCAGTCCAGCAGAGAACTGCCTGATCTGTGAGCAGACTCTCCAGGGTGGGGCTTATTTTTCCTTAAAAATGAGTGGGATGCAGTGGCCAGATGCACAGTCTAGCTGGTGCTATGGGTTTGGGACTTGTCTAGCCAAACAAGGGAAGAAGAAAAGGGAATTTAAACACACCTCTCTGCCCTTTTCTAAGCATGTGCTGAAAGGTGTGAAGGTACAGCTGCGTCATTCCTTCCTGCTGTGTGCTCCGAGCATGCATTCTCAGCAGTAGTTCACAGAAGTGAACCTTGTTCCCCAAGCAGAGGAGCTTTGCCACAGGGTGCTGGGGTATCTGATTAGTAGACTTGTTCACCTCAGGGAGCAGCTTTGCCAGGTGAGCCCTCCAAGCAAAGAGCTATAACCCCTGGTTAGCACTGAGCCTGCGATCCCTCCCTCGCTTTCTGCTGGATTAATTGCTAGAAAGGTTGTGCAGCTGCATGGCAGCCCAGCACCCCATCTGGTTGGCCATACCTCTGCATTTCTGTTCTCTGAAACAGTGTTTCTGACCTGATTCTAGGGGCACGAGCCCCTCTTCCCAGAGTTGCCTTTAATCCAGGCTGGCTGCATGCTGCCTGCTGTCAGCGGCCCTTTTGTGCCTCCACGAGTGTTTGCTGGTGCAGGGCTGAGTGACTCAGCCTGCGCCCCTGCCCTGAGCACTGGAGAGCTGGGAGGGGCTGCAGAGTGCCTGGCTGCAGATCTCATCCTTCCCTTTTCTCATTTCAGCAAAACCGTTGCAGATTTCACGGAGCTTTCCATCACAGGCAAACAAAGAGGAAATTGATTCAGAGCGAGAGCATTAACATCACCAAATAGTAAAGGCATTGCCTAATGCTATCAAGCAAGCTTCCTCTACTGCAGAAGCAGAGGTGGGCAGAGTGAAGCTAAGGAAGTAAGGGGACAGTGGCTGGGTGAGGGCAAGGATCCTCAGCAAAGAAAACCCAGAGGATAAAAGGCAAAAAGAACAAAAGGACAGGTGTTGGGGAAATACGACTGAGCAGATGCAGTACTTATCTGCTTTTGCATCAAATAAAATTCCTATGTGTAAACAAAAAGCAATGAGTAACATCAAGTGAAGGGCCAACATGTGGGAAGTAGTTGTGCTGGTGTAATAAAAGGGCCGGTTTTAAACCATTTTGGTTAGAGCCCTGCACATGTGAGCTGCTGATGGAAGAAAAAGGCCTGGCTTTATGGCTTCCAAGGAAGGATGGCAAACACTGGGGCTTCCCAGTGCAAAGTGCTGATCCGTACGATAGTAAACTTCCATTTGTTCAAACATCGGTGACGAGTCAGCACTGTACTGGCTGCCTTTATGTAGGATAAGGCAAGGTCTGTCTTCCAACAGGTGGTTTAATGCCAGCAAAACAAGAACAACAACAAAACATCTAGAGCCAGAATAAGCACACGTACATCATTTTGGCTCTTAGTAGAAATGTAACTGGGAATTCACAAATAATCTCAATTAGTCTTGTCCTGGGTACTGCCACTGTCTAATTTTCACTTACATCAAGACTATTTTAGTCTAATTGGCTATTAAAATATATGTCAACGTGAAAGTTTCTAGCTCTTCTGCAGCAGTGTAACTCATTTTCCAGAGCAATGCAAATGCCAAGAGGAATGGTTCCCACCAGCCTCGGAGCGCTGACACACTCACTCAGCAAGCACCTGCCCTGGCCTCAGGTACCTTCCAGCCTCCCACGGGTTTGTTACTGCAAGGGGTGTGCTCACCTGTCTGCTCACCTACCGTCATCTGGGGTTTAAACTAGAGCACCTGACCCAGTATTTCAGATGACAGTGCGGTGACTCAGAGACATCTTAGCATGATGGAAGGAGCTCCTGCCCCAGCACCTGCCCTGCCACACTGCTGGGACACACGCACCCTTTGTATCACACTGCTGCTGCAGGGCAGCTGGACCTGTGTGGGGTACCTCTGCCACTAAGCCTTCACCAGTGTCT
This sequence comes from Phasianus colchicus, assembly GCF_987193195.1. NCBI lineage: Eukaryota > Metazoa > Chordata > Aves > Galliformes > Phasianidae > Phasianus > Phasianus colchicus. The sequence continues at coordinate 38,157,251 of NC_143437.1, read as the reverse complement.
CTGCACATATTGTCTCATCCCCCTTAGAGTTACCCACACTGTGACCAACAGACCCAAGCATCCTCTGAATTGTCCTTCTGGGGCAAAAGGAGTATGGATATCCACATTTTATACCACTGGCTTGGTGCAAAGGAGCATGTAGATAGGGAGACATGAGCCCCACACGTCCTGCAGCTTCTTGAGGTTTTGCTTGCTCCTTCTCTCTGGCAGGCACATCAGACTGGCCTTTGATCACCAGAGATCAAGAGTATTTCCACCCATACAAGGTAAGTCTGTTGGTTGCACAGACAGCTCAGAGGAAATGGAGCTCCTGAGAAGACCTGATTTGGGGTGCATCAGTACGAGCATTTCAAGTGTTAGAGGACTGTCTGGATTTTAAATGTCTTTCATGCAGCACACTGCTCCAAAAAACTCTCTACCTTAGGCTAGTCCTCAGGCTTGAATATTAATGAAGGCATTTCCCTACATGAGCAACATGTACTATCTCATGTCTTATGCCTGCCTCGAATTTAAAGTGTGCAAGTGCAAGTAAGTCTCATGTCAGGTCACCTGCAACTACAGATAACCGCAGATAAGTGCTATGGGTAATGCTGCTCTGCTGGGATGAGCTCAGAAGTGGTTTCCAGCACTTCTTTCCCTTAAGCAATGAGCTGATCTGGGCTGAAGGCTGTTGCCCTCCTAAGCTACAAGACTGAAGGCTGGCCTGCCACGTGTGCTGGTACCTTTGCAATGCCCCTAGAGGTATAGTTATCCAGGACCTGCCATGGCAGTGGGGCTGAGATTGTGTTGGACACTACCAAAACTGTGACTGCTGCAACCAGCCTATGTCTCTGAGGATGCAAAGTGTGACTGCTTGAACAAACAGCAGTGGGGCTGCTCATCTCACTCTTTCCACACTGATGGCTTATTTTTGACCATGAGAATAGAGTTTCCCAAAAGAACTGAATTGTCACATGCAACAGGATATGAAATACAAGTTGCAGATTTCTGCAGTAGCTGCTTTTTCCCAAATCTCTACCACTACCATATCTCAAATCCTTTGAAAGGACATGTTTAGTGTCACTGCATTGCTCTGGATATCTGTCATATGTGGGGCAGAAAGCAGCACAAGATGGGACAGTGAGTGTTAGCCGGTGTCTGTGAGCAGATCTGCCTCTTATTCCTTAAATGCTGGTGATGCGGTGCTCTCCCTCTCAAAGCCCCTCTTACAAACCTCTCCATCACTTTCTGCATTTCTGCTCTTTGCAGGCACTTTCATCATTAGCAAGCCTCTGCTGTCCGTGGCTGTGTCTGCACTGTGAACTGTCTTTCAGAGATGTGTAAGGAAACCTGAGGCTTCTTGAAAGCATTCTTGCCCTTTCCTATCCCTGTGAAGTTGGTTATCAGTTCTACAAATTCTTACATACAGAAAATGCACTTGCCTGCAGCAGAGGAGGTAAGAAAACACTAATGGTGAGCAAACTGACCTGAGGGGGAACATTTCCAGTTCTTCTGTGGTGTTTTCCCTGCTCATTAAAGCCCCTCCTTGGGCCTAGGGCTGTGTTTGATGGCAGATGATAACGACTCCAGAAGTGTGTCCCATTGCCTGGAGGCTGCTGCTGTGGGATCCTCTCTGCACAGCACAAGCAATATCCCAGCTTCCAATAAGGAAGAGGCCAGCCTTGTGTTTCAGCATGATTCATCTCTGGTGGAGAAACCAGGCTTCCTTCTGCTAAGCTCCCCCTCTGTGGCCTTTTCCGTAGTTTTGCACGAGCTCAAAGGCATTGCAACAAAAGCACTGGGGAGAAGTTGCAGTGTGGATTTGTCATATACCAAAACCCACATTTCTCCTGTATCTCTCCAGCTTCTCAGGAAACTGGTATCCTGGAAAGAAACCAAGTTGAACATAATCTTATCTGTCAGCCTATTTATTTTAAACCCAAACAGGTTCCTTGATCCTCTCCAACTGAAAACACCCCTTGGGATGGTAGCAGCTGGTGTGGGCACAGGAGATCAGTGCTTTTCTGGCTAGAGCCGCCTTTGGTGATGCCATCTCCCCATGCAGAGGACAGAACGGATGCTGCTGTGCTGCTGCCTGCATCGGTTGGACTTTGGTTGGCAGGGCATTGTAAAATGACTCAATGGGGATCAGAAAGTGGTAGGATCAAACAAAAATCGCTTTGAAGCTGCTGTCAGTTGGCAAAAGAATAATTTAAAATTAAACCAGTTCTGAAACTATCTACCACAAGCGGTTACAAGCCTCGGTGTTGTAAAACTGGGCTGTTTCCTCTTTTCCTCACAACGATGATGTCCTTGATTCCTCCTTAGGCTTCTTTGGCAATTCTTGCACAGTAATAAAAAGGCATGACACAGCATATGTTTTGCGGCTCACCTTGCCAAACAAAATTACAACGTTAGTATAGCTTCTTCGCCTTTGCATAATTAACTCTACAAAGGAGATAGAGAGAGGGTAAGCATCTGTGCCAAGACAAAAGCAAAAACAAGAAGTACGGAAGTCTGTTTTAAAGTCATCTCTGTTCAAAGCAATTCTTTTAAAAATGACTTATCTTGAAACTGTTGCAGACAATTAGGGAAAGTCATACAGTTTCTAAATGTCTGTTATGTTTTACGTCTGCAGCTACATTGCTAAGATTCAAAAAAAAAAGAAGTCATTGCCTCTTTGAGAGCTCATGAAAGTTGTACAGGAGCACATCTTCTGTGCAACATGTGCTGGGGCCGAGAGGAAACAGTCTGCCCAGGAGTCACTGCCCACTCTTCAGGCTCAGCTGGCATCATTCTCATGTTTAATAGTGTTCAGGACAGTCTCTCTGTTGAACTGAACTACACAGCTGCCACAAGGGGAACTTGGTGCAGGTGGAGAGGTAAGTGGGGTGAGAAGTGGGCCAGGTCCTGCCATCTATCCCACTGCCTTACTGTCATCCTTGTGTCTTGAAAGCACAGCACTTGGGCATTCCAAGCAAAGGAAGGGATCTCCGGATACACAGGATGATGAAAGGGAAAAAGGGAAACCCTTCACTCTATGGATCCACCAACCCTGTTTCAGAAAAAAGGCACAAAGCTACCACAAGAAGCCCACTGTGCTTTTACCTAAACTAGTGTTAATAGTTGAATTAGGATTCAAGCAGCCTGAATAGTTCTAATATAGACCATTAAAGAGCAAATCCTTTTTCCACTAATGCCAAAGGCAAGACTCCCAGCAAAAAAGTCTGGCCCCAAGTTTCTGGCAAGTCCCCAGGCAATCCAACTAAGAAAAGAAGAAAAACAAAACAAAAACAAAAACAAACAAACAAAAACAAAACAAACAAACAAAAAAAAAAAGAAGAAAAAAGAGGCAAAATAAAAGGAAAAAGGGAAAATAGAAAAGAAAGAGATGAGGAACATTTTACAACCAGCTGTGGCAGCTGGCAGCAGGTCATCCAGGTAGAGCAGGGATCCTGCATGTCTGCTCAGTCTCCCTTACTTTTAGGCAGCCTCCAGACATGAAACCTTGTCATGCTCTGCTATCACATCCAGTGCAATGCCCCACTTGCACAGTGTTGTTCAGTCACAAAGATGTTGTCTGTCTGCTCAAAGTTCTCACAGAGACCTTTGCACAATGTCACCGCAGTCAAAACTTGTTTATTAAATGCTCATTTAGCAGAAATGAGGTCACATCACTTAATGGCTATTAAGATGTTAATGCATTAAACACACTAAAATATTGCCTGTTTATCCTAACCCTCATTTATCTAAATCACCTTTGCATTCATTGTGATGAGTGAGATTTGACTGTGTCTGCTAATTATGTAAGAGTTGAGCTAGCACCAGTTGGTCTTACTATTGCACCCAAGCACCTTGGTAACAAACATCACCATACACAATAAACTGGAGCTATTCCTAGATAACGATGACAAGAGAAATCCCCACATACAGTAGAAAAAAGTAAGTCAATGCCCGAAGAACAGCAAGAGGAAGTCTCTGCCTGGAAGGAACCATGACTGAAGCTGTGAAGTGTCATCCAAAATCATTGATCCCTATTGGTAAGCCAACCTATATCAATAGCACCATTCTGTGGCACAAACAATCCCACAAATCCCATGTAACGTGGAGTGAGAAACACCTTCATTTGTGTGCCACTGCCCCATGGTCCCCACACCCTTGTCTGTGGACAAGTCTGAGGGAACATCTCCATGGCCCAAGCCCAAGCCCTGGTGCAGTAAGTCGGGGTGCCTCCAGGCATCAGCATCCCTCTCAGGGTGGGCACCATTCATTTTATGGTGGTGCATGCTCAGCAGCCATAGTGCTGAACTCTGCTGCAGGGCTGAGCCCAGCTCTTTCTGCCTACGGAGATGAATGCACCGTTGGCTCCGAGCTGCAACTAATAGATTAAAGCTCCCAATAAATCAAGAGTTTTGCAAAAGCCTGAATGACTGATTTCACAAGGTGATTAGAATTATCAAGGGAAAACATTTCAAGTGCTCAATAATTTACACTAACCACCTGTACTTTTAAAATAACTTTCCCCATTCCCCTCCCTTAACTTTAAGGGATTCTTGCCATGTTCTTCAAGCCATTTCCTTCCTTCCCTTCAGCTCTGATTGCTGCGGAACACTCTTAATAAAGAATGTACCATATCACTGGAGATTGTTCTGGGGATGAAAAATGCAATGTGATTTATTATAACATGGCTTATGCAGGCAGCTGATCTTAGCCTGCACTCTGCATCCTTCCAAAATGAAAACAATTTGCAATGTAATATTGTGAAATTGGGTTTATATTCCAGTTTGTATTTTATGATTCTTATCCTTAAGAAAGCGTTTTCAAATGCATTTTCTGTTAGTTAGATTTTTCCATGCCTGCTTTTCGCTTTGAACAGTGCTAGCAAATTCATGCCATGGTTTGAAAGGCTTTATGCGTAAATTTGGAACTCGTATCACACCCTACTGAGCAGTGGGGACTGTTCATTTATTTGTTTATTAAGTAGGAGTTATTTTCTCTCCAGCATGCTATAAAGTCAGCTCTTTGACCTCATTCCTCAATGTGGACAAGAACTGAATTCCTGGAATAAAGAAAAAAATTGAGAAAATGCACTCCCATTTTGACAAAAATAACTGAAGAGATCCTTCCAACTCAAAAAAGCATTCAGGAAAAAATGTGGGACATACATATCCTTCACAGGTTGTCAACCTTCCATTGGAAGCAGAAGATCCGTAACAATTCATGCCACAGAGGTTTGCTGCCAGGTGGCGGAGGACAAAGTTCACTCTGGAGTGGTTTGCTGGCGGGGCAGCTGAGCAGTGGGTGGAAGTGCCAGGAGGGGAGGCAAAGAGAAGATGGAAGGCAGAGAACTGAGGTGTGCAGAGGTGGCTGGGAGGAAACATCACAGCCCCATCTCTGAGAAGGGCCAGGATGATGGCTTAGGAAAATGCAGGCACAAAGGGCAGTTGGGCAGTGGTACAACTAAGTGTTTAGTTGTTAAGAGTCCCGAAGGACTTTTTATGCAGGAATTTCCCTAACTGCATTTTAAGTCTGGTTATACATTGACAAGAAAAATGACCCACGGTGAGGTGTCCGCACAGCCTGCTCTTTCACTTTGATAGCCCCAGGCTTCTGTGCCATGAGAAGCAGTGGGTTAACATGCCACCTGCACCCTGTCTGTGCCACTCAGGACAGATCTCAGGACTGCCTGAGTTTATTTTTATTTTCTAATATTTCAACTAAAGAAAATATCCATTAGCTGATCTATGATAGAAAAAGTAAAAGAAGTATCCGTGCACGTGCTCTACACAAATAACTTACTTGAGAAACCCCTCATACACCTCTGCTTTATTGATTTATTTTCCAATGGTGGTTTTATGGTGTTGTGATGAAGCAAAAGGTTTGACACAAAGAGGTATTTACCCAGGTACTGGTTTCCAATAGGTCAGCTTGTTAAAACATATTGGAATAGAAATGAAGAGGGAAGGGGCTAGGAAGGGAAGAAGGCAGGAAAAGCTGGACAGTTCAGGGCGCAAAGAAAACAGCCACATTGCCATTAGACAAAGAAATAGCATGCAAATAGTGGGGTGAAGACCCACTTCGCATAGGGACTCCCATTCATGATTATATGGTAGATAAAAGTTCAGTGAAACAGAAGCACACCAGCTACATTCACTTGGAGACTGTTGGCACCATGTTGTTGACTGCAGCTTCTCTTGCAGATGCAAACATCTTTGCTGCTGCGACACAACCTGGGGTGTCCTTCCAGCTCCTACAAAAGTGCCAAGAGCATGACAACTGGGGTCCAACATACTGCTTTTGGTCAGCTCTCACCAAAGCCAACAGGAGCTTTGAGTTAGGCCACAGCTAGATGCAGGGCTTTGAGCAAGCAGGTATTTTCTGATGGGCAACGGAAAGCCTATCAGTTACAACATGTTTTTGCCTGAGGTGAATTACTTTTAATAGGTATTTTGTTTTAGGAAGCTTGAAATGATGAGGTGGTGCTGCTACTTTTGATTTTACTTCAGGAAAGATGAACTGTACTTTAAGGGGATTCTCTGCTTGGCAGCAGTGTAACTTCTTTTAACCCAAATACCGTTTGGTTAACTTAAGTCTGCCAGTTGCCTAAGCCTCTAGGTATGTTCTTAAAAAATAAATAATTACCCATCCACGTCCTCATGGGGATGTCTCTCAGATCTTCCCGCAGCTTTCTTCACAGCTTGTTTGGAGCATTAAAAGTCTGACCCAAATTCCAAGAGCACCATCTGAAGAGTTCTCCAGCAGATGCCGTGGATGCTCAGTTAGATTATGACACTACCACAGCAGGCCGTAAATTTGTTTTTCTTCTTTTCTTCTTTTCTTTTGGAATGATTCAAAGAGGAATCATTGTATGTCATATCAAACTTCAACTTCAAGATAAAGAGATCAGACTGTCTACAAGAATACCAGCTATTGTTATATCACCATAGTTCTTCTGTAACATTTTCTTCTCATGAGGTGATATCAAGTACATAGAGAGGAGTAAGTTATAAAGCTGTACTAATGTGATTGTTTGGGATGTTAAAACAAAGTTGACAATTCCTTTATAAACCATCCCAGCTTCTGGGCAAACATCCCTGGAAGCTTCAGGAGTTCTCTTTGGTCCTGGCTGCCCCATAAAGAAACATCATTTATGCTGAATTAATTAGCTGCCACTTAACCCTGGCGCCAAGAGTTGATGTCATGAAGCAAAACAAAATGGAGCTAATGAAATCAATAACACCATTAAAATAACTCTCAGCAGAGTTACTGACTGCCGTGCTGACTGTGCTCATGGACCAATCGCTTAGCACGTAAAGGGACTTCTGCAAGAACATGTTCAAGCTATGAATGGCAGCCAAAAGCCAACTTGACATCAGACTGCTCAGGTGGGCTTTTCCTGGACTGCACAAGGAGATTGCATGGGCACAGCCCTGGCCTGGAGGAGTCAGATTGGATTGGATGGATGGCAATAAGGAGTAGAGGGCAAGGAGCTCCTAAAGCAAATTTCTAAGTGGGAGTTTTAAGCAGGAAGATACATTTAGGTAGAGCTTTTCTACTATTAATTCAGCTAGAGTAAGATATTACCAGGAACAATGCACACCATGCACAGGAAGAAGCTGACTGGGAAAGATTAATCTGGCCCTGAAGGCCTAGAGTGTCTTGGTTGGCTGCTGAGAAGCTGAAGCCCTGTTCAACAGCACTTAAAGAACATGGAACATGGTGAGCTCTGGCTCAGTGAGGGTTTCTTGATGCTGTGTTTGCAGGCCTGAACCCCCATCATTGGAAACACACTGTAATGTCAGTTCGTAATTGAATGAAAGATCTAACTGCATGCTTCTTACACAGAATTTCCAAATGTTTGCAAAGTCTAAGCCCCCTCGTTGTGCAAAGATATAATAGACACCATCAGAAAGTCTTAAGACAGACAAACAGCAATGGTAAGTCTTGCACTGCTGAAGTTTTACACAAATAACAATGTTTCCATCGCTGTCAGCCAACCGTCCTGAGTTTAATGACAAGTTCATAGAAGGGGGCAGATAATTGTGAGCGTTAATATTAGTTTTTCCTGACACAACTAAGTGCTAAATATGTGGGGGCGTATCTGTTTAGCTCTGTGCTGGTGCTCTTTCTGTGCTCTTCCCTGAGCTGACCGCAGCTGTCATCTCTTTAACTTAGCTTCTAGTGACTAGATGCTCTGCAGTATTCGATTCTGACTTATACAGGAAACTTGGGTCTGCGGGCAAAGGTGAAAAGCAGCTGGGGTGAGAGTGACCTTCAAGTCTGGCAAATCTGAGGCAGAAAGGACATTTGAAGAGTTAATGGTGCTCTAAGGAAGTTGTGTGGAAGGCACAGTCACAGAAGAAATAGTAAAGAGCTACTTGTGAACTCCTTGGTAGCAGGGAAACTTAGCACAAGCCCTAGAGGAGGCCCACAAGGTACAAAGTGATTAAATAATGAGCTCTTCATTAGTTTCAGATGTGCAGAGGAAGCAGACAGAAAGTCAAACTAGGTCATGTTACTAAGAGGAGGAATGAAATGAAAAAGATATAGGTGATGCAACAAGCAGTGGGCGTGACGTTTATGTACTTGAAGTAAAAGCAGGGCCAAAGAAAGAGCTGAGTTTCACGAGGAGGAGTTACTCAGTGACGATGCCGAAGACACAAATGGTTGTTACTTTCTTCCTTTGGTCTCTACTCAAAGGTGCCCAAGAGAGCAAGCAGCTTAATTTCGATTCCTGGAAAATGCTGGAAGTGGAAATTGGGTAAGCTGTTTTCCAGCACCTAGATGACAGCAAGCAGATGAGGAACAGCAAGCGCTGATTTGACAAAAACAAATCACATCCAATCAATCTAATTTCCTTCTATAGTAGGTCTTAGATCTTGATTTTAGTAAAGCTTTTGCTATTGTCTCACCTGACACTTTCATAAACTAAGTAAAGAAACGTGGTTTAGAAGAAACTGCTATTAGAGGAGTGTACAGCTGGTTGGAAAACCAGACTAAAAGCAGTTATAAATGCTTCACTGTCAAACTGGTGGTACGTATCAAATGAAGTCTGAAGCCATCTGTTTTGTGTCTGACAGTGTACGGTATTTTCATTAATATCTTTGAAGAAATGAGAGGAGGGAACACAAATTAGCACAGGACACCGTGGAGAACAAGCGCTTTGGAGAACAGGATGAGAATGCAAAACAATCTTGACAAATTGGAGGAATGCTGGGGAAAACAAACGCCATTGAGCAGGAACAAAACAGAGCTCTGCAGTTGCGTAGGCGTCATCAAGTACTAAAAGACGGCTGGGAAACAACCGGCACAGCAGCAGTTCTGCAGAAGATCTAGGGATGACAGCTTAACATGAATGAGCACGGTCACGCTGCAGTAAAAAATGAAAGTGTTGTAATGAGGTGTACAAACAGAAGTTCAATCTGCAAGAAACAGGAAATAATTCTTTCCCGGTTGTCTATGCTGTGAAGACTTCATTTGAACTGTGCAGTTTTGGCCACTGCAGTTCTGGGAGATGGTGAGCTTATAGCAGAAAGATCAAAGGAGAGCAATAGTAGTTAGTGGTCCAGAAAAGGTGCCAAGGGAAAGGCTGAACAGTCAAAACCCAGAAGAATGTCGATAAGACTTTTCTACCTAAGTGTAGAGGCGAGGAAGACATAGCAGTGGTCATCTTATAAATCAAGAAGGGAGTAACTTCAGTCCCAACTCCATTTGGGGGTACGAGAGTAACAGCCTTAAGTTAGAGGAGAGGAGCTACATTAAAAATACCTTCCAAGAGCAAGGACAGGTAAGCACTGCAGTATGCTGCCTGGAGAGCTGTAGAGTTCCCACTGTTCTGAGAGTGCAATAAGCATTAGTCAGTTGGTCCTGCCTGGGGCCTGGGGAGGAGCAGATGGGCAGCCATCCTCCTAGCCCCACCTCTTAAAATTTCCAAGACTGGATAAGCCTGAGGATTCAACTCAGCCTGCAGTTGAACACCTAAAACATGGGAGACCATTCCACACTGAGGACAACTGAATCAATCAGAGTAATTGTATCTTTAGTTAATGAAGTAGCTTTGGTTAGAAAAAGAGGACAATAGGAAGACATAAAACCAGCATGAATTGATTCAGCTTAATAAAATGAGGTGGTTTTATTATTTGCTTGTAGCCATCTTGGTGTTATTCCCCTGACAGAAGTGACGTCTCATACAAGCTTTTGGGAATCTGTTGTTAAGGGTTTCCTCTTGCAGCTTACATAGCAATACCATAGCTATGCATAAATATCCACAAACTCACGCTGTCTCCTCTCTTACCTTGATGGTAACCTCCTCTCTAATCTCCTGGTCTGTCAAATGTTTCCTGTTGGCTGCTGTGGACATCCTTGATTGTGCCTCAGTGCATCTGTTAGCTGTGACAGCCACAACTAACACAACTCCCTGCCTTCCCCTAGGTACCTAGAAATGCAGCTCTGTCATCTTCCTGTTCATGTTTAGCCTGCCCCTTGAAGTCCCCCAGGCTTTCATATCATGCAGGTTTGTGTCCCTCTCTACTCATTAACCTCTTCCCCTCTAGCCTCATCCTTTCTCTTTGCTACATTAGACTTCTGCACTTCATCACATCAAATCTGCAGCTGACGTTTCCTTGGCTGCCCACAGACCTAACACTCAGTGCAAGAAAGGGGAACTCCATCTCAGTTGAAGTGAAACGCAAAAAGGGAACTCTGGTAGTCCTCAGCAATTCCATCTGAATCCTATCTCGAGTCTAGAGGTATTTCCTTTCTCTCTTCATGAGATTCATTCACTTCTCCTTTCTCATGACCCAGTCTCCTACTTGTACAGCAGAATTGATGGCTCAGATGGTGCCTTCTGACCTTAAATGCCTGAAGGTTAACTAAGAGTGGGGGCTCATGGCACAAGTAAGAGCACAGCATATTTTTAAAGAAATGCCTTGGACGTGCTCATGCACTGCCATAAAACATAGCAGCTTGGCTAGGTTCATTTGTTTTACCACTTCTTGTCTTCTTGCTAACTCTCTGTACTTCTCTGACATGAAGTTCATCAGTGCACTGACACAGCGACATAGTTATGTATGCCAGGCACATAAAACACTGCCTAGCCATATTTTTGTTAGAAGAGATGTCACACGTGTGCCACATGTTAGTGTGGCTGATGGTGTCTCCCCGGAGCTGGGTTTCATCACATCAGCAGGGAACTGGGCTGGTAGTGGACCTGGACCAGCAGATAGACAGGGACATGGATGAAGAACATCTTGTAAGGTTGATCTCTCGGAGGGGGAGGGGGGGAGGGGAGGAGAAGTTAGGATCCAATTCATTATACAGCAGCTGGGAGTCCCCTGTGCAGCTCTATGTCTGTAGAGGTGGATGTAGATGCGAGTTGCAGCTTGGAGCACAAGCATTTGAAGGTGAGGGTAGATCTCATCACTGTATGAGGATGATATTTGTCTCTAACTGCACACAAAGGACATTTCATCTTTCCTCCCAGCTCATCCACTTCCCCTCCCATAAAGGACATAAAAAGAAACCAAACAAGAAGAGCAGCCAATAGAAACTATCACATGTTTGGGGAAAGCTCGCAGTACAAATATTTCAAACCAGAACTGCCTGAGATGACCTTACAAGCAAAATAGACAACACCTACGTATTGCGATGGAAATGACAAAGCAGGGAAATTGTTGCAGACACAGCACAAATGGACACTAGCTGCAGATTACACAGATTAGCAGAGCATTACAAATTGTACAAAGGAAACGCACAATTTTTCTTTTCAGTATTAATAAAAGACACCTGAAATCAGCAGTACCAATGATTCCTTTTCTGAATTTCAGGCAATATGTTGGACAGCTACATGTTTCTCACTGGCATCAAGCAGCCTTGCTTTTACTGCAAGAGAAGAAAGAAATTCCATCAACGTCAGAGGCACCATGCAGCCATCTCTCTGTACTCATTCCTGAAATGATCTGAAATCTAACAGAAAGCATTTTATTGACAACTACTATGCCTGTTAGCTTTCATACGTTTTCAGGTCTTCTCAAAAGGAGCTGGTTCAGGACCTCTTCCAGACGGACATGTTCATCAGCCCACCCCAACTGACCATTGGAAGCTTTGCAGTGATGCCCACTTGCAGGGCTGCAGTCCCCCTGGGCATGAGGCCACTTATGGCCAAGAGCTCAGGCAGGAAAGCCAGGGCAAACAATCAGGAGGCAGTGCAGAGGCTGGCAGCCCCCCCAGCTGCTTGTGCTGCCTGGCGCCTCATGACTGCCTGTGTGCCATCCTCAAGTGAGAGTCTGGAGAGTGGGGCGATGCGCCTTGCGGTAATTTCTGCAGTGTTGCAGGCCAGGAAGCACCAGCAGAAGAGATGTTATGACAGTGCAAACAGTTACCTCCGCTGCAGGCATGATAGGAAGTGACACTGCAAACAGAAATGTAACCTGTCAAGGCCACAGCTACATGCTTGGGTAGATGAGCTTGTCGTTTGGCCAAGAGCAGTGCCACAGCTCCCTGCTTCCCAGTGCTTGAAGGCATCTGCATACAAGAAAGCCACCCCAAAGCTCCAACCTTTCCATATGAGTAAGGCTAAAGGACAGTGTTTCTGCTTCCTGGCAGCAGTCTGTGTGTGTGCATGTCAGCACTAATTACAGCCAGCAGGATGGTGTGTTTCAGATGTAAAAGCCTTCAGTGCCAGCACGGACCTTGCAGTGCTGCAATGGAAAATATTAAGAGAGGATTACCAGAAGGCCCAGGAGAAATAAAATCACAGCAAAAGGAAATTATACTGAGGAGCACAACATTTGACTTACAACTGTTGTGGTCTGAAACATAAATCCACACAGTACCAAGTGTCTGGAAAACTGAACACCAACTGTAATGAAAATAATCATTTTGCTAAAGTATTCTTTACGGAGGGTAACACTTAAAGACATGTGTTAAGACATTAACGTAAAATCTATGGATGCTGGCCCAGCACTGGAAGGACTTCTAAGATGAGTGCACATGAATGTGCTTTTTGAGATGGCAAGCCCCGCCAGGGTGAGATCCCATATACCTCTGCCACTGGGGAGAAGAGGAAAATGTGCCTTGCTTCTGCCATGAAACTGATGGAGAAGGAAGTGCTAAGCTACATCTTCCCTTCTGCATGCTGCTAGGGCATCCAGATGACAGCAGAGCCAGCCAGAAGGTGCAAATATCTGAAGCAGAAGGCAGTGGATTAGAGATGGTTTTGGAGGCCACTGGGGAGACAAGAAATGGAAAATGAAGAAAACAGAAGCCATGTCAGAGAGAATAACAAGTTCCAGAAAATGAGAGAAAAAAACAGGGGATTAAAAGAAGATGGAGGAAGGAAGGAAAGAGCTATCTAGAAAAAGAAGTGTGGAAAGAGTCAAGACAGAAGCAGCTGAAAGCAGAAAATTCAAAGAAAAAGGCAAATTATATTCAGGCTCTTTAGAGAAGAAACCATTTTCATTATCTATGACCAACAGGGTCCTGGTATTTACTAGGTATAGACATAAAAGATTTGTAGAAGAATTAAGAATTTGTAGAAGGTTAAAGATGTACAAAATGAAAACTTGGATTAGTATAAAATCCTGTGGACATGAAGAGCATTTTGAAGGCAGGAGATATGGCTTGTGAGACAGGCATCCCTTGTCCCAGGAGGTGACTACAACCACCTCTTCTGGAGCCAGGCCTCCTCAAGTATGGCCAGCAGAGCACCCATGAGGAGCATGCATCTGGCAGAAGGCCCTGAAAAACAGAGGACATCCCACCAGGGCTGACCAGTACTCATACAGAACCGAAGCTGGGATCGAGCCCCTGCCAATGCCTAACCTATGACAAGGGCCAGCTGTGGCCTGGCAAGACCATGGCAATACTCTGTGAACAGGGGTCTGCTACAGACATGAGAATCAAGAACCTTGGCTCATCATTACAAGGGCAGCATCCCCAGGTGGCCAGGGGTGGTGGAGGAGGACCCTTGAGATGGGAAGGCTAACACTGAGCTCTTTTGTACAGCATTCACCTCATCAGCACTGTGACAGCAGCTGGTGTGGTGGAAACCACTTGCAGTTAACCTCCAAATCAAATGGAAACATAATGACAACACTGAAGACCATGAAGTCAAAGACCACACCAAACTACTCAAGTGGTTCAAATGCACTGAAACCATATAATGGCTGAGCAATTGAAATACCAAAGGAGTATGTATGAATGTGACCAAAGAAGGTAAAAAAAATGTGCTGTTTCAGATGGAGGAAACTCTCTGTTAGGCAACTGAGCTAGTTAACAGCACATACAACATTACATGTACACTAGGAAAGAGTGTGGTCTGGGCATTGCCACAGTTCAAGAAAGAGCCCTCTCATGTATTTCCCAGGAGCCTGGATGGTTACTTCATGTGTGAGAATGTCAAGCTGTGACCTGCAGGAAAAGAGAGGGCACAAGGGAACCAGATGGCTGAATGACCCCACTGCTGTTCCCAGAAGAAGCAGGAGCAGGCAAGGATGGATCTGGTGGCTGGAAGGAAAAGTGAGCCCTAGGCAGGTCCCTCCATGCTCTGGGTCTCTACTGTTCCCTCTCCCACCAGCCCCCTTCTCTCCTCCGAGCCAGCTTCCCACCACACCAGACTGCCCAACTCCCACTCCCCCACCATCTCATCCACCACAGCTGCAATTTTCCAACCCTAGTAAGAAACAGAAGTATCAGCATAGCATATGCTTGTGCTTGCTGAGGGACGGGAGCAGAAACCTTCCCACCTCTCGGTAGTGCCTCCAGCTGCTGCCTTGCTTTGCCTTCCCAGTCTGCCACATTTTTTATGTACCACATGGCTGCTTTGGCACAACTCAAGTGAGTGTGGGGAGCAGCAGTGGCTTGTGGTGGCCATGGTGGCTCATACTGGCTCTCCAGCCAAGACAGACAGGGGATGCCCCATAAGCAAATGCTGATAACCCCAGCTCAAGTGCTACTCTGGCCACCACCACTGCCACGAAGCCTCTACGTCTGTCTTACACACAGGTTCTGTGCATGACTGATGTAACACACAGGCTCTCATGCAGTGATGAATTTTCCCACACAAGCACTCCCCTCCACCTCTCTACAGAGCAGGAGGCTAGCTTCTGCCCTTCACTTCAAATCCTTGGTTTATGAAATTGTAGGAAAACCCTGAGACAGCGGATTGAGACTGACACCAGGGAGAGAGTTACTCATTCCCATGGCTGGTACTTCTCCCTACCAGCCCACACAGAATCAAAGCATCTCTGTAAGCCTCAGCAGACGCCTGACCTGTCCTATAGGTGGTGGAAACTTGTAGTATATGGTGTAAAATGCCTACAGGAAGGTGTTTGTAACAGGGACAATGGCTAGTGCATATACCTGCCCCAAGGCAGGTTCTGTTGTTTTTCCACTACCACAGAAGTGATGTAACACTGGTTTTATTACAGTGTTGGAATCCAGCAGTGTTTTGCACCTGGGAGGCTGCATCTGACACCCACCTGTGAGGCATCAGTCCCTGAGGACTGGGGCTCTGCTTTGGTTTTGTGGTCACTGCTGCTAGCACAAGAAAATGGACAGGGCAAAAAAAAAACAACAAGATATAAAAAGCAGTCAAAGCACTGCTGAAAAAATACCAAACAGTTGTAACTCTTAGGACTAACCTTTGGTGTCAGAAGAGGCAATGCCTCTGTTTCGAAAGGATGAGCCATTTTGTGGGTATAGCAGCTATGCACTTCATAATCCCTTCCATATTTGGCTTTACTGGCTTATTGTGCAGAGCTATTAGAATCAGGATCATCTCTTATGAAGCTGTTAATGGGATGCAAATTGCATGAAAATTTCTCCGCATCAATAGAAAACAACCTAGCAATAAGTTATTGCATAAAAATCTGCATAAAAATCTGCTACAAAAGAAATACTTTGAAAGAAGCAAAAATCCTGCGTGACTAAGGAGGAAATATGCTTTAGAAAGTGCAAATGAGCACTGGTTTTAGAGGTAAAGGTGACCTACCACAAAAGTTTCTCAGATCCCAAAGAACAGATGTGCCCTAGCTACCCAGGTATAGTGAAACAGTGCTTCACACAACACCATGGCTACAGCCAGGTTAAAAAAAATGCAATGAATGTTTTATGCACTGAAAGATGCAAGTTCAGGCTGACCAAACCTGCATCTGTGCTGAATTCAGCAAAGAGCTGTGGTCAAAATATGTACATTTGAAAAAAATGAAAAGTCTAAGCAGCTCACTGCATGTGATACACTCCTACTTTTCATGCTGCCATGATGTTTTGAGAGTAGAATTGGGCTTTCAGTAAGCTAGAAACACCTAAAACTTGCATGAAGTGTTGATCAGTAAGTTAAGAGAAAGTCTGTTACATTGCTTTGCTGTTTGTTTTTCCTTTTTGGTGTTGACATCAATGTGACTGTGATTTCAGCTGTGGTTTCCAGAGAGCACTGCAGCACGCCTGCGGCTGGAAGGAGCCTATTCTTTTGCTGCTGTTCAGCCCATGCCACCTAGCACAACCATGGGGCATCGCTACTTCTCCCACGTGGCATACAGCCCTCTCCCACAAGCAGCAGAGCCTCCAGCACTGCCATGTACCATCAGTCTCCCACATTATGCCACAGAAATTCTCTTTGGTCTCTTGTTTTAATGTACAGCACCAGAGCAGTGGGAAATACCAGACCACACAGTACCCTGCGACCTGTCCCAGTAGAATTGAGCTGCCTTTGGTACACCTGCTCTGCAAAACCTAGAGGACAGAAGAGAAAAGCCGCAATGCTGAGATTCCTTTTTCTGCCCAAATTCCCTACATGCAACAAGAGCCAGGGGACTGCAGCCTGGGATGCTGCTCTGTCTCAAGCCCAAGGGGCCAGGCTTTTCCTGAAATAACATCCACCTCTTGCTTTGCTGCCTGCTGGGCTCAGCTGATGCACATGGAGGAACCTAAATAAAGAAACACAGAGCTCAGAGCCCAGGCTTTTCCTCTCTGCTATCTGCATTCTTTTGCATTCATTAAAAAACAAACAAGCCTGTTTCCTGATACCAGGGAGGAAAATCACAGGGTCGTGGTTTTTTTGTTTCAGTTGCAATGGCTCAGATATTCTAGGGAGAAGCACCTCTATGGGATTTACACATGGAGATGAGAGTGGTTGGTAACAGACATCAGAACAAGCAACAAATGTCTCCATCCCTCAGGGATGGGAGGAGGGAGAGGGATGGGAAAAGCCAAAAGTGTGGGCATTGCTCTATCAACCAGATGCCAGAGGGAGAACTGGACTATTCCCAGTCTCGCCCAGAGGTCTGCCAGGGGTGGCATTGATTGGAAAGGCAGAGGAACATGGCCTTGTATTTTTGCAGCAAGGATTGGCTTTCTGAAGGAGAGCTAAAAGAAACAACAGCTTCCCAGTGAGCACAGAAATTGAGAGAAAATAGTAGAAAATGTCTCCAGATTACAGGGGTATAAAGATAGCCCTGGAAGCGGCTACGCTCCTTGGCGCAGAGTCGCCAGTGCCGGGAAGTGCCTCACATCCTGTTCTTTGTATTGTTCTCCCAACTTGTCTGGTGGCTGGGAAAGTTTCTTCCAGCAATTTACCCCGTCCTCACCCTGCAGCTGGCCGGCCTGCCACTATTGATTCACTTCCCCAGGCATTTCTCTTACTGTCATGCTCTTGTGGCATCAAAGCAGCCTCTGCGCCCGGGGAGGGGGGTGGCCGCAGCCCTCACTGCCAAAGGAAACTTTTCCTGCATACCAACATTTTTTAACCGCAGGGAATTGCGGCCACGGGAGTGTGGGTAAATGAATGCTCAGCTGAGGGACAGGTGGATTTAGGAGGCATTACTGCTGCTTTATGTGAGAGGAGATGCATTTCAGTGCCCAGCGCTGCTCCATTATATATAAGGCTGTTTTCTCTGCCTCTGAGCACAAAATCAAACTCGCAGCACAAAGAGCCATGGGTTTAGATATATAATTGGATCAAATTGTGTGTAATGACCTTGGTCTGGTCTATTGTGCCTTTGTTTTCCACTGCAGCTTGCACCAGAGCAGGTACCATGTTTACATTGCAGTCAGGGTGACCTGACTCCCAGCCATCCTGGATTCATTCTTCGGCTAATGGAAAGAGTTTCTTTGCTCTGGAAAGAGTGGGTTCTTTGGACAAGGCTGCTGTTCAGCCTCAGGTTGGCTGTGCCAGCGCTGAACAAACCTTCTGGCTGCATACTCTGTGCTCAGCCCGGCAGAACGAGACTGCAGAGAGCTGTGGATGATTGCTCATATATTGAGATGAGTACGGGTGATGGGTTGGTGGACTGGAGGGTTACCAGAGTGGTATGCAAGCACAGAGCTCGAACCCCAAGGTTACAATTAAATCTCACCTGAGGCTGGCTGCATAAGTAAAGCAAGTTGTGTTTAACTGCAGGAAAGAACATCATGTAATGGAAATCTAATTGTGTTGAACAGTACCCAACATAAAGGTTATGGCTTATGGATTAACAGCAGGAACTTAACGCTATGAACTGGGAATTTGTCTGGAACCAGCACAAGGGAAAAAGGTGATTAATGACTTGGGGTACCCATGGGATGCAGTTATGGCAAGACAAGCATGCTTCCAGGATGCACTAGAAAGTATGTCCAGCAGAAGAAGTGAAATACCTAGACGATAGGATGGATCACTGGCATATAGTAGAACTGGCCCATATGATGTGACAGCCATCTCCAAAAAGCAGACTCAGGGATGTTCACATACAGAGGAACATGCTGGAACACTGAGGGCCGTGGGTGGCCTCCCAGAGGGCCAGAAACAAAGATCACCCTTTCGTAAGGGAGAGAGCTACCTGAGCTGAATAACAGTTTTCACACAGTATGTCACAAGAGAAGCTGGACTTGCTCACAGTTGTGATGCAAATGGTTTCTCTTGGGCAGAGGAGTTCTGATGTAGCCCAACAGTCAGAGCACAGGTACAAAATCCATAGCAAGCTTTGTGACAGTCAGGTCAGACCAGGACAAGAACACTGTGAGGCAGTGTGTGATGGGAGAAGCCATCCTTCTCCTGTGAGACTAGAGGAAAAAAACAGAATCTTAATGGAAAATGTGCATAGCCATTTGAGCCAGTAAAGAAAATTTCCCTGCTAATGTGCCACAGGAACTCTTCAAGCACAAGAGGTAGCCAGCCTTTGATCTCATGCCCTTAATGCACTCTGTAAAAGATACAATGGCTCCAAATCCTCTCTTGCGTTATTGCTTGGTTGGCTTAAAGGCACGCCACACTGCCAAGGGCATCTCCTGATGGCTATGAGAGAAAAGGAAGAGTGAAAGAAAATGAATGATTTCATGGCAAAGTCCATCAAGCTCTGTGGTGGGCAGGCAGGGTGCAGGCAGAGCACAGAGGTGACCTTGTATGGCACATTTAAAAACACCAGATGCCACCACACATCCCACTGCGCCGGCTTCACGCTCCCTTCTTTGTCACAACCCGACACATCCCCTACAGCATGATAGAAACTGTAAGTAATTTAAAAGCACAACTAATTACCTCAGAGAGCTATTTAAGTACCCATACCTACAGCAGCCGCAGGACACTTCCCAACGCTACAGGCATCCAGAAGTGTAATTCAGAGCAAACCATCACACTGGAGGAGGCCCGTGAGTGCACAGTGCCAAGGGAACCCGCACATTTACGATTTGCTGCTACAGCCACTGGGACGCAGAGCAAGGAGCCTGCATCTCCAAAGACCAGAAAGCCAGTTGCTGCCTCAGCCTCCTGATAACCCAAGGAAGAAGCCACATCTGCACAGCTTTTGTTAAATGTCTCGAGTGCTTCATTTTGCAGGAGCTGGGAGGAAGCAGGGAGAGGCGAGAGCTGGGGGCCGTGAGTGAGGCATGGCGGCCAGCACAGCCTGCAGTGCCTCCTGCCAGCAGCCCCTGCACGGGGAGGTCAGCGCCAGCAGTCACCACAATTGGAGTCTTGTGTCAGACGTGTGAGAAAACTCTCCCTTTCCTGTCGCACGCTGCTGCCACCACAGCTGCGGGCCCCCTCAGACCTGAATAAACAGAGCCGCGCTGCTGCCAAGGAGCATCCAGATGTGCGCAGGGTGACTCAGGATTTACTGGCACTTCATATGTGAGATCAGATTCAAGCCAGGACGGTGCTGTTTGGTAAATTAGCTTTTTACAATCTAATTTCCTTACTTTAGCTCTTTTTTCCCCCAGCGTCTTGAAAGGAAAGAAAAAAATGATCCAAGATGCCAGCGTCTCAGACCGCTTTAAAGGGCCTCTGTGAGGTGTCTGCCCTCTGACTCGCCTTCCTCACTGCAAAACTTCCCCAGCACTGTGATTTAATACACACACCACAACAAGCTGGCAGTTATACCGGTATTCATGCAAGGTGACTGTGAAGATGCTGTCGTGCAAGCAGAATAAGGTCCTCTTTAGCAAATAGGTCTGTGTGCAAGCTCAGAGATGAGCTGAAATGATGCAGCTTTTCCAGGGGACTGTGGAAATCACAGCACAGCCGGGCTGTGAGCTGTGCTTCTCTGCCTCCAGGACCCACAGCGGGACTGGCAGTATTCACATGTACCAGGAGGCCTTGGCTAAGCTATGGAAGGCAGCTTCAGGAGAGCACCAGAGTGTGGCTTTTTGACCGAAGGCACACTGCATCTGTCTGGTTTACTGGTCTTCTGATGTAGACCTAGCTTGGAGGGTTGTGGGATCCTCCTGTGAAGTGAGATTTTTATAGCACAGCCATATTTTGCAACAAGCCTCCAGCCTGCCTAGGATCCCCCTGTCAAGTTCCATTTTTCAGGCTCTTTGTGCAAAAATGATACTTAATGGAGGAACCTTACTGGTGTGTGCTCAGGCAAGGGGGAAAGAAGACGCAACATGCAATCCATAAATAGAGACACTTTAGAGGCTCTTTAAACATTCACGCTTTTTGCATAATTGATGACTTTCCATAATAGATATGGATGATAAACAGCCTTAAATAAAATGAAAATTTATCAGTGTCATATCATTTATCAGCATTATGTTAAATTGGAAAGTATGGGGAAAATATTACCATGTACTCGAATGAAATCAGTGAAAGGGAGAATAATCTGGGGGCTGCATCATTGCATTCATCAAGGCTTTTAATGAGACAGCCAACAGCTAAGAAGCTGCACTGAGACATGGGAGACAAGCAGAATTTGGAGCATCCAAATACAAACACTTGGGCTCAAAGAGGGCAAGGGAATGGATGAAATGTAAGGTCCATGCAGCCCCTTGGACCTTAACATCTGGCAGCATATTCACTCTGTGGGCCATACTGTGAAGGGTGAGGGGAAGCAGAGGGCAGGCTCATTCATATCCATGGTATGTCGCTGCATATCCACAGCGGGTCATGGGGAACAATCTCTATGGCTTTGAAAGGTCAGAAGCAAGTTGGCTCTCCAGACCATTCAGTGCACACCTTCCCTATATAGGTACCTGCAGCTAACCAAATCCCACTGTGCTGTGGGGAAGATAGGCACTTTCAGCAAGAGTTTGGTCCCATTTGGTATATAAGTGAGGCATGCTTTGTGGGATGACTGCTCCTGCTCATGCCCTGCAAGCAGAAATAGGACAATGCTTGGACTATGATTTTCAAACTTCGTCAATCAGCCTGGATGAATCCCACCTCTGGGAAAGGCAGGGCTTTCTCAAGGGATTTTAAGTCACTCCTAATTACTTCAAAGTGTGAAGGCTCCCGTGTCAAGGAAGGAAGCAAATTTTCTTCATGATGATGGCCATAGGTATCACGAGGCACTTCAACTTCTCCAACGCAAACTGATGAAGAATCTTCCATGCCCTGCAACTTCTCATTCCCCATGATTTTTCAAAAATAATTGACAGAGGCTGAGAAGGTCAGTGTATTCTCTCAGGGTCCACTCTACTGCAGCATGCTTGTGTAGATAGTTTGATTTTTCCAAGTATTCCCCCATCAGCTCTTTGCTATCTGTGTTGACAAGGTCAGTGAAAAGACAGAACAACCAACCAACCAAAACAAAGCCAACAAAAAAAAGAAAATTCAGTGTTTTTTACTTGCCTGCAGCATTTTTAAACCTGTGGATAGAAAGCAAGGCTTTCTTGTCACTTGGAATTCACACAGTATTTGTGAAGTGAGAGGAAAGTGCTTCCTATGGCCAAAGATGAAGCCAGCCTGCAAGAGGAGAGCCAGTGAGCTGTTTCTTCAGGACCTGCTAGCAGAGAGGCTGCTTCAGGCTGCTGGACATGCCTGCTGTTGGGACCACTCTTCCCCACTGACTCTGGCAGAGCTATTTCGGCTAACACAAGGCTCGGAGCCGGGGACCTCTGCTGAGGCCAGCACTGGCTCCTATTGCTCAGCCCCAGCACAGACTGGAGCTGGTGTCACCAGGAATATAAGTGATTTATACCTACAGTGAGCTGGAGCTACTACCAGCAGTCAGTACGGCTTAAACAGAGAGCAAATCAACCCAGAGAAACTTCTGCTGCTCTTGATGTCTCCTTTTTTTTTTTTCTTTCTTAAATTTGCAAAGCCTGTCCATGATCTCTGTTGGACTTTGCTGCTCCTCCCACAGCCCATGAGGCATCCTGCTGACTGCACTGTGGTGGGATCAGTGCCAGCAGGTCCTCGGGCAGGGCTGGGGCCAGGAGGACAAAGCAGCTAGTCCAGCAGGCCTGGCTCCCAGCAACAGCACAGGGCTCTTGTGCAATCTTCCTTGAAACAAGTTCAATTTGGCTGGGAGTGAAGCATTTGCGCATGGCCTGGAAGCTGGATCAAGTACTATAAACAAAAGGAAACAAAAAGAGGGAGAGCACAGTGTCCTGCTGTGAGGGGTTTGGCCAGAGGAGCAACATCTGACCCTGGCCAAGACATGCTGAGCCACAAGTGCCCGGAAGATGAGGAGATGTGGCATGGGGAGCACTAGGGCTGGGACTTCTTCTGGGTAGGGGTGCACAGATGGAAGAGCTCAGGGCCCATCGTGGAGCATTCTGCACCAAAGAGCTGCAAGAATGCAGAGAATGGGAATTGGGTGAGGAGGCATGGAGAGAATCAGACTACGTCC